>NW_025999900.1:21640676-21674886 GCF_001458135.2 Marmota marmota marmota
GGGGGGGGGGTGGGGGAGGGTAAGTGCTGGGAATTGAACCTAGGGCCTCATGCTGCTAGGCAAGTGCCCTACCACTGAATCACATTCCCAGCAGAAAGGAATATCTAAAGACTCTACAACATCTGGAATCTGAAGACTCTTTATGAATGCAGACTACAGTTCAGTTATTCAGATCCATCCCTTACACAAAACAATGAATGCACTACTTATAAGTTGACACTTGAGTGAAACTCCAAGACACAGCTAACACATCAGCTGCACATGAATCATTTTAAAATAATGCTTAAAGCCAGACCCGGTGGCACATGTCTGTAATCCCAGCAGCTCAGGAGGCTGAGACAGAAGTATCACAATTTCAAAGCCAGCCTCAGCAAAAGCAAGGTGCTAAGCAACTCAGTGAGACCCTGTCTCTAAATAAAATAGAAAATAGGGCTATGGCTGTGGCTCAGTGGTTGAGTGCCTCTGAGTTTAATCCCTGGTACCTAAATAAATAAAAATAATCCTTAAGTAGAATTTAAGTACTAGGATTGCTTATTCCTGGGCCTTGGACAAATGGAGGCATGCTGCCTGAAAATGTCATTTAATGTGACTTTACTCCTTAGATTCCTCTTCACACCACCCGAGTTAAAATTTCCACTGGTCTCCACTAGTCTTTTGACTTTGGGTAAGTTACTTAATTTTTTGGACTCTCAATTTACACATCTGTAAAATAGGGGTAATTCCACAACCTATAAAGTTGTTCAAAGTTAAAGACAGAATGCAGGCAACCGTTTTTAACTCTGTGCCTTGTTCCTACCAAGTGATCCTTAAATCAGATCATTAATAACAATGTACTGAAAAAAGTAATTCAGTCAGAATCCTGTACAGACAAGTCTCTGTGCTATCTTATTAGTGATATATGTCATCTTTTGTGGGTTTTGGTGGTGGGCATTTTGAGTCTTGAAACACAAAATAATAGAACGCTGATAGGTGTGAACAGTTCTCTACATGTTAAAATTACACTGCTCTTCTCTAAAGGCTACCTGCATTTTATGTAATTGGAAAAATAAACTGATTTTTCTAAAATTCCTCTCATCATGACTGAGAGAAGGGCCAAAGAGGAGCATGCATCTAAATCACAAAGAAAACTGCCTGACAGCCACATCTTACTCCTGGGGAGAAAACTACTAGCACATCATTACCTGTTATTGTTGATTTGTTGGCTTCTTAATCCCGTTTTGCATAGTTTGAATTCCTCCAAAGGGCTGCTTATCTCCAAGTCTTGCTTCCCTCTATTCATATTCATTTTCTCTTTCCTTCTCTGTCCCCCTTTCTCCCTCCCTCACTCCCTCTCTCTTTTTCCCCCCTGCTCCTTCTCTCGCTCAGTGGCAGCAGCTCCACACAGTCCTGCTCGGCCTCTGTGGATTTGATCATCTCATTGACAGTCAGTGTCCTCTGTTCACATCTAAGGGAAATATTAACATTTTTATTGAAAACCGAAGTAATTCACTTACTCTGTGAATTTTCCACCTCTGTAAATGACAGAAGAGACCCTCTCACCAAGTGGAGTCATTTTGAAGGCTTTATTACATTCAAGAAGAACAGGGTCCAGGTTAAAATGAAGTTAACAGATTTGCTGAAGGGCATGTTTCTACACACCAGAAAGTGTTTCCTTTTCTAACATATTCCACTGTTGAACTCTGTGATCTCACAGCACAGAACGGCCATAATAAGGGACTCAACATGCTCTCTGCTCAAACTCCAGATCTGAAATCTTGGCACCTTGGAGATACAGTTCTTGAGGACCAGACCACTTAATATATAATGCACAGAGTTAATGTGTAATACTGTTCTTCTTTCAGCTGGATATTTTTCTGAACCTAGGAAAGAATGGGCAAACCACGTGCTAGGCTGGAAACCAAAGGGCCAAACTACAAGGTAAATTTGCTAGCTTCTGGGAATGAATTAATCTATGTGCATGGTTTCTCACCTTCCAGGAACCTCCACAGACTTCTGAAGACCTTCCTGCTCTATTGGACTGAGTTAAATAGTGGCTAAAGCTAGTGTCCTCAGTATTATCACTAATTTAAGGTGTGTTGGGGCTTGTTAAAATAGTCATGGGCTTCTGGGATACCCCTAGATTTTACGCCAATCTCAGGAATTCCATTCCACATCAGCTAAGATATCTTAGAACACCTTAAGAAATCTTTCCCATCTCAAAGGGAAGGTACAAGGGAAGATGCATGTATAAATATGACTTAATGAATCCCACTGTTATGTATAATTATAATGCATCATTAATTAAAAAAAAACAGAATGTATTAGCATTAAGAAAAAAAGAAAAAAAAAACCTTTCCCATTTCACTAGCCTCTCTGGTTTAGTGAAAAGAGGATTTAGCAACTCAAGTTCTAATATTGTTGGATCCATGTCTGTCTTTGAACTCGCACTCTTCTGAAACTCAAGGTCCTTGGTGAGATATAATGGCATTATAATACCCAACCTATTGAATAGTACTTATGAAAAACAAATAAGATAATGTATGAGAAAACTTCTGATGAAACAAATGCCAAATGAGTATAAATGAAATAGTAACACTTTATTATTGCCGCAGTCTGGCTGGGCATAAAATCACGAGCCACTCAAGCAGGAACAAACTTTATTTCCAAAACTCCCACGCACGCAGCCTTCTCCCAGGACACACTACACCAACAGGAAATCCCTCCTCCGGAAATCCCTCCTACCGCACTTCCCCAACCAATGGGAGCTCTCCGGGAATCCCCACGAGAACTCCAAAGTAGCAGGCCGAGGCAGACAGTAAAGGTCTAATATACAACCAAATAAATCCAGCATCATCTCAATGGCTTGCCTCTCCACCAATACTATCGGAAAAATGCCAGGGGCCATTCCGACTTGGCTGTGGCTCTCAGCATTAAACACCATGTCATATTTTCCAATCTTCACTGCAAAGTCACAAAGCCCTCAAAACCCAGGACACCAGCTCAGAGCCTCCTTGGCATCACTCCACTGAGCATGTGTATGCATCCCTACAACGCCTTCAGAAGATCTGAGACCCAGCACATGGAAATGAGGGCCTGTCGTGCCTGATCAGCAGGTGTCTGATGCTGTTGCTGCAGGAGAATTTTATGGAGAGAGTTGACAGTATGTTGATGAGAATGTTTTACTCTTTGTCTTATCTTTCCACTATTCCTGCAGGCAATCATATAACTCCATCCTCATCTTTGAAGTTTTTAAGGTAAGGCTTTGCAGCTGATTTCTCTTAAATCTGGATTCTGGAACCCAAATAGGATGAGTATATCTCACAATATGGTGAGATTACTCTTCAAATAAACACAATCTAGAATACATGTGGGATCCAGAAAAGGGGAGATTATTCTTTTCTTAAGGGAAATCTACCAGGCCTGAAGGGGATAAAAGGTTCAATATTAGAGCTCTAATATGATAGAAATGAGTCCTAAAAATAGAGTATCCTTTGAATGGAAATTTCTTCCTGGCAGCCCAAGCCAAGTACTTTATGGGCTTGGTCAAGAAATATCTGTGAAGAGCCTGCATCTCTCCTTCAAATTTCTTTCATAAAGAGAGGTGTTGAAATAATTATTGTTACAGAGTTCTACACTGAATGGTTCCCGAAGCCATGCAGAACTGCATTCTTTATCTTCCCTACCACCCCATACCTTCCCCTCCTCGCCTCTATAGAACCTCTATTATATATATATATATATCTATATATATATCTATATATATATATATCTATATATATATATATCCTCTATAGAGCTGTTATATCAGTGAATGGAACCACCACAATGCCAGCTGTCAAAATGAAAAAAAAAAAAAAAAACAAAGAAAAACAGGGATCATTATTTTCCTCAAACTCATATTTCAAATTCTATGGCATCAGATTCTGATGACTACCTACAGTGTACATTTTGACTTCACATCTACTTCTCAACACTTCAGCTACTATTGTAATTAAGGGCTATATGCTGGACCAGTAGTCAGTGACGGGTATGATCCAATTGCAGTGGTATCAACCTAAGACAGGAGGCTGACGCCTAAAGGTCAGTTTTCCGATGACGGGTAAGAACCATATGTTGAATTGGACAACCTACCAGGCACGGTCCTTAAGCCACATTGCTTGTTGTTTAATTAATCAGAAGGGGGGAGATGCTGGGAGCCATTAGCCAAGTAGGTATGACAATTTCCTTGCCAGCGTACCCCATGTTGCTGACATTTTGCAGTGACATTGAATGTAGTTGACCTTGCTCAAGGACCAGGGCGGATTAGGGTGTTCCCGGTTTAACATAATCGGGTTTAGGGCGTTCCCAGTTTAGGTTCCAGGTTTAAGGTTTAAGATTATTCCTGCTGGGAATAGGGCGTATCCTGCTGCCTGAGTTCCCCTTGAGTTCTCACGGGATTCAGACAGTATATTTTGGAGATAGAAGCCCAGTGGAGGTGGATTTGGGCAGAGAACGTGGATTTCCCCAGAACGTGATTGTAGACGGCTGGTGTGAGTTCGGGAATAAAGAGTTGCTGTTTGAATCTACAAGCTGTGTGGTGGCTCGTGATTGTGTGCCCAGCCAGACTGCGGCATTTGTGCCCAGCCAGACTTCGGCAATTAAGGATATAATCATTCCTGACTTTGTTGACTAGAATCTAAGTTGCCATTCTTTGTAAACTGCACTATTAGGTTTTGAATCACTGGAAAGAAAAAAAAAATGCTACCAGTTAGCCTGTGTTATATGATACACTTTGTATGAATCTAGACTTCCCAAATAATAAAATGTGTGTGTGTGTGTGTGTGTGTGTCGAGGGGAAGTAAACTTAATGCAGTGTAATAACTTTCACCCTCCTATTTTTCCTGCACCTATTCCTGTCCATTTCCAGTCCATCCACATTGCATCTAGAATATTCTTTCTATAATAGGATCATATTACAGTTTTTCTTGTTTGAGGTTTTTCAAATTATTCTCCATATGTTCAGGATAAAATCCAACATAATGTGCACAACATACACGGCCCTTCTAGTTTCTCCAGTTCTTGACTTCTTTTTCTCTTACTCTAAGTTCCCACCATGGAAAAGTCACCTCCAAGTGGAAGAAGCAAGAAAACAGTTTTGTTCAAACCTGGGAGTTTTGCACATTCTCTTTTCTCTTCAACTCTGTTCCTTCGAAACCCCTACTCAATCGTCAGGTCTCAGCCAGCTCAAATTGTCATATCCTCCAGAGGTTTTTCCTGAGTTCCAGACCAGGTCTATATCTCTTCTGGGTTCCCAGAACATCCTATGCTTTAACACACATCACACTCTACAAAAATCCCTTCTTCATCTGCTGATCTTTCCCTCCAGGCCAGAGCGTCCTTGAGGTTAGGATTATGTATCATATACCATCATATACAAGTGCCTCATATAGAACTTGACAACTAAAGATTTGTTTAAAATTGACAATACATGAGGAACAAATGATAGCTTACCAGTCAATAATTATGTAAGTGATAGCATTTTTTCCTAAAAGAATTCACAATTGTTAATTATCTATTACTTAGATCAAATGCCAAATTTCTGTCATATATTTCTTTTTTTCACTCAGTAAGTATAAAGAATTATTTATGCAGCATTTTAGATGCTGAACATGTAGGGATGAATAAAACAGATAAACACTTTGCCTTCATGTAGTTACAGGATGGGGGAATGATATCTTAAAAATTACTTCATGATATAAAATCAAGTGGTGAATATATGTGGCTGGAAGAAAAAAAGTATATATTTTTAAAAATTTGTTTTTAACTGAACATAAAACGTAAAATTTTCCACATTGACAGGATAACATGAAATGTTTTGATACGTGTATACACTGCATAATGCTTAAATCATGTTAAGCGTCTGTTTCAAACACGTAATTTCTTTGTGGTAAAAATCTTCCAAAATTCTTTCTTCTGGCTTTTTGAAATATGCAATGCAATATTGTTATCTATAATCACCCTACAGTGAATATCACACCAGATCTTCTTGCTTCTAACTATAATTTAGTACACACTGATCAGCCTCTCTCTCCATCTCTCCTTAACCTCCTACTCTCCTCTGCTTCTAGTAACTACTATTCTATTCTCAACTTCTATGAGATCAACTTTTTTAAAAAAACATTTTTATTTGTTCTAAATGATTATACATGACAGTAATGCATTTTGACACATCATACATAAATCGAGTATAACTTCTCATTCTTCTGATTGTACATGATGTAGAATTCAGTCTTAGATTTCTAATCAGTGAATTAAATACATTTTGAATTGCAATCTTGTGCCCATCTCTAATTAGATACTGCTGTGACTTTATGGAGACCAGCTTCAAGTTAGAGATACAAAACTATAACAACTAGAGAGCAAGTTTGAAAACTAGACAGATAAAAAGCAATGTAGAATGAAACTAAAAATAACTGTGTGACAGCATTATTGATGCTCAGATGAAAGAACACTGAAAACCGGAATAGTCACAGAAGGATTCACTGAGAACATTAAATTTAAGCAATTTCATAAGGGAAGTAGGCTTTATATGGTTCATATTTGAAGAAACTACCCATAGGCTATTAAAAAGAGGCCCATCTGTCACTTTATTCAGCTTACACTACGTTGGTGGATTACCAAAAAGAAAAAAGAAAAAATTTTTAGAGGCAATAGAATCATAATTTTTAGGACATGGATTACCTCGATTAATTTGAAATCCATTCTTTGTTAAATTCTCAAGTAAATTAATTCTGCTGTCTTCTCATCCTATCATAGGATTCCATCATATTATGTTGTCATTTCACTTAGCATACACACAAATACACACACACAAATACACACACACACACATACACATATTCCGAGGAAGTCTAAGGATAAAAATTCGAAAGTGGAGAATGTCAGCAAAGCATGACAACGGTGTACATGACACCAGCGTTTGCCCGTTTCAGCTGATGTTAGCAATCCATCAATTTCTCAGACAAAAAGTCACAGTGACCTGCAGTTGGAGAGGAGTCTCTCTGTGCCACTTAGCCAAAATGATGTGCATGTCCTTGGTGAAACAGTGTTTGAATGGTTGGCTACATGTTTGTTGGGGTGAGAGCCTGTGGATCTAATTGGAACTGATTGCCCCCAAAGAGCTTTCAAAAGCTGCCTCCATTTCTGTCTTTTCTCTTTCTGAAAATAATGTTATTTTACTAATACCTCAGTTAAAAATTTTGTTAGTAGAATTCTGTTCTTACATTTCTTTCTCCAGATCATCACTCATGAGAAAATCACTACAAGGAAGTCAAAATTGGAAGATGGCCCATGGCTGACTTGGAGGCTAAGACAGAAAGTAGGAGTCACGTGGGAATCACTGTCAGAAAGAAGCACCTGTAAGATCATCAGCAGTCATGTAGGTGAAAAGGGGTATTTGATACCTCTTCTCTGATGATAGTTAAAATTTCATGTTTGTGGATATATGGCTCTCAGTTGCATAGCATTTCTGTAAATATCCATTTATAATGGAAATTTCGCTCCTGTGGTCCTTTCGACGGACCTCATCATTACTAATAACTACTAATCCTTCAATAGTCTTAGTTTCATGCATTGTTTTCTAACAACCCTATTTTCCACCTTATTCCCTCTAAAGCCTCAATTTCAACATTTCCATAATACCATGTAGACAATCTATTGATCCTTCCACTTTTATTCTGGTCCTTTGATATCTTCTCTTCTCCCCTTACTCAATTTATATTCCATAACCATTCATTATAATCACTTCTTTACATGCACTGCCTGAGAATTTTTTCTACCATTCTGTGTTAATTGGGTATTTATTGCTGTGACCAAAATACCAAAATACCAGAACAACTTAGAGGAGGAGAAGTTTATTTTGAGTTCACATTTCCAGAGGTTCAGTCCATAGTTGGCCAATTCTATGGCTCTATCCTGAGATGAAGTGGAGCATCAGGGCACAAAGGTGTGGATGAGGGAAGCTCCTCTGTGATGGCAGTAGAAAGAGAGACAAAATATAAACTCCAAAGGCACACCCCCCAGTGACCTACTTCCTCCAGCCACACTCCACCTACCAACAGTTACCACCCAGTAGTCCAGTCCATTCAGATTTTTGACCCACCCACTGATTAGGTCACAGGTCTCATAATCCAATCATTCCACCTCTGCATTAACACAAGAGCTGTGGGAGGATACTTCATATTCAAACCACAACATTGTGTTTTCAAACAGATCTGTTGGGGACCAACTTATTTCAACTTTCATCTGAATACAATATTACCTAAAGAAGATCTCCTAACTGTGTATAGAGTTCTAGATTGAGCAAATTTTACTGTTAAATTTTAAAGAAGTCATACTAGTTTCCTGTGGCTTCCATTATTTCTGGTGAGAAGTTGACAGAAATTCATTGTTTTCTGAACTTAACGTGTGTTTTTGTTTTTGTTTCCTTATCTTCCATCCTGATTTTCAACCATCTGATTTCCACATGCCTTAGTGTGGGTCTCTTTGTGATCATCCTTTTTGTAGTTCATTGAGTTTACTGGCTCTTTTTATAATTTGCATCCAACTTAGAAAATTTTAAGTTTTTGCTTATTCAGAGGTTTTAATTTTTCCTCTCTCTCCTTTCCTTCTGTGACTATACTGAGATATTTTAGGGGTTTTATTTATTTTTTTTAAAGAGAGAGAGAATTTTTTAATGTTTATTTTTCAGCTTTTGGTGGACACAACATCTTCATTTTATTTTATGTGGTGCTGAGGATCGAACCCAGCACCCCGCGCATGCCAAGCGAGCACGTTACTGCTTGAGCCACATCCCCAGCCCTATTTTAGGGTCTTTAAAATAAATATTGTTCCATAGGTCACTGAGATTCTGCTATTGTTTTTCAGTTGGTTTTGGCCTCTGTGCTTCATTTTGGATAATATATATCGCTAAATCATCAAGTTCACTGGTCTTATTTTCCTGCCATACTCTCTTACATTAATTCCATCCAGTGATTTTTTTTTAATTTCTGACACTGTACTTTTTAGCTCTATATCTTCCATTTGGGTCTTTTTACCATTTTCCCATCATTATTTCATCTTTTCCTTCAAAGCCTTGAGTCCATCTACCTATAAAGTCTTAGTCTTTTAATTTTCCATCTCTGTTATTTATGTGACTATTTGTAGTAGCTTACTTTTTTCTCCTGGTAGTGGGTCACATTTTCTTACTTCCTTGTATTTATGGGTTTTTCTAAATCATATTCTAGACATTTTGAATTTTTTGTAGTTGAGTTCCAGGTTTTATTTTGTTCCCTAAAAAGTGCTGAACATTTTTCTGTCTGGTAGTTAAATGACTTTCAAATCACCTTGATCATTTTGAAGTTTGTTTTTAAGTTCTGCTAGGGTGGTTCTTGTTGAGACCTATGACTATGACATGACCCTTACTGAGTCTCTTTTGAATGCCCTGAATATTTAGTGAGGACAGGCCTCTTCACTCTGGTTAGTTGAAATCTGAATGTCTCTCAAGCTGGCTGGCATGAGCTATGAGAATTTTTCCACATTTTTGTTTTTCCTTTTGAGCCTCATTTGTGGCTTAATAGAACAGAAATAAAATCACTGTACAAATTTCTAGTTATTTTTTTGCTCTTTATCCTGCCAAATCTAGCCACCTCATCCTCCATCCACTCTAATCTTTCTCTTCTCAACAAACAGAGACCACTGTATTCTTACTGGGTCCCTTGTCTGTACTGTGATCCAGAAATGCCTCCAGGTAGAAAGCTAACAGCTCACTTCATCTGCCCCCCTTCTCTTAGGGATCAAGGGACTACACTGCCTGATGGCAGATGTTTAAAAACAGTTGTTGCATGTATTTGTTGAGGTTTCCTAGTTGTTTAGAAAAGAGGTGGTCAGTTGTATGCAGATTGTCTTCCTTACCTGATAGTGATCTTGTTCAAGTGTTCTATTGTTTAAGGTAAGATTCTGTGTCCAGATTACAAAAGCTCCACCTTATGGAAGGGTCAGTTTCATCCTTTGGAAGACAATTAATGCATTGGTCACTTATTAAAACAAATATTGACCTGTTCTGGAGTATGAAAAAAAATTGAATATATTTTATGTTGTTCTGTTTTAGGAATGCGGCTGTATTTTAAAACACTTTCCCTTCTCTGCTTCCTGTCATTCACTCACCTCTACCTTTGAGGAACATAGTTTTAAAACACAACCTAAGGGATGCTTAGCTTTCTAATAGGTGGAATTTTCTAAGAGTACAGTCCCCAAAGGTTTTCTTCCACTAGATTCTGGTGCATGTCATTCCTACCCAACTCAGGAACATTATTCAGGGAACGAAGGAACTAAACTGGCTTAGAGATCAATGCCATGACTCAGTAGTGACATTCAGTTGAATTATTAGTCCTGAATACAAAAACAAAAGATACTGGATGCAACATTGAGGATGTCAACCCCATCTACATTTCAGTTGGTATTGATTTGGATCTAAATTATCCTCCAAAAGTTCATGTGCCGAAGGCTTGGCCCACCAAGGCTGCAACACTCAAAGGAAGGCCTTTCAAAGGTGAATGGATCATGAGGGCTCTAACCTCATCAATGGGTTAATCCATTGATGGAGTCATAATTTGATGGACTATTGGGAGGTGAAGGAAACTCAGGAAGAGGGGCCTGTTTGAAAAGACTGGTTCTTTGGAAGTGTATCTCTGGTCCCCAGTCCTTCCTTCCACATTCCCTCCCTCTCTTCCCTTGCTCCCCAAATCCAGATCTAGCCACCTCTCCTCCCTCCACTCTAATCTTTCTCTATACAGCACAGTCAACAGAGAAATCCTCTTAAGTGTCAATCAAATCATTTAACACCTCTGCTCAAATCCCTCTAGTGATTCATCATTTCACTTATAATAAAAGCCAAAATCCTACCTAAATACTAAAAGATGCAATTCAACTTGAACTTACCTCTAACCACACTACCTCTCATGCCTACATTTCAGCCAGTATGTCATTTTTATGCTTTTTTTAGAACTTTTTGTGTCTTCCTGGAATGGTCTTTCTCTGTATAGTAACTACTTCACTTTCTTTTAATTCTGTGCTCAAATGTCATTTTCTCAACGAGGCCTATTTTGAACCCTTTTAAAAACGCTCTACTCCCTCCTTACTATGTCACTTTTTTTTCTTTTCTAGTTCTTACATTCCTCCAACATTTATAGTATTTACATGTTCACCATAGTTTTGTTGTCTCCTGTATTATCAATAGATGAAAAAAAATATTAGACAAATTTAACATCCTATTATGATAAAAAAAATGCCTCTCTGCAAATCAGATATGGAAGGAATATAACTCAACAAGATAAGCACCATGTAGGACAAGCCCTCTGCTAACATCATGCTCAGTGGTGAAAAGTTGAATCTTTTTCCTCCAAGACCAGAAACAAGACAAAGATGCACACCTATACCACTTCTGTTCAACACAGTACTGGAAGTCCTAGATATGGTAATTATACAAGATAAAGAAAAAGCATCCAAACAGGAAAATATGAAGTAAAATTGTCTCTGTTCGCAGATGATATAATCTTATATATAGAAAACCCTAAATATTCCACCAAAAAAACTATTAGAACTGATAATGAATTCTGTAAATTTGCAGGATACAAGACATCATTAAAAAAAATCAATGGCATTTCTATACACTAAAAATGAATTCTATGAAAAAAGAAATTAAGAAAACAATCTATTTAAGATAGCAATAAAATAAAATAAAATCTGTAGGGGTAAATTTAGTCAAGAGAGTGTTAGATTTATATAATAAACATAAAACATTGCTGAAAAAAATTGAAGATGACACAAATTAATTGAAAGATACCTGTTGTGTTAGTTAGCTTTCTCTTACTATGACCAAAATACCTGAAAAGAACAACTTACAGGAGAAAAATGGTTTCAGAGATCTCAGTCCGTGGTTGGGCAACATCATTACTCCAGGTCAAAGTGGGGCAGAACATTGTAGTAGTAGGATATGGTGAAGGAAAGATATGCCGCTTCTTGTAGCCAAATAGCACAAGGAGCCAGGGATAAGATTTATAATCCCCAAGGCATGCCCCCAGCAACCCATTTCCTCTAGTCATGTTCCACCTCCCTACAGTTATTACCTAGTAATCCATTAAAATTATTAATACATCATATGGATTAATCCACTGATTAGGTTATAGCTCTCATAATCAAGTCATTTTTCCTCCTACATTAATATACAAGCTTTTGATGGGAGAATACCTCATATCCAAATCATAAAACCTATGCTTGTGGACTGGGAGACTTAATATTGTTGAAGTATCCACACTACCCAAAACAATTTACAGATTTAATGTTACTCCTATTTAAATTTCAACTGCATTTTTCACAAAATTAGAAAAAGTAATTCTAAAATAGGTATGGAACCACAAAAAGATCCCAAATAGCAAAGTAATCTTAAACAGAACAAAGCTGTAGGTATAATACTAGATTTCAAGACATATTATAAAGATATGGTAATCCAAATAGGCTGGCCCTGGCATAAAAACAGACACATCTATCAATAGAATAAGATAGAGTCCCCAGAAATAAGGCCATACATCTATAGTTGGTTGATTTTTTCTTATTGATATGCCAAGAACACACAATGGAGAACGGATAGTCTCTTTAGTAAATGGTATTGAGAAAACTAGATATCCACATACAGAAAGATGACAATGGATCATTATGTCAGTCCTTATACAAGAATCAACCCAAAATGAGTTAAAAATTTTAACATAAAAACCTGAAACTATAAATGATTTAATGAAAACAGAGAAATCTCCATAACTTTGATCTGGGCAGAGATTTCCTGGATACAATCTCTAAAGTATAGACAACCAAAGCAAAGATAGATAATGGAATTTCATCAAATTAAAAAGCTTCTGCACAGGAAAGGAAACAAAAGAGTGAGGAGATAACCCATAAAGTAGGAGAAAATGCTTGCAAATTATATATCAGATAAGCGGATAATATCCAAAATATGCAAGGAACTCATGCTACTCAACAACAAGAAAGCCTGTAACTATTTAAAAATGGGCAGAGAACTTGAATAAACATTTCTCAAAAGAAGACATACAAATGACCAACAGGTATATGAAAAAAGTGTTCAACATTACTAATCATCAGAAAAATGCAAATTTCAACTATATTGAGATATCACCTCACACCTGTTAGAATGGCCATTAACGAAACTATGAAAGTTAAGTGTTAGGGGTATGTAGAGAAAATAGAACCCTTACATACTGTTGGTGGCATTGTGTACTAGTACAGCCATTTTGAAAAACAGTATGGAGGTGCCTCAAAAAACTAAAAATAGAATTAACGTAATGTAGCAATCACACTACTGGTTACATACCAACAGAGTTGAAATCAGTATATACCAAAGAGACATCTGCAATATCATGTTGTTGCAGCATTACTCACAATAGTCAAGACCTGTAAACAACCTATCTCCATCAGCAGCTAAGTGGATTTTTAAAATGTAGTGTATACACCCATAAAAACAAAGGATATTCTGTCAATTGCAACAACATGGTTAAACCTAGAGGATGTTATGTTAAGTGAAATAATCCAGACATGGAGAGACAAATATCATATGGTCTCAATAATTTGTGGAAATAAAAAAGTTAAATTAAAAATAGAGAGTAGAATGGTGGTTACCAGAGGCTGGGTTGAGGTAATGGATGGGGAAAAGGGAAATGCTGGTCAATGGGTAAAAAGTTATAGTTAGATAGAAGGTATAAAGTCCAGTATTCTATCACACAGCAAGGTTACTATAGTTAATAATAATGTATTGCATATTTCAAAATAGCCAAAGAAGAGGTTTTCAGATATTCTTGCCATAACATTGTATACAAATATGTACATATAATTATTATTTGTTAATTAAAATGAAATAAAATGAAGGAAATCATAGGTAGCAAGTGAGGCAAATACTGAGATGATATTTAGCCATAATCTAAGAAGTGTTATTGTGATTTTGTTTGCATTTTTTTAAAACAAAGGTTTTTTTTTGTTGTTGTTGTTATTAATTCCTACATCTTTCCATTTTTCAGTTATGAAATCTTTGGACTGGAAAGAACTTTGAACTAGGATTCAGAAGTCTTGAATTTTAAGCCCAATTCTCTCTTTAAACAGCTGTGTGACTTGGGGTCTCTTGTTTATACTTTTCGTGCCTTAGATATAAAATGAGGGTATGATCCCACATAATTACTGAATTCCCTTCAGGGACTATATTCAATAACAATCATTTTATAGGTTCATAATTTATTTGTAAAGAAAATTACAAATAAAGTTTTTTTATTTGATGCAGGTCAAAATTACTTCAATTCATTCATCTCTAGGAATTCTGTTCTTTCTCCATATAATCAAAATTGAAAGCATCCTGAAGGACATAAAAAGGACAATGCATCATCATTATCATGATTAAATAGAGAAAAGCCCAGAGCTGACTTTGTTGCTGTGGAAATCACAAATTAAAACTTTGTTGTGGACATTCATATTCCATAGCCATTTCCCATAGGATGGTCCTAGTGATTATTGATCATCTTATGTAGAAAAAAAAGACATGGCTGTTTTAGTTAATATTAGTTGTATTAGTCAGTCCCTGACAGTAAGCAGTCAGCTATTAAAAGCAAAAAGGGAATAATTTGGAAGGATATTTAGGGGTTCTCATAGGATCAAGCTTGAAGAGCAGGTAAAAACACAAAGAAGTCTCCGGTCTGCACAACACAAGCAGAATCCACATCCCGTCACAGGAAAAATCTGGTCCTTGAGACCTGCTCTGTAACCAATCTGACCCCAGAACACTCTTTTCCACACGACCAATCACATAAGAGTCCCAGAACCTCTCACTCCTGGCTGAACCAGGAATCCAGACCCTCAGATTAGAGACCAGAAGTGGGAGTGGAAGTCAGGGAACACACATCATTCCTAGATTCTACACACCAGAAAAGTTTCACAGGAGGGAGAGGTACAGGGGTGTGGTTCGTGCTCAGCAGCAAAAAAGGAAAACCAGGAACAGCAGATTATATATTGTTCAAAATATTAATATAAGAAAGCAAATTATGTATTAATATGTTTGTTTAATGCATTAGGTGGGAAGTGATCATCACAAGTTTCAAAGCAATTATAAATATTTTAACATGACCTTGAATTTTGTTTTCATTATATAGGTAACAGCTGAATAAATTCTTTAAGTAAAAAGTCAAATTTTATTTAAATACATAGAATAAAATTTAAAATGCCCCTTTACATTCCCAATCTTGATCTCTTTCCCAAAGGTGACCACCACCATATATTTGTTGAATTTCTCTATCATCTATTGAAAAATCTAGGTAATTAAAAATATCATATATATTAATCAATTTATAAAAGAAAATGCTATTTATATACATCTATACACTTATATGTATGCACAATGTGAAATAACATATTGTATTGTAGGTAGACTATTTGGTTTGTTTGCTTTTTCACAAAAAATATTTGTTGAAGATTTCCCCATTTAAATCCATATAAATGCACCACCTTTTAACCATTATCTAGCATTCTATTATCTATTACATACCATATTCAACTATTCCTATATTTGTAGATATTTAAATTGATTCCACAGTCTTAATTCAAATCTGAGCAAAGAACTATATTATTTTAAAGTATTTGGCAGTGTGTTTGTGTAGCCCCTCCCTTAAAATGAAACATTATATGGAATGGGTAGTACCCAAATTATATTTTTCTCTGTAGCACAGTCATCACTTTTCTGAGTTATTTATTTCCTACAAAGGAGGGGGAAAAAATCCCTCATTCTGAAATCTGATTATAGGTTGAACATGTTTGGATGATTTTTGCTGTAAAAAAAATCCAACAACAACAGCAAAGCACACAAAACATTTAGGGAATTCTTTGCCTGACAACAAGAAAATCAAGAGGTAGCCAGGCATGGTAATCCCAGTGGCTCAGCAGGCTGAGGCAGGAGGAACACAAGTTCAAAGCCACCCTCAGCAACTTGTCGAGGCCCTAAGGAACTCAGCAAGATCCTGTCTCTAAATTTAAAAATTGAAAATGGCTGGGGATGTAGCTCAGTGTTTAAGTGCCCCTAGGTTTAATTCCTAGTACCAAAAAAAAAAAGAAAAGAAAAAGAAAGAAATGCAGAGGTAGAAGGTTTCAGAAGCAGGGCAATATCAAAACCCAGGGGTTTCTCAACTCACGTGCCCTGCTCAGCAGTCCACTTGGCCCTTTGTTCCACCATGGTATCAAGATGGCTGCAGCAGTTCCATTGTTTTCTTCCTCACACAACAATTGAATCAAGAAGAAAAGCACAAGTCACTGTTTTACCTATCCCTCTTTTTAAGATTAAGAAAAATTTTCCAAAGAGTCCTCTCATGACCTCTCATTTCTACTTAACTGGCCATCCTAGTGTCACATATTCGCCTCACACCAATCAATGGTAAGAGGCCAGGCTAGCCACAACTGTCTTGGACTAGAAAACCTGCACAATCCCCACCTCTCACAGTCAGAAAAGAGCCTGTAAAACATAAGGCCACCCAACACTGGGTTTCACAGCAAGGAAGCAGGTGAAATATAGGAACTGAACAAAGGACAATGTCACAACACCCAGAAAATTCCTGGCATTCTCTACTGGAAGTCCCTTACAGCAGTCTCCAGCCATGGAGCACATGGCTCCAGAAAGTCACTAGAATTGCAAGTAATTAATTTCTCCTGTTCTCAGTTTCATGGTTTAAAATCTATGTGAAAGTGATGTTTCTAGAATCAAGCCACATGTGACCTAGGAGGAAAATGGGAAGATAAAGACCCACCTCCAGACAGCAGCTCCAGACAAGAGATGAAGTTTCTCCCTTTTCTCTGTCCCACTCCTTCTCATCTTCCTTTTTATTTCTCCTACCTCATGTGCACTTACTTCTGAAAAATAGTCTTGAAGAATGAAAATATCATGCCTCTTTGAAATAGCAGCCCTGCCTAACAGTGTATCTACTCAAAGCCAAACATATGTATGTATTCATACATGCACACAGATGTATATCTGCATGTATGTTTGCAACTTTTATATTACAAAGCACTTGGAAAATATAGACAAACAAAAAGATTTTTAAATCACCCCAAATTCTTCAGCCAGAAATAACCACTGTTGACAAAGGATTCTATCATTTTCTAGTTAAAAACTCCTTTTCACATCAATGCTTATTTATTCCAAAGCAAAATCATAACACAGGTTTTACATTGCCTCAGTGACTCAGTTTTTAATATCAGTCTTAAGGTTCACTATTAAAAATGTTAAAGTGTCTTCTTTATGTAAATCAATGGATGTGTAACTGATGTGATTCTGCAATCTGTGTATGGGGTGAAGGTGGGAGTTCATAACCCACTTGAATCAAAGTGTGGAATATGATATGTCAAGAAATTTGTAATGTTTTGAACAACCCACAATAAAAAATTAAAAAAAAAAAAAAAACACTTCTGCACAAGTTTCATCACAATGCAATGGAAAAAAATCAAACTAACTCAAATGGAACACAAATGTTCCCCACTATAAACAGCAATCCTGGCACCCCTTCCTCGAACACTGAGCTAGAAAGTTATTATGAAATACACCACAATATAAGTTCTGACTCACAAATTTTATCACCCAATCTACAAAGATAACAGCCTTCCCCAGAGCAGCTGTATCTTTAACCCAGATGTTCTACTGGCATTTGTTCTTCCTGGGCCACTCTGGAATTGACTGGCACTTTTTCTCCAAACCATTTTAGTGCCAATCCACTATCAATACAGCAGTGCTGTGGCATTAAACAGGAATGATACCCAACAGCGCTCTGAAAATGGAAATGAGAGTCTTCATTAATTTAGAAAATCCAGGACTACATATTAACATTTTCTGCAATAATTTCACTCCCTGATTAAGTAAATGGCTAAACAAGTACTCATCACCATATTATTCGGGCCATTTGCTATCATCATTTCCTCTGGTTAAAAGTGATGGTTTGTTCTTTCACTCTCAGGCTCTAAAAGTTAAAGAGAAACTTAGATCAAGGCAAGTAATGCTCAGTCCACACTGAAATCTAGGAAAAGACAATTCCCTGTGGTCAATTGTGTAGCCCTAAGTAACAAAGTGTGATAAGGGGATTGTGGAGAGACAGTTGATAATGCTGCTGAAAAAGACCTTGGCCCAGTTACAATATAAGAAGTGGTGCCATTGAATATGTCCTGCCAACTGCTGACATGTGTTCACAGACCATGTCCTTGTCAGAGCTACACTGTGAGGACATTTAAAATAAAGATATGCAAACACTGCACCCTGGAGTCAATACATCCTATCTTCATTCAAACACAACCTGGATCATTTTGAAAATTTTAAAAGAGAGTGAGAGAGGGAAAGAGAGAGAGAGGAGTGGGGTGAAGGTGGGGGTAACAGGCAGAGTTACAAGAACTTTACTGAAGTGGCAAAAATATAAGTTCGTTTAAAAATTCTTTTTGTGATAATCTATTGTCATGCTATTAAAACCAATAAATGGTGAAAAGTCTAGTGTTATGAGCCATTAAATAAACTTTATAAATAAGAGTTAAATAATTACACACATATGTTAATATATTGGGGGACTGCTCTTAGAGTCAAGTTTGGTATGTGATATTATAAGGTTTTCTGTAAGTCATGCCTCACAGCAAGACAGGTCTTTTAATGTCAGAAGTCAAATGTGAGATTGCCAATTCTTAAACATAAATGTGCCACTTGGCACCTGAATTTAAATTGTATATTATTCTTCTTGGTTCAACAACCTGATTATTTTTAGATATAAATTAAAGGTAAAAATGCACCTGGGTATATTTAGAGTGGCTTACAGCTGGAGTCCAACTATCACAGACAGCATTATGGCATTTGAATGGGGAAGATAGAGCTTTCAAAGGAGGAGGTCAGCAATAGCATGTCCCTAAGCACTGCTGCAGGAAACCTATGAGTCCTGGACCCAATGGTGGGTGTCTTGACACCCTGGAAGTTTTCCCAGACTACTCAGCTAAAGCACAGTTTATGTCCTCGCTCATATGTATCTCCTTGCTATCATGGAAGATGGGAGCAAGGGAGGACAATATGTTTGATTTGATTTTCAGGCAACAGAATAATATTTTATTCATTCAGCCAGGCATCCAACAAATATCCATTGAGCATTTACAATGTACCCAGCATTGTATTAGATACTAGAGATACAATGGCAAAGGAAAACAAATAATCCCATGTCTTCAGGATGTTTAAGGCTTAATGAGTAAGAATGACATTAATCAGATAATCACATGAATAAATGTAATATTGTCACCATGATAAATGCTGCCAATGAAAATCTATTGTGCTATCAGGGTACACACACACACACACACACAAAAAAAAAAATCCGCAGAGTCCAGGAAATAAGTCAGGGCTTCTCTGGAGCAGAGACAATTGAAATCAAATCTGAGAAATGAGTAAAAATTATCAAGTAAAGGGAAAAAGGAGATCAATCTACATATTCAGAATAATATATGCAAAGGACCCTCTAGGGACTGGAGGTCAGTGTGGCTGAAGCAGAGAGAGTAAGGACAGGTTATTAAAGAATGAATCTGAATTAGGAAAAGGCCCACAACACAGGGCTCATAACACCATCTAAGGGGCTTATATTTTGGGCCATGAAGAGAAAATTGAGCCAAACATACTTTTAAAGGAGGTAATAGGGATGCTTATAAAAGAAACAAAAGTCAATAATATATTTTGATTTGCTAATATCATGTGCAAGGACCCATGCTATGTTCTGAAGATGCCAAAGGACTATCTATGCCAACTAATGGACAGTGAAATATATTTCAGGTTGAAAAAGGAAATCCCTAAATAACAGAGATTTACTAGAGGACGATATGTAAGATGACAAGAAGGAATGAAATCTAGGAAAAAAATTAATAGAAAAAGGCAAATGAATGGTCAAAATAGAATTTTTACCAATAGCAATAGATGGGATGGAGTTGGTACTATTGACAGAGTTATCAATGAAAGCAAAAATTAAGCACCAAAAGTGTATTCTGATCATCATTTTGGGGGAGACAGCAGAAACTCAAGTTAGGCTGTGATACAGGTAATGCACAAAGACAGTGCAACACAGTAGCGTAATACTTTTATCTGCACTCTCACTACCGTTTAATTTATGAGCTTTAAAATCATACCATGAGAAAAGTAAGAAAGTCGTAGCAATCCTGACCTACAGAGGATAAATAATTTGGTCAAGAACATACAACTGGGATTAAAACAGATTACAATTTCCTGCTATCTTGCCGTTTCACAAATTTCAGTTATTTGGAACCCAGGTCTATGAACTTGCCATGTATACATATCACTTCACCCTCACATACTTAAAGTTTTTCTTTTAATCAACTTATTTCTTTTCCTCAAAAATCTTGAAAGGAAATTTTATATCAGTCTTATAAATGAAGAAACAACATTGTCTGTCACCTAACTATGCAAATCAACATTCCTCAAACAAAAGTTTTCTGAATAAAGCGTAACATTTCTTTGGCCTGTATTGAAAATGTGTTAAAATACATGCTGAGGATATGGAAAAATGTAAACATTCATAGGTATGCTTGGTAGGTGGGACTATAAGTTGAAATGAGTATTTTGGAGAGTGATTTGATAATGTTTACTATATATGTATGTAAGTACATAATACACATATTATAGTACAAATTAATGTAATATAAATAGACATAATTGTTTACAGATTATATGTTCCATTTTTAAATGTTTATTTATTTATAAACATCTTAAGCATAGAAATTCTTCTTCTAAGTATATACCCTAGAGCAGGATACATGTGGTGTGGTGGTGCAAAAATGACCATAGACAATAAGTAAGCAAATGACCATGTCTGTATTCCAACAAAACTTTATTTATGGACAGTAAAATTTGAATTTCATGCAATTTTTATGTTTCATGAAATATTAGTCTTGATTTGTTTTTCAATTTTTTAAAATTCATTCTCAGTTCAATGGCTATATAAAACCAATGGAAGATGGGGTCTGGACCCCTGGGCTCCAAAGTTTGTTGACCCTGCCCCAGAAAAATTCAGTTTAATATGAATAAGAAGAAAGTTGCACCTGCAATATGGTCATTGAGGCATCTTATTAACAGCAGCATCAGTTGGATTCCCAAGAATGAGTTCTGAAACAAAGATCTGAGTGCATGTAGTTCATCTCAATGAGAGGAGTGGAAAAATGAAGAAGTAAGACAGGGAAAGGCACGAAGGCCCAGGGGGCATGATTAACAAATTACCACCATGGAATCAGAGGCAACCACTGGTGGCAAACAGAACTTAGCATTCTCTTACAAGAGATGTAACTGGGGCACTTACCCACCAACCCCAGACGAAGATGTTTCAGGCTCACCAGCATTTTGATTTGCACTATATATGGACCCAGAGAATCCCAGAACAAAAACCCTCCAGGATAGAGTCACATGTTGTCCACAGGAAACCTCCTCAAGCTTAGAGAAGTGAGTTTTAAGGGTGTAAGAGCAAAAATGATAGCATCAGCTAAATAGCAAACAGTTATAATTGTGAACCTGAAAACGGATATGTTGTATGTGCCCATGGAAATATTATACAACAGTTCAAATGACTGCTGTAGATCTACGGATATATTTCAATTTATTAGAAAATATAGTGAGAAAAAGTAAAAATTGTACCATCATTATTGCAATATGCAACATTTTCATACAATTTAAAAGATGCAAAAGTACTAGCATATTCAGGAATAGTAGGCATATTTGGAGAATGGGGAGGGGAAAAAAAGGAAAGTTCTACACAGAACTTCAGCTTTATCACTATCTGTAATGTTTTATTTTAAAAGAATGAAAAGTTTGGGTGTAAATTCTTGAATATTCATTTTAATATTTTATATTTACCTTTCTGTGTTTGAAAATTCATTTCAAAAGGCTTTAAAGAAATGACTCAGTCTATAAACCTGGGTTGGTATTGTCAAAGGACTTAACTTCTAGAAAGAAGTGAAGTAGCTGTACAGAAAAAATAATAATAATACCTTGAGAGTATTTGACATAGAAATTTTCACTATTCAGTATGTATAGAAATGTCATAGACTTTGGTAGAAAAGAATTGTATGGATCTGAAATACAAAAAAATAACTATGATAATATAGCTGTAAGGATTAAAGAAAACATCTGGCAAAGTACCTTGAAAAGAATACGCATTATACAATACAAACAATATAATTACATACAGTATAATTATTACAAAAGTGCAGTGACATTTTGAAATGTTCAAATATTTGACGTTAGTTATTGAATATATATGGAAATTATTGCTTTTCTTTTTGTCTAAACAAAACAGAAGTTCTTTTTTCTTCTTTTTCCTGCTCTGTCATGATAAGTAGGATTCTGGTTGTTGATGAAATTTAATGCACATTTTAATCATGTACAAGTAGCTAAAGCTGACACTTTTAAAAATAGCAAATAGTGCTTGTACTTTACACATAGTTGTTTATGCCAAGACTGACAGTAAAAATATGTCCAAAAAAATTCAAGTGCTTATAGCTTTCCAGCATTGGGCTAAGTGCTTAAAATAAAAAAAAAAAATCATTGAATTCTTACTGCAACCCTGATATGAAGGGTGGAAGTGACTTACCCAAGAATATAAAGGTAGGACATGAAGAGCGCTGTGTTGTAGCTCACTGATACAGCACTTACCCAATGTGTTAGTAGATTTTGGTTGCTGTAACCAGAATAGCTGACAAGAAAAACTTAGAGGAGGGAAAGTGATTTGGGCTCTTGGTTTCAGAGATTTAGTCCATGGTAGGCTGACTTGTTGCTCTGGTCCCAAGCTAAAGCAGCACATCATGGATGAAGGGTGTGGAAGAGAAGTACTGCTCACCTCATTGTGGCCAGGAAGCAGGGGGGAGGGGGAGGAAGACACACCCTTCCAGGGCACACCTCCAATGACCCACCTCTTCTAGCTACACCCCACTTACCTACAGTTACCACCCAGTGCAATCAAGGCAGGATGGACTGATTAGGTCACAGCTCTCACAATCCAATCATTTCATCTCTGAATACCTCTGCATTAACCCAGGAGCTTTGAGGGGTGTCTCATATCCAAACCATAACACCCAGCACATGGGCCCTAAGTTTCATCATCAGCACTACAAAGAGAGAGAGAGAGAGAGAGAGAGAGAGAGAAGAAAAAAGAAAGGTAAGACATGAGTAGCTTTGAAATGAGTCTCATTAGGTCATAAAAGCCTTCGTCTTTAGTCAACTCTGCAGTACAATGTCCCGAAAAGAAAAAAAAAAAAATTCTAAGTTAAATTCCATATACAAAGCAAAGCATCAAAATTTATTTTAATATTTATCAAAATAAATTGCCATTCATATATTTTGGAAATCTTTTCAGTCATAAACACTCCATTTTAAAACACTTTATTGTAACAAGATTTGATCTATTTGCCATAATCCACTTTCAGTTTCCCTTGCACATTGAGAATGTCCACATGTTATACTATGCAAAGAGTCCTAAGGCAATTTAATATAGTCTGGCCCAGCATTCATTTAATAGGTCATAAAGCAAAATTTGCTCTAAAAAAACAATCATTCTGAGACCTGAGGATGCAGCTCAGTGGTTGAATGCCCACCTAACATGTGTGAAGCCCTGTGTTTGATTCCCAGCACAGGAAAACACACACACACACACACACACACACACACACATACACACACACACACACACACACAAACGAAGACTCCCGAATGCACAGGACCTATAGATAGGGAGATCTAGGGTCTTCCCATGTGGATGATTCGGCTCTGGCAGTACATGTTAACACTTAGGCACATGGCCAGTGGCAGACCTTGTCCTATTGTGCTAAGTTTCAGTGGGAAACCTTTATGTTAGTATCAGGTAAACAGGTTTCAGGCTAACCCAGCACAATTCCACAGCTTTTGTTCATCCTGAGCTTTCACTGCTGTCTTTTCCTCTCATCTAGGATAATACCCCTACAAGATGACTGGTCAAGACTCTTGTAAGAACAATTGGTAACTGAGTATAGTGGTACACACCTATAATCTCAGTGGCTTGGGAGGTTAAGGGAGGAAGATCACAAGTTCAAGGCCAGCCCTGGCAATTTAGCAAGACCCTGTCTCAAAATACAAAATAAATAAAAAAGAGTGGATATAGCTCAATGGTGGAGCACCCCTGGGTTCAGTTCCCAGCACTGAAAAAAAGAAGCAGCAGCTGCGGCAGCAACATACTGTGTAGTCAACTGTGTTGTGGAACTAACAACTCTAAAACTGGCTCAGGTCAGCTGAGGGTATTTTGCTTACACAGGTGGCCAGGTTATGTGCTTCTATAGCCTGTACTAGGCCCTTGCAGGGAATTCCATGTAGCCTGTGCATGTTGTTCCATGGTGGATTGCTGAGAGCCACAGCCGAGTCGGAATGAACCCTGGCATTTTGCCAATAGTATTGGTTGAGAGGCAAGCCATTAAGATGATGCTGGATTGATTCGGTTGTATTTTAGACCTTTACTGTCCGCCTCGGCCTGCTACTTTGGAGTTCTTGCGCTACTTTGGAGTTCTCGTGGGGATTCCCAGAGAGTTTCCCATTGGTTGGGGAAGTGCGGGAGGAGGGATTTCCGGAAGAGGATTTCCGGTTGGTGTGTGGTTCCTGGAGGAGCCTCGTGGCGTTCAGGAGAATTCCCGGGAGCGTGTGTGGAGTGTGCTGGTGGAGTTCAGAAATAAAGTTTGTTCCTGCTTCAGTGGCTCATGATTTGTGCCCAGCCAGACTGCGGCAGTGGATGGAAATCTTCAGGAACAGACAGAGACCAATCACACAAGCTCACTGAAAGCTTCTGCTGAATTGCAGCTCACCTCACATGCATAGCCATTGACCAATGCATGTCACATTACCATGGCCAAAGTCAGTGGGACAGAGAAACACACTCCATTTATAGGCAAGGTGCTGCAAAATCCGTAGCAAAGGAAAAATATGTAAGATTCTTTAGTGAGAAGAAGACAATAAGTAGGAGTAAAATAGTCCAATTTACCATAGTAGAAACAAAAATATGAAAGGAAAAGGAATGGGGAAAAAATAAGTGTGTGTGCATGTTTGTGTGTGGGTGGGTGCATATAAATTTAAAAGTATTGAAGTAGTAAATTTTTAAACTGAAAAACATCAAATTTCTAAAATTATAGGCATCAAGAGTGTAATAATATGTAGGAGAAAGTCCATTGTTATTGTTTGCACTTGGAGGAATTTCAGCTTCTCTGGGCCCTTTGTCCACTCCTCTCAGGAGAGGAGAGATAATAAATGAGTTTAGGAGTATTCTCAGTCCTTTGGTCTCTTCCTTTGGAAGCAGCCTTGCCTAGCACAATATTATGTTCTAGTCTAGCTGGTTCAGTGGCTGGGTGGGTAAACTGCATTTAGAGGTGAAGAAGTACAGATATATAAGTCTATTTCTCAGTTGATTCCTCTCTCAAGTAGGGAAGAGGAGTGTTTCCACTGGTTCCCTCTCAAAACTCCAGTAATAGTAATAATAATAGCAGCTAATATTTATTAAATAGCTGGCAGCTTAAATATAGGATCTCAATGATCACAATAAACCTGAAAGTTAAGTCCTTTTTATTTTTGAAGAAACTGAGCCCAAGAAGAGCTGTGATTCCCCCAAGTATCACACAACTAATCAATTGGTGGATCTGAGTTTAAGTGCTAGGTTTATTGGAAGCCAAAATGTACAAGCTCTGACCTGGCCCACACCAACTGTGTGTGCAATAAGGGTACTGAGGTTAGGGAGGGTGCAGAGAAGAAAAGACAAGGCAGAGTGCCCCAGATAGTAGATATTTTTATTGTCTTGGTTACTTTCTCTCTCAGCAAATAGTATTATTAATAATTTATCTATCTTTTTTTCTAAACCATAGAACTTTTGCATCTTTATGTGAATGTCAATAATTAGGGTAACTCTGATTAGTATACCCCTGAATTAGTATATCTCTGATTAGTAAAATGTACTAATTTATTGGTATATCTATAATTTTGTTAGGAGATAGTGGTAAGATCGGGTTTAATTCAAAGAAATGTTTATTAGTGTAAACTTTACAAATATAGCTCTATTTTGATATTAGTATAAGTATATGTGTGTGTATATATATGTGTATGTATATATAAAAATATAAAATATATATTAAATAATATATATATATATATATATATATATATATATATATATATATATATTTTAAAAGATTGAATAAAAATGTTTTAAGCTAGAAAAACACATTTTTCTAACTTACAGGCATCAATTTTTATAATGACATGGAGGATTCTTCCAGTGTTTCTTTCAGTACTTGGAGGGATTTCAGCTCCTCTCAATCCTCGGCTCACTCCTCCCAGGAGTGATGATTTACTAATACAGAGAGGAAAAATGACCTCTCTGTGGACATTTGTTCAAGGAGAGCTACCTAGATCTAATGTTTTCTTCAGTGCTTAAGCCCTTCTGCTATTGTTTTCAGGCTAATTAGAAGTGTGACTTTTATCTATTTGCTTACAGGGATCTTAGATGTAGCCAGAGATAAGATAAAAAAATTTTCATCAGGGGCAGATGATGGGATTTTTGTTCTTTACCTGATATTTATGTATCTTTTTAGTCTTCCTGATTTTAATTTTGATGATAATATGATAGCATGTCTTATTTTTTTTTTTGAACTATGAGATTAATAGAACATATTTCTGGAGAGTTCCCAATCGCATCAATCCTATTATCTCAAAATCTTGATATAAGGAAACACCACAAACCTCAGTTCCTTCCTGCCCTTTTCTCTGTGTCACTTGTCAAACCGTTATTGGAAATGAGCCTCTGACCTTTTTTTTCTCCCACACAATTTCTAATAAAGATGCTGCCACACGGCTGTATCCTAGTAACTAGGTTTTACACCAAGAAGCACGATTAAGAAAGAGGCCAAAATAGGGCTGGCTTTGACCATCAGCAAAGATAATTTGCTAGTCTTTCTCTCTTCCTCGATTTCCTTAATTTAGATGAATAACTGATCTAAGCTTAATGTTCTTTCTGATAAAAATACTGTCCTATAGGCCCAAATTAGCATATTTGCTTTTGATTACCTTGCAGAACTCTGTTTGCTCTCTTTTCTTAAAAGCTTAATAATTCATATAAGGCTCCAGAGGAATAAAATCACTATGTGTGGCTGAAAAATCCCAACCTTCGCGCTAAGGTTAAACGGCAGGCTTCAAAGAATTGTTTAAATAAATAATCGAGAGAGATGCTTCATTTTGCTTCCAAACTGCTGCATAAGCAGTTCCTTAGCCATCTGAATCTGCAGAGGTGTAAAAAACTGGTAGTCCTACAGGCAAGTACTATAGACTGAGAAGCTCTCATATCCTAGAAGTGCAGAGATTGGAACTGCTCTGCAGCTGGGCTTTGTGAGACTGGGACTCCTCAATGTTCAATGCGGTATCTGGCTTTTGCACTCCTAAATTGATGGCATGAAATCAGATGAGGGAACAAAATATGTTCTCAAGTAGAACCCATTTAAGCAGAAGAGGGAAAAATATGAGAGCCCCTGGAGAAGGGCCCTCTGTCCCTGGAACAGTCTATGGAACAGGATAGGAAAGTCATGGAAAACAGACACAGGTGAGCATGCTGCTGTATTGTGATGTGACATTTTTGCTTTCCAGGTCACTAAGGAAGATAGGCACCACTGGCCCTACTCTTACTTCCTCCCTGCTTACTCATGGTACACTTGTCATCTGAAGTCATGAAAGCATATACAGGCAGAATTCTGGTAGTGTTAGGTGATGAACACAGGGGTAGGTTTCCTAGGAACACTTCTTTCTCCTAGTTATTGCCCTTAAATTTGAGAAGCTTTAATGAGGGCTAGGTTAGCCACCCTGTGGGAGTAAATCAGACATAAAGTTGGATTCTCTTATAGGAACCACACTTCTCCAGAACATTCTTTACTGTAACATGCCTACAGTTAATGTCACAGATATGTCTCAAGTCCTTTTTAGTAGTGTAGAGTTGGCCACCATATCCACAGTTTCTGCATCCATGGATTCAACCAAGTGCAGATTGAAAATATATTTTTAATTGCATCTAGACTGAACATGTACAGACTTTTTTCTTGTCATTATTCCATAACAATGCACTATAACAACTGTTCACATAGCATTTACATTGTACCAGTTATTACAAGAAGTCTAGAGATGATTTAACATATCCATAAGGATGCACATTGACTGTATTGCAAATACTACATAATTTTATATAAGAGACTTAAGCATTCACCAGTTTGAGTATTTGGGGCAAAGGGTTCCTGAAACCAAATGAGGAACAACCGTACTTTAAAATCCTCTGCCTATTGCTTTTCTTCTTCTTTCAATGCAATCAGCACAGCCTACACCAGCCTAGAACTATGGACAACTACACTTGGCAACAGTTCAGCCATAGTGGGGTTCCTTTCCCCAAATCCTCAGATATCTGCACCCTCTTTTCTTTCCTCCTTTGCTGCAAAGAGGTCCTATTTATCTTGTTTTATCCCAGTATGTTTGTAGGCACAGAAGATTAAACAATGTCAATTGAGAATCCTACCATATGAAAATCCAAGTCAAATTCATATCTCCGTAATGCAGCGATTCTTGAACTTGTCATTCATGTAGCATTACAATTTTTGTCTTATCTGCATTCCACTCATAGTATTAGTTATTTAATAGCTTTCTTTAGGTTTACTCAGTTTTACTATTATAAATTTATTTCAAAGGAGTCTCCTATAAATAAAAAATAAACACAAAATAAACAATCATTAAAACACAAAAATTTTCATCACTCCTGAAAAATCATCTTGCAAACCAACAGTGGCACAGACCACATTTTGAAAAATTCCTGTATAGAGGCTTGTAATTTAGACTTCTCTAATATGCACTAATTCACTTAATTTTCACAAAAATTCTATGAAATTGGAAAAGCAGATCTAACCATTTCCATTTTAGAGGTGAGAAAACAGTCATTGGATTAAAAAAAAAAGGCGGGGGGAGGGTCTTTGTGCTGAAAGAGACCTTGCTGTTGTTTGCCCTTGAGGCCCATATTTTAAAAATAATTTTATAGTTTATGTATGATTTTCCCAAAATCATTAGTGGTCTGAGTCCAGACTTCAGATCTTCCAGCACTTTGCCTCTTTCAGTTGACTCCATGCTCAGCATTGAGGATCCTCCTTGTGACTGTCCACATTTTCATGCCACTCAAACTGACCCAAATTAATATAGTTGAAGTAAGTGATAATTTATTGAACCCTAAAAAACTCTTCGCAACACAGAAAAATTTACTTAGTAAGGCAGGTAGCATTTTTCTTCCTATTTTGCAGATTTTTAAAAATTAGGAACTATTTAAATAATTTGTCACATAGAGAACATTTTTCTGTCAAATTAGAAACACCAAGTTAATTATTTTTCAAAAACTTAAGAGGAGTTTAAAATAATGCTTTATAAATCACAGTGGAAAACAGTATTACATAAAATTTGCCAAAGTAAAAATATGTTTAAAAATATATAATTTTAATTAGGATAAAATGCTTTATGATTTTTAACTAAATTAACAGAGGTAAATTGTAATCATCTAAAGCAAACACTAAAAATAGATTAAATATAGATATTTAAACATGAGTCAACATTCATTTGATTTTCTAGTCAAAGAATTAGGAGATATTATCTGAACATTCAACAAAAATATCAATAAGAAAACTGAAATTATTATTTATTATTATACCATTGTACATTAACCTAATTCATGTTATAAATAAAAATGCTTTTAATGCCCATTGCATCTATAAATCTAATTTATTTTTAATTATATTTAAATTTAATGATTTAAATTTAAATTTAATGATAATTTACCATATAAACATTTTTCTACTTGAAACAATGTAGAAGGAATAGATATTTCTCCTTTTTCCCTTCATCCTCCCTCTCCTCGTTCTTACCTCCTAATTTCACTCACCACAAAAAATAACTATTAAAATATTCATGTATGTATACTCTTTCAGAAGAGTTTGATGTATATGTATGTCCTTCATCTTTAGGCAAATATAATACCAAGACACATATTCCCACTATTTTGAGTCATTTTTTCTTGATATCAGATCTCTCCATGTCATCATATACCCATCTCTGCATTCTTTTAATAGTAGAAGAATGCTCCATGAATGTATGTGCAACCATTTATGTCGGGTTGGTAATTTTTTCTGTGAAGGGTCATATGGCAAACGTAGGCTTTGTGAATTATGTGGTCTCTGGCACAGTCACTCTGCCATAGACAATACATAACTGCTAGGTGTGGCTATACTGCAATAAAACGTGACAGAAACAAGCCTCAGGCGGGATTTCACCCCCCATCATCACTTATTGACCCCTGATCCATGTAATCAGTCACTGACTGGAAACTTAGGTTATTTCCTGTCTATTGCTACTAAAAACAGTGCTACTATGAAACTTTATAATTATGTATACTTGCTACCAAGGTAGAATGAATTTACTACAGAGTATTTGAAATGTTGGTTTAAGAGTGAGAAAACAATCTTACGTGTTCTGGCTTCTTCCCATGAAGTCCTTATGTTCTCTTTGTGAACTAATGAGTATGTTCTGTCTGAGTTCTTTTACTGTTTTTATCTAGCCCTTTTCCTATCCTAATACTGTCTAAGTGAAAAATTCAGTAACTCAAGTCTATTATTATATCAATTTCCTAGCTCCCCAGACTTGTGTTATCTAAGGGTCAGTGACAAGAAAGTTTCATCCTATGGGAGAGGAACCATCTAACTCAAAGGAGACACCTTGATACAAGCTGAATCAAATTAAATGAAGTACCCTTTTCCTTTTCCTTTTTTAAAATCTGCTTTTCTTTTAATTTTTTTACTTTTTTTTTTCTCTGACACTTTTTGTGGCAAGTTTACCTTGTAATCAGAATAGTACCAGACAATAGGAAGTTTCTAGGGTCTGCTTTTAGCATTCAGGCAACGGCATTGCTATCAGCCACTTCCAAGGAGAGCAGAGGCAACACTCTCAACTACAGTGTATTTTAGAAAATATAAGGTCATCAGATTAATGGTGTGTTATCACACAAGCTCATGGCACAACTTCCTCTTCCCCCTCAAGTTAATCGCACGTACAATGTCTGGCCAGACACTGACAGATAAAGCTAAGCAGGATTCTCTGTTCTAGCTCCTCTACAAATGGTCTCAAGATCAGCCCCTGTGGATGTATGAATTTTAATGCATTTTTTCTTCCTTTATACTTAAAGTGCTCATTGGGGATGTCATTACTACCTAGAGGACCTTCATAGGTTTTTTTTTGTTTTTAACAAGTGCTTATAAAAATAAAGTTCTGTGTTTTTGATTCACCATCATCCCAGAAGACTTTTAGGCTGAGGTGTTTAAACAAATACCTTTCTGCTTGAAATTTATTGATTTTATGATTGAATGTCTTGCCTTCCGAGGGGAACACTCATCACCTGGATGAGAGTCCCAAACTAACAAAAGAGCTATAAACCTATGAAGAATTACTGATATGGAAATTAATATTAATCTGGATCTGAAATTTAGCTTGACTGAAATCTAGTCAGGCTCACTGGATTCTGTCTGCTACGGTATGTGTGGTTGTAGCTTTTTCATGAGTTAGCTTATCCTAACCAACATGACAGGCATCTCTCAACTCATCAAATAGGGTAATATTCTCTTTAACATTCAAATGAACCCACTTTGAGGACCTCCTATATATCTGGAAAATGTCTTTCTTTCCTGTGTCTCACTCTCCTTTCATAAGTGCATGAAGACCAGGGATGTTTATTCAACAATCCCCTGAAATGCATCATGGTTAATCTTATTTGCTGAGGTTGCTGCCAAAATCAGAGTCTGGCAATACTATAGTGACCTGTGCCTGGGCTACCACCAAAACCTGGTAGTTTCTCAGGAAGGAGCAAAAAAGGCAAAGTTTCTCTCCTTGCTCTCGTAACCACCTTTGGTCTCCCTGAGGAGACTGGAGGAATGTTTCCCAGGAGAATGAACCCTTTAGGTTACAGCCTTGCAATGGTTGCCCAAGAGAAACCAAGCCTGTAGGGGGAAACTGAAGTATGTCTATTAAATTAATATGACCAAAAAGAGTGCAGCCAGTTTGTGGAGGCTGAAGTTGGTCCCCTGCTCTGCACATACTTCTGGGGTCTCTGCTCATGGTGTCTTCAGGTGAAAACACACATGCATTTGTTGAGAAACTAAAAAAGCACTGCGTGATTAGGTCCCATGTTGACTCAAGGAGTCAGTTTTGGATACAGACCAAAACATTTATTTTGACAAAGAACTAACACACACACACACACACACACACACACACACACATACACACATACACACACACACACAGAAAGAGAGAAACTCCCATCTATATTATGTATTACTGCTGCACCCACACTGACACGAAGCGTCTGACCCTGATAGCAACTGAAATAGGTTGCAGAAAATGAAACCACCCTGTCTAGCAGCTGTCCACAAAGCCTTCCCACTACCAGAGAGAAGCCTGTAATGAAGTGTGGACAACAGCATATCACCCTAGGACTGTGGGGTTCAAGTGCATTACTAGGGCCTGAAGGAAGACAAATGTGTAACTAAGTTAGCCCAAGGTAAGAATTTTATTTTGCCTGCTCTCCTTTCCCCCAATATACACCAGACCTCCAAGAAGGACTTCCCCAGCACATCTGATCAAATTCAGTAGCTTTCAAACTTAAAGGCAAATTATCAAGGGCTACAGCACAAGCCCCACCCCCTAAATCTAATTTACTCTAGCAGCTCAATATTAAGCTCAATATCAAACTCCTTGGCAAAGTTCTCAATCCCTTCCCCAGCAACTTTTTAAATGGGGGACAGGAACTAAAAGTCTAGAACAGTCATGGATGGCATTCTAATGTCGAATTGCCAAAAGGAGTTCCTCAAGTGGACTTCAAAAACAAAAAGGTTTCTGTGGAGTGTCCTGAGCCACTGAACCCTAGGAACTTTTATGACAGCATCTCTCACTAAATACACATATATATATTTTTAAAGTTGTACTTTCCCAGGCATCCCGTTACACAATGTGGCTGTGTATATTTAGCTTCATATTGAGCACATATTTCCCAATAAATGAGTGAAAGTAGTGGAGCAGAACTTAGCATCTTTCTAAGAATTGATTTCTCTTTCACACTGATTCAACAGTACGTCTAACAAAGCTGGTATTTTGTTTGGGAAATCTCAAGAAAGTAAATATGAGTTTCCTGTTTTCAAAAAAAGCTGAACCACTGGATTTCTAAATTTTTTCCAACCAGTAATCTCAGAGGTTACCTCATCCATTGCTGGGAGCCATTAGCCAAGTAGGTATGACAATTTCCTTGCCAGCGTACCCCATGTTGCAGTGACATTGAATGTAGGTGACCTTGCTCAAGGACCAGGGCGGATTAGGGTGTTCCCGGTTTAACATAATCGGGTTTAGGACGTTCCCAGTTTAGGTTCCAGGTTTAAGGTTTAAGATTATTCCTGCTGGGAATAGGGTGTATCCTGCTGCCTGAGTTCCCCTTGAGTTCTCACGGGATTTAGACAGTATATTTTGGGAGACAGAAGCCCAGTGAAGGTGAATTTGGGAGAGAACGTGGATTTGGGCGGAGAACGTGGATTTCCCCAGAACGTGTCTGTAGACGGCTGGTGTGAGTTCGGGAATAAAGAGTTGCTGTTTGAATCTACAAGCTGTGTGGTGGCTCCTGATTGTGTGCCCAGCCAGACTGCGGCATTTGGCGGCCCGTACGGGGAACTTCTGAAGCTTAAAGGTAAGTGAAATTTCTCACCCCTGAGGAAGAGCGAAAGAATGGGTGACCAATTCAAAAAACAATGTGTTATTGTTTTGATTTATTTTGTTTTTATTTCAAGTTGCCTGTTCCTAGAACTTTCTCAGGCAAACTGGGGAAAATGGTTGACTCAAGGTTTGAAGTTGTTCGCCTCCGAGCAAGAGAAATTGTTAGAGGAAGGAGGCACCCCAGTGAGACCAAGAACAATTAGGACGTATGTTGATACAATACAAAAATGTAGCCCATGGCTTTTTAAAGACGAGTTATTAAGTATATCAATGGGACCATCATGGTAT
>NW_025999900.1:21676332-21699756 GCF_001458135.2 Marmota marmota marmota
ACTGGTGCATAGACCTATCCACAAGTATGGCTGTATGCTGGACCGGTAGTCAGTGACGGGTATGATTCAATTGCAGTGGTATCAACCTAAGACAGGAGGCTGATGCCTAAAGGTCAGTTTTCCGATGACGGGTAAGAACCATATGTTGAATTGGACAACCTACCAGGCACGGTCCTTAAGCCACATTGCTTGTTTAATTAATCAGAAGGGGGGAGATGCTGGGAGCCATTAGCCAAGTAGGTATGACAATTTCCTTGCCAGCGTACCCCATGTTGCAGTGACATTGAATGTAGGTGACCTTGCTCAAGGACCAGGGCGGATTAGGGTGTTCCCGGTTTAACATAATCGGGTTTAGGACGTTCCCAGTTTAGGTTCCAGGTTTAAGGTTTAAGATTATTCCTGCTGGGAATAGGGCGTATCCTGCTGCCTGAGTTCCCCTTGAGTTCTCACGGGATTTAGACAGTATATTTTGGGAGACAGAAGCCCAGTGAAGGTGAATTTGGGAGAGAACGTGGATTTGGGCGGAGAACGTGGATTTCCCCAGAACGTGTCTGTAGACGGCTGGTGTGAGTTCGGGAATAAAGAGTTGCTGTTTGAATCTACAAGCTGTGTGGTGGCTCCTGATTGTGTGCCCAGCCAGACTGCGGCAATCCATAACTCTCTCTCTCTAGACCTTGAGAGTCCTCCACAGTGTCTCTGACAAGGGACCCTCCAGTGAGAGCCTAGACCGTTTTATTAAAAAGTTTTCCTTATTTTCTTTGCCTCTTTGTGACATCTACATTTGTCCTTTTAAATGCACTTTTGGATCAAAGTTATTTGAGTATTAGTACACAGATTCCAAGTTCTTTTTAAAGCTTTCATTCTCCAGGTTGAATATCTAAATGTTTCAACTAATCGCCTTATGGTTCAGTTTTTAGTAACTCCACACCCTTTTTGCTCTTTCCCAGATACACCAAACATCCTGAGTTGCAGGGGTCATGCTTCCAGGATGTTCCTTACAGGTGATTATCATAATAATGTTGATAACAACAATAATAAGCTAGTATTTAAAGTCTACTAATTATATGAAATGACTGCTCCAAGTGATTGACATATCCTTACTAGTAATACCTACAATAATCTTGATACAGGTTGAATTCTTAAGGAGCCGATGCTCAAATGGAGTTTGGGTCTTGGAGGATGATTGAGATATTTATTAGGAATCAAATTATGTAAAAGAAAGGGATCTCTAAAAAGAAACACAATTACATGTAGAGGTCAATCAAATTGCAATGCAGGCTTAACAAAACCTCAGCTAAACGAGCAGTAAGCTCAATAACAAGTATCATCCAACAAAGTTGTCTGTTTGGTGGCCCAAATGGCTAGTTCTTTATGCAACCCACACACACACTGCTCAGTCACTGGATGCAGACTTCCCCAGAAAAGCGTGGAGTTGTTGGTGATGTGTCTCTACGGCTGAGACTGACCTTAAAGGCAGACTGCTGGAGGCTGTCAGCTAGCTGCTGACTGCTGTGAGCAACTAGTCTTTCTTACAAGAGGGGTATGATCAGTGTTTCTCTATGTCTACCATAAGCCTATAAGGCATATATTTTATTCTTTCAATTGAACACACAAGGAAACTGAGATTTAAACAGATTAAGACATTTAAACCATATTTTTGGCTAGTAACTGAAAAAATTTGATGAAAATATTTATTCTGTAACTAAAATAAAATTGCAATTAAAACCAGAAATCTAGGTACTTCCCCTATATCATTCTAGGCAACATACTATGTACTGTCAAGAACCATGAGGATCTCAGATTTTGCTCTATTTGAAAACTAAAAGTTATCCTGCCCCATTTCATGGACATTGGCAGAAGACATGAGATCCTGGGATCAGATGAAAGGACTTGGTTGTTCCCTTCACAACAGGCAGCTTGAGCTTCGTGTTTACACCAATCTTCCATGTCTACCATTTTCCTTCCAAAATTGTATGCAGGTGATATGGAGGCATCATGGGTAGATGCTATGGGTGACAGTGAATTTGTGTCACAGAAGAGGAATCTGGAGCTTAGGGGAGGTTATCTTTTAAAGGGTTTATTAGAAAACCTCAACCTTTGCTCCAAAGGAGATGGTTTTATTATCAGGGGGGAAAAAGGCCTACATTCTTTGTTATATAGTTAGATAACACATCTTCCAAGGTTGTTTGATAACATCCTTGAAAGATAGTCCATACAGAATTGATAACGTGCAGAAATGACACAGAAAAGTATCTCCCAAAAGAAACAAAGAAAATAACATGATTTCTATTCTTCATCAATCTAGAGAGAGAAAGAAAACCAAAAATATAATTATAAAACACTATGTGATTTTGTGTAAGATGGATAAGACCAAGAAGCTATAAGAACCAATTGAGGAAGAAATCAATAACTGGTTAAGGCTGGGGGAACCTTCATATACTAGATATTGTTTGAATTGGTGGTTGTTAACTGATCTACAAGTTCGCTAAGGATATTGATCACACTCTCTCATGACTGATGTGTGGTGTTTAATAAATAAATTCTAGACCATAAAATTTACCAGCATTGAAGAATATAAACTATTTTTACAGTAAAACTTTGAATCCTAAGAATTTTAAACTTTGTTGGAATGATGGTGATAGAAACACATATAAAACAACCTTGGTAAGTCTAATGACCTTTTTCCCCCTCATTTCTTTTATACAAAATGACAGAATGCAATAACTGGAACATCTGCATATCATACTTGATATTCAAATTAATATGTATGAAAGGTTATTGTATTTCAGAATAATTTTAGGTGAATAATTACAAATATACAGGATGAATCGTGCATTTTACCCAATCTTCTGCTTTACCTAGCAGGTCATTAAAGACCATTGGCAACTCTTGAAATGAATGTCATCCATTTGCTCCTCTCAATCATGCTTCACAAGCTTCAAGTTAAACCTGTGCTTTATCTCAGTTTCTTTTCCATTCTTCAAAACAAATGTGCCACTTAAAGTAACACCTCTAGCACATTAAGTTTCAGTTTTAGCCAGTTCTGAAAACTTTGGGTAAAGGTGATACTGTTAGATTAGAGAAGAACTGTATGCATCGATTATATATTGTAAGATATAGAAAATAAAGAAAAAGTAGAGAAGAAAATCATAGTTGAAGTCCAAAATCTTCTCTTCAAACTTTTTGAACCCCAACAGACCTCTAAGGGTCTGTCTATAACTGAATCCAAAGATGTCAAGTACAAAGGATACAGAAACTAAAGCAGCTGTTTGCTAGCTCAGTAGTTACTCTAAATTTTAAATACTGAAAAAGAATCTATCGTTTCTTAATATTGAACATATTTTACAAAATGCATAAAAAAAGAAGCATCTTTGTGTATGCCAATGGCATCTGTTCTATGCACCACAAAGTTAGTCCATAGCTTTACTCTTCCTTCTTTTGCTTACTTTAGATTCTTCTTACTTCCTTCAATGACCCAACCTGAACTTCATGGAGAAAGCAGAGGCCACTGGACATGAGCTCAGTCAACTGAACAAATGTTTACTTTCTGTCTACTGCATGAGATCTTTGAATACTAGCAATCCAAAGACAGGACAGTTTCTGCTCTCAAGAAGTTTGGTTTTCACCGCTGTTCTTCCATTACCTACATATTTACCCCACCCATGCCTTTCTTTTTTCTTTCTTTCAGTCATACTTTGCATAAGACTGATCTTTTCAAACAGAGTTCTTAATTATATCCTTCTCTCTCTCATGTCCCTTGCTCATGTCACTCCATCAGATTTCACCTTTATTATTAACTTATTAACTCCATCCTCTTACTGTAGGAATCATGCGAAAAATTTTGCCCCAGATTTTAAAAATTGTAAGCACTCATCTTCTCTCCCTCATTTTAACTAAGCTTCTAAAATCGTCTTTGTTCACTGTCTATTCTCCATCTCTACTCACTCCACAAACCAAAAACTATATGGGTTCCATATTCACAATTGCACTGAAAATCACTATTAACACACAGTGCCATATCCTCCTAAAGTCCTTTAGTTCACATGGAAGACAATTACCTCCCACTTTATCATGTAGTCAGTAGTGAATAAGTGGGAATTTGAGCCTAGGAAGGCAGCTTCAGAGTTCATCTTACTCACCACATTATACTATAGTTCCAATGGGAGATGCCATCTTGGGTATCTCCACATACCACTTATGCACACAATGAGAGGAGACTGTTCGGACCCCTTCCTGAGATTTTGTTTTTACCAGGGATGAGAGAAAAAGTGGGGGAAAGAGTTTGATTAGTCTATAAAGAAAACAGTAAGATTTTAGGCCAAGAAATGTTTACGGTATTGTCCCTTCTGTTATCTGAATGACAACAGAAGAATATGAGGCCTACATAAGAAACAAAGAGTTCAGGAGGCTTCCCATCCCTGGTAAAAGTTTTTCCCAAGACCAACCTTTATTCTTGCTTTTGGTGGACTACATGACTAATTTTTCTCTTATTCCAAGGCTGGTGTCAGTTGGATTTGTAACTTGCAACAAAAACAATCCTGTGTAATACTGACCTTGTTTTAGTCCGCTTTTTTATCACTGTGACCGAAAGACCCAAAGTTTATTTTGGCTCACAATTTCAGAAGTTCAGTCCATGGTCAGCTGATCCCATAGCTCTGGGCTCAATCAAGGTGAAGAAGAACATCGTGGAGAAGTGCATGGCAGAGGGAAACAGCTCAGTACATGGCAACCATAAAGCAGACAGAGAGCTCTGCTCACCAGAGACAAGATGTAAACCCCCAGTTCATACCCCTGGGACCTACTTTCTCCAGCCACACATTAGCTGGCTCTAGTTACCACCCCCTTAATGCATTAGTGGATTAAGTCACTGATTAAGTTACACATCTTATAACCATTTCACCTCTGAAAATTCTTGTATTGTCTCACACATGAACTTTTGGGGGACACCTCATATCTAAAACATAACAGATATTCCATGTTTAACCTACTTTAAAACATTCAATATGATTGGACATGTATCTCCTTTGTGAAATTTTCTTTCAAATCATTTCCATCTTCTTGGTCCTTCCTTTTCTCCTCCATTGACCCCATAAATGGAAGTAACTCCAAGTACTCCTCTCTATTCCTTTACTTTCTTATTGCTATGTCTGATCCCTGTTTAATGTTAAGTCAACAACTGCTTGTGTAATTAGGTGCTAATCATCCTTGAGTTTTATGTTTATAGTCCTAATTGTACTGTCCTTGATTCCTTCATATACCTCAACCTAATTGTTCAGATGTACCTCAAAAAGCCTACCTTGGTCCCTACCTCACACTATTCAAAAATTAAGCAATTTATGTTACATCCATCTATAAATATCACAATGAATCTCACTTTAATGTAGAATTATAATTCACAAAAAACATAAAAATAATTGAAGATGGAATTAGATCTAAATATAAAACCACAAGTATAAGATAAAACATTGGAGAATATCCTCCGGATCTTGAAAGATGATATTTTTGACAGAACATAGAAATCAATAATAATTTAGAAAACTAAAAAATTAGACTTCATCAAGAGTATACTTCTACTTATACAAAGATATAATTAAGGAAATGAATGGAAAAAATGAATTAAAATCTCTCCTATATGCTAGAAGAAAATAAATCATGAATCATATAGCTGAAAAAGACTTATAAGAACAATATAGAAAAAAATCTATATAATTCAGTTAAAGAGAGACAGAAAATAGTTGAGCCAGACTTAAACAGGAACTTCACAAAAGAAGATACACAAATAAACATTAAGCACATGAAAGATTGTTCAACATCATTAGCCATCCAGAGGCAAAATCAAAATTCATGAGATGGTACTGCATACCCACTTGACTGATTAAAAGAAAAGACTACAACATCAAAGTAAGCTAAGATGCAGAGCACCCAGAACTCACATACATTGCACATAGAAGTATAAAATGGTACAATCAATTCCAAAAATTATTTGAAAGCATCTTTAAGAGTTAAAGCCATCTCTGCCCTTTGACCTAGTAATTCATGACTTCATATCTACTAAGAAAAATAAAAACATATATTCCCTACAAAGACTTACATACAAATGTGCACTGCAGGGGTTGGGGTTGTGGCTCTGTGGTAAAGTGCTCGCCTAGCACGTGCAAGGCCCTGGATTTGATCCTCAGCACACATAAAAATAAATGAACAAAATAAAGGTATTGTGTACAACTAAAAACTAAATATTAAAAAAAATGTTCACTGCAGCTTTATTCATCTAAAATTAGAAACCCAACTATTCATAAATAGGAATATAGATGATCAAATTGTGGTATATCCTTGTGATAGAATACTACTCAGCAATAGAAAGGAATGAACTATTGTTGTAACGAAAGAATTAATATCACAGACAGTATGCTTGCCAAGGACACTGGACACACAAGAACACATATTGAACAATTTCACTTCTAGGAAGTTTTAGAACATGCAAAACTATTCTCAGTTAAGAAATATCAGAAGGTGTTGCCAGGTACATCATTCAGAAAGAAATGGTACTCTCTGATGTGAATTAATTTCATCCTTCCCATGTGACTTTTAGTTGGCATAGGAGAACTGAAGGACTAGGAGTTTCAACAAGAGGAAAATCAAAGAGGAAAATATAAGAAAATATACCATTTGCTTACAGCACTCTCCATCCTCCCTAGTCCTTCTCATTATTTTACCCACCTCCCTGCTTCTACTTATAGGTGGTCATCTGGTGTCCCATTATTGCTCTTAGAAGGCTGATGATCAAACTCCTGAGAGGAACAGGCATGAGTCAAAACTCCACAGCCTGGATGTGTGCATTTCAATATATATAAATTATATCTTTAAAAGAAACATTCAAAATGATAAATGAGGTAGGTTAGTAGTGATAAGTTGGTCGAGGTACAGAGAATGATGGAATGCCAGTAGCAGTTGGGTGATCTACTCATGGTCAATGTAATCGGCTCAGGAGCTGAATGATGTGCTCAAGGAGGTCATTTATACTGTTTGATTATTTGGAATATCCTTAAAAATTTCCCATCTAAAAAATTTCACAAAACAGATACACAACTAGAAAACTGTTTGTGTACTACAGATTTCCTTCCTCTCTCACTGACTGGCCATATTGAAAGTCAATAAATACGACTTTTTTTCACACCTACACTGCCCACCTATTGTGACTGATGCTAATTCTGGGTATAGGAGAAAATCCTCCAGGAAACAGAGTGGATAAATACTTATCTAATTATAGTTCGCACTTGTTTAAAATTCCTTGGTGGCTTTAAGGAAATAGATCAAACTTTTAAAAATAGTCTTCAGAACTTCTCATAACTTCCTCCCTTATCTCACTCATTTCCAGCTTTATCTCACTCAAATGTGCTCATGTCATCCAAGATGGGCATTTTGAACTACTTGTATCTCAAATAAGTTACCATGAACCTTTGCACCTTCCTGACCTTGAAGATAACCAATCTCCTCTTCCTAGAAAGACATCCCTACCCCCAGATCTTCTGGTTAATTCTTGTTCATTTTATTACTGTACAAAAATACAGCAGAATGTGTACTGTCTGGCTGGCCCCCTCACTGTGCTGCACTTTTCTGTTACTCATTTGCCTCCTCTGCTAGACTGTGAGCAGCTTGAAAGCTGGGACTGTGCCTTGTTTATCTTTCTAGTCTCAACACCAGTCCAAGGACTACAACTTAGTAGATTTAAAAATTGTTATTGAGTCAATCAATGAAAAAAATATAAACAAAATGGTAAAGGCACATCATATCCAATAAGATGAAAAAGCATCAGGAAAACCGCTCCAAATGACCTCCTTGATTTAAGAAAAAATTATGCAGCCTGATAAGACACTTCTTTAGGGGATACAGTGGTGACTGAAATAAACAATGCTTCTACAATCCTACTCTTAACATCCTATTTCGTGTAGACAGATAATAAATACGGTATTTGTAGTGTTGAGTAGTGATAAGTATTATGAAAAATTAAGGCAAGATCAGATTTGGTGGGGATGATAGACTACACAAGAAGTAAGTGAAAACTTCTCTGGGGAGATGGCATTTGAGCAGACACTTGAACAAAGAGTGGAAACTAAACTAGTGGACCATCAAGAGGAAGAAAAATGGGAGCAGAAGAAATCAAAAGTGAGAAGGCCCAGAATCTGAAATTGGGGATGCTAGGAATTTCTGTGCCAAAACCTAAAAATATACCTCCAGAAAAAATGTATTCTTGGGATCCCAGGGCTTTTCTTCTTTCACCATTTTTCTATTAAAAGTCAAATGCTGTTAGAAGCAGTGACATTTCAAATAAGCATTAATAACAACCTGCAGAGAATGAAATAAGAGTAGGTGGGTGAAGAGAATTGCGGAGAAAGTCCCCAAAAGGGAAGACCAGAAGGCACTAAGCCATTAGTGCTGTAGGTACACATGTTCTGGATGGAGGCTATTGAGAGCAGTGTATCGAGGTAGCCCAGGTAAAGGAAAGATGGGTACGAAGGCAGTATTACTGCCTCCCCTTTCCCCAATTATACACATACTCTCTCCTTATTATGGTTTGAGTATGAGTTCATGAGGCAGTCCAAGAACGTTCAGAGGTGAAATGATTATATTATGAGAACTGTAACAAGTTGTGGATCCATCACCTTGAATATATTAACTGGACACTAACTGTGCTCAGGTAGGGTATGGCTGGAGCAAGTAGGTCACTGGGAGTGTGCCTTTGGGGTTCATATTTTGTTTCTGGTGGCAAGACCTCTCTCTCTGCTTTCTGGCTGTCAATCCCTGAGCTGCTTTCCTATGCCAGGTCCTTCCGCCTTAATAGTCTGTCTCAACTCTGACCCAGAGCAATGAAATTGGGCCCAGACCATGGACTGACCCTCTGAAATAATGATCCCCAAATAAACTTTCCCTCCTCTAAGTTATTCTTGTCAGCTTTTTGGTTACAGAGAAGAAAAGATAACTAGCACACTACTCTACCCACTTCATCCAATTAGAAAGCATATCTAAGTAGCACCAGGGACAATGAAAACCAGGATCATTAAACTCCAAGGTGCTATATCAGTCACTGGAAAGAAAATAAAAGAATCAATTCTGTTTGATTTTGAGCAAATGACCCTGCTATGACAAGATAAAGAAAATGTGGTCCTTGAGAGTTCAAGTGGCTGTTGGGTTCATTGCAGTGACTTTGCCACTGATATAGCTTAGCAGTGGCAGTAACTAACAGGTTGGTCAATATTATAGACTCAGGAGGCCAAGATCACTGATCCTGTGAAAGGAAGAAAATGTGCTGTTCCTTTAGACACTTGGAAAAATTAACAGAGAAGCAAGAGTCAGATAAAGAAGATAACAGCTCTTCCCAACAACAGGGGTGTAGGGACATAAAGGAAATCACATTGCAGAAGGAAGGTGGCTTACTGTGCACCCAGGTGCAATGGCTGAATTCAGCTTCCTACCTGATGTGTTAATAGAAAATGAGCCTCAACAGCTGGAGTCCTGTCACAAAAGAAGTATCCAATAATGCCCACAGTGTTTCCTAACTGATATCACTTCATCCTTACAAGGACATAGTCAGGTTATCTCCCAAATTTTGTAGAGAAGAAATCTGAGGCCAAAAGTCATATTAACTACAAAGAAGCAAAAGCAGAGTCCCAGGTTCTGTGACTTCAAGTGTCAGAGGGCCTACACCTGGGGTGTGATTCAACAGGCTGGTGACCTCTCCATTTTTCTTCTGTTTTCCTCTCTTCTTACCAGCTCATCCTTGGCCTTGTGGTTTTATTCCCCCCTGTTTTATAACCACCCTATGAGAGGAATTTAGAAGTGTGGGCAGTAGAATCAGACTGCCTGGGTTTAAATCCTAGCTCTACAAATTGCTAACTGTGACATTAGGCAAATTATTTAACCTTACGGGGCTTCTTTATATTCCCTTCCCTGGAGAATGAGAATAAAAATAGTAAATCATAGCACCTGCCCTGCAGTAATATCTCAGTCAAGTTTGCTCTTATAATCATATTTCTTTCTCCATCACACTTCACAGCCCCTATTGACTAGCTCAGCCCTTCTTTTCTTACTTCTTCTGCCTCAACTACTTCTCCCCAAATCTCCCCACCCACGTTTCCCCCACCAGCACCCTACTGTCTTCTTTCTCACTCCATTCCTTCTGTGCTGTCTGCCAATGGTAGATGCTTCCACCATCTCTGCCATTAGTGTCCAGGACAAGCCCAGCATCCTGTCCTGCTCCTGAGGAGGCAGAGCAGACTGGTCAAGGCCTTGACACTTCTTGGGTATAGATAGTTCAGAATCATATTCTGTGAAACTGTTTCACAGTGGAGAGCAGGAGGGCTTTGCTAAGAGATTACAGAAGTCAGAGAACACGAAGATTTATATCAGATGCTGCCTCCTTAGAGACCGAGGACCCTGCAATGCCTCAGGAATAATAACCAGCTTTCTCCTACGCTCCCATTCTTACATGATTGCTTGGATGCGGATGAAATCTATGCCAGCTAGTGTTTCAGGCTAATTAAAAACATGTTCACCCACCTTATCCATATTCACTTGGCCTCTCTTGCTCACCCAGGCCAAAAAATAAAGTTTTCCTTTGAGTCAGATCCCAGTTCCTCAGAAAAGATCATCCTACACACATACACACACACTCACACAGTCACATCTGATTGTCCCAAGCCCCTGGCATTCTCTCTAAAGGAACCACATCTTTGATGACCCAGATTGTAGAAAGAGTCAGCCATGCCTCAAGTGAGTTTGAAAAAATGCCTTTATTCAAGTAACTCTTTAAGAAATTAACCCAGTTCTTATTTAAAACATAAAACATCTGGAAAGTAAAACAACCCTACATATCTCACTCTCTATATGTAGAATCAGAGACTTTGAAAATACATTATGCTTGAAATTCACTCAGCACTTCTGCATCTCATTTTCGCATGAATTATTGCAAAAATCGAGATGCAGACAAAATGGTAAATCTGAGAAGAAAAGGAGAGGCCAGAGAGGGCACCACTGAAGCAGTATTGCTGCCATAGCAGTGTGGACTTCTGCTCATTGGCCGGTAGTGTTACTTTCCCGTGTTCTTTGATGGTATCCACAGTAAATACCATACTTCTAAAACTCTGAAAATATTCCTGCCTGTGATGGCAGCAGAAATAAATCTTGAGAGCTGAACTATTTGTCATTAGACTTGAGGCCCTACAGAACCCAGCACATTCACTTCCCAGTCCTACGAGCATTCAATAAAATACTGGCTAAGGGTGGTGGCTTCTAGTTATATCCTTGATGACAACAAGGCACAGGGTGTCAAACTCAAATGTTACAAGATCCAGGAAATAATAAACATAAGTGAAAGGACTTTCTTGAGATGAAGCACTTAGATCCCTTCCAAGGGCATGGTTGAAATTCTGGTCAGGCTCATGCTGGCTATGAGGAAATGCAAGACTAAAGCACCGACTGATCTGGTTTTTCTGTTCAAAAGAAGTGGGGGAACAGCCATACTTGTTAAAAACTAACTTGACTTTCTAAAAATCTCCAGGGAGTTTAAGTAAAACACATCTGCGGGTCCCCAACTTGCAACCTCTTACCACACAAGGTCCCTGTGCTTGGTTCAATGCAGGATGAAGTTACTTATCATGTTTATTTTTCTAACCATGAAATGGGGATAACTACAATACTTCTAGTATTGTTTGGGAAAGTAAAAATATTACTACATAATAAGAATGTGAATTATTTATCACATAGTAAATACTACTATTATTATTCATAGTCCAGTTTTTACACTTTTGCCTGGATCCATCTGACTGCAACATGACTTGTAAAACCATAATTCCCATGTTTGATTGTATAATCTCAATGAAGAACCTCACCAATCATTCAAATCATGTTGGAAAAGCACCATCCTCTCACATTGGCAATTTGTGACTGTAGAAACTGAAGGTGAAATGAGTCAATTTATTGTTTAGGTTTGCAAAGTATCTTTGACAGATACCAGAAGTGTCTCCTTCTCTCAGCCCTGGGTAGCCGGTTAATTGGAATGGCCTCTGCAATTACCTTCTGTGGTCATCGTTTTGCTCATGTTTCTACATGTTTTAACTGTGTCAAAGAGGCAAGGTTTATCAAGGCAGTGAGCTACTTCAGCCTGAAGGAAGACTTTACTTCTGAGTAGACTATCCATTTGTATTCAGTTTGTTATCTTTCAAATGAATACACAAGCTCTACTAGGCATCCTACTCAGCATCACTTAAGGACATATTTTCAAATTGGATCTGGCAAAAGTAAACTTCCTTAAAAAACAGAAATACACAACCCAGAGTCTTTTCTCAAGAGAGTATTCAAATATGACAGTCCCTTGTTTTCAGAGTGTGGTCCTGAGCTGGTAGCCTCAGCATTACTGTGGAGCTTGTTAGAACTGCAGAACCTTGGGCCTCACTGCAGACTTCCTGAAGTAGAATATTCACCACCAGGTACCATGTCTGCTTTACAGTTTGAGAAACTATTAGCCAACATATCCCTATAATTTCCTGGATTTTATGTCTGATCAGGGAAAGGGCTAGGAAGAATTTGCTTTAGATAATATAGGAAAGGCTTTTACTATGTGATAACCCCCTTGAGAAATAAAAATTTTTAGGAAAAAAATTATTTTTCAGAATATCCAGTCCTTGACTTTATGTTTCCAAAGAAACATAAAATTGTTCATGGACTCAGGACCAGTTTGCTGAGAGCTGCTTTAAGCTGAGACTGGCCAGAGGGTTGGTGTCTGGCAGCCTGGCTGCTGGGACCTACTGCTCCCCCTTCAAAAAGAACCAGTGAGGACATTTTGTTGGTGGGGTGACAAAATCAAAGCAAGTTGCTAAGGCCAATTGACTGTCTCATCATTGACAGCCTGTCCTATTCCAAGCGATGGCAGAAGTAGATAGGTAAGCCTTAGTTTTGTAGAACTGAGGAGAGGAATGAATAGAGAAAAATGAGAAAGAGGGAAGGAGAAGGGTAGGAGTAAGAAAATAAAAACCATTGTCAGGATGTTTACTTGTATCCCCATTGCTATCCTTCCCTTTTTCAAGCTATGGAAACGCCAACACATTTTTAGACTACCCTGAGCTGATCAATAGCAGGAGAGAGGCAGCCAATCAGTGAACCTCTTAAGAGACAGGTGAGGAGGAACCCCAGGCTTTATGATCTGTGGGAAAATCCTGCAAGATTCATCCCTCTACCTTGTTTAGACACCCAGACGGTTAAGCTCTATGAATTTACTAAGACTATTCACTTCCTTCCTTGGTTTTAAAGCAAGAGAAGGATGGGTGTAGGTCTACTGTATGGTTTCTACTCCCTGACCCATCTTGCACTGTCCTGTCAGCAAAGCTGAATGTCAGTGGACACTCCCAGTAGACAGGACACCAGGTGATCATCCATTAGCATAACCCAGTGACAGTCACTCTAAGGAAAATGCTGAAATCCTTCTAGAAGAAAATAGTTTATAAAATCAGCTCTTTTATTTTTTTTAAGTCTTAAACTGTGCTCTAAATTTTCTGCTTTTTCAAGATGATATAGATATTTCTGAAAAACAGCATGTGAATGCACACATGCTTGTTTGAAGAAATCTCTTAGAGAATTTGTAAAAATGTACCTTACTAGGAGTTCATCCAGCCGTGCTGTGTCTAGGCTACAGAACTTTGGTTTTATTGTTCAAGGTCCTCAGGCATCATAGCAAACAACAACAAAAAATATTTTTAAATACTTTCTCTGCATCCAGCACCACACTAGTTGACCTAAACCAACTTGCCCATAACCCTAGGAAAAAAAGAATTAATTAACCATGTTAATTCTGTTTTTATATGATCCTTACAAGAGTATCTATGTTTATACTGGTTTAATACAAAACACAAACAATATTAAAAACTAAAAACATAACATGTTATAGCTGAAAGTAATTTTTCTTTTAATAATTGAACCTTCAGGAACAGTTCCACACAAGGCATTAACTCTGTACCATAACTCATTTAAATTGAAGAAAAGCTTTCTGTCAGCTCAACAAGGCCTCAGAATACATTGCTCCCTCATAGGAAAACCAGCGCTCTGCCTGGGAGATAGAAAAGAATGTCAAGGTCCCTGGAGAACCTCCCTGTGCATGATCCATTGTTTCATTCATCATTTTTTAAAGCAAATCTTTTATAGGATTTCCTATCTGAAGATGAGGAGGTGGCCTCATTCACAGACTCCTGACGGGGAATCACCAGCAACAATGACCCTCAATTCTCCCCTGCCCAGGATTCCATTCTCAGTCCCTTTAGTTTCTCCTCAGCACAAATCAGAATCTGTTGAGAGCCACAGCCGAAGGGGCCCCAGCAAACTTCCAGCTGCCGGCTGATGATTGGCTCACAGTGGCCCCAGCAACATCTAGCTGATTGGCTCCTCGGCCCCAGCAACATCTAGCTGATTGGCTCCTCTGCGGTGATGCTCATTGGACTGTTTCCCTGCCCTTTCAGACCACGGAGCTGCTCATTGGGGGACTTTTTTGGCTCCGCCCACGTGACCCAGCCAATCGGCCTCAAGAGCAGGAGGATTGTGGGAGGTGGAGAGAGGCTTGTGTGGGAGAGAGAGGCTTGTGAAAAGCCGGTGGTGGCAGTTGAGGCTCTGAGGATTTTTCCTGAGAGGCTGTTTTGTTTGGCGTGTGTGGTTCTAAAAATAAAGTTAGTTTCTTTTGACAAGTGGCTCCTGATTGTGCCCAGCCAGACTGCGGCAAGAATCGAAAACTATTTTTCTGTGTACTTTACTCATTAGTGATAGTTGCCTTCCCCTCCTCCTCACTCCACAGGAAAAGCTCCAAGAAGTCAGAAATCATGCCTTTTTCTCCCTGTTTCATCTCCAATACCTAGAACATGGCCAAGCCTACAATAGGAGTTCAATAAATAGCTCTGATTTTTAAAAAGTGGATGTTCTGCCAAAGCAAACCAGATCTGAGGAGAAGGGTAGGTTGTACCCAGCTACACTCAAGTCTTTTACTTATTCCTTCTGCTGTCCAAACCCCCCAGCTAAGTGTCAGTGGTCTCTGATGAATGAGGCAGATACCATCCCCACCCTCTAGCCAAACACTAGCTTGTTTTTGTTGTTGTTGCTATATTGTTGTTTTGGGTACTGGGGATTGAATTCAGGGGCACTCGACTACCAGCCACATCCCCAGCCCTATTTTGTATTTTATTTAGAGACAGGTTCTCACTGAGTTGCTTAGTTGCCTCACTTTTGCTAAAGCTGGGCTTTGAACTCACAATCTACCTGCCTCAGCCTCCGGAGCCACTGGGATTACAGATGTGTGCCACCATGCCCAGCAAACACTAGCTTGTTATTCTGTTAATATCACTGCTGTTATAGCTGAGAGAGAGAGAAAAAAATCTAGACAGGGACAACTTCCCAAAAGCATAGCATTTTAAAAACATGTCTAGTGAGAGGTGCACCTTTATAGTTCGGAAAAAGCCTGAAAAAATAAAAATATAAAAGGTCTTGAGCTATATGACTATTCTAAAATGTCATAGCCTTCATTTTTTAATTTAATTTGTTCTTTTCAGATATACATGACAGTAGAGTATACTTTGACATACTACACATTCATGGAGTATAACTTATTTTAATTAGGATTCATTCTTGCAGTTATACATGATTAGGAGTTTTACTGGTCATGTATTCATATACGCACATAGGAAAATTCTGTCCAATTCATTCTACTGTCTTTCCAGTTCCTATCCCCTTACCCTTCCCTTCCTTCTCCTTTGTCTACTCCAATGAACTTGTGTTTTTACACACACACACACACACACACACAGCCTTATTGTGTGTCAGCATCCATATATCAGAGAACATTCGGCCTTTGGTTTTTGGGGATTGGGTTATTTCACTTAGCATGATATTCTTCAGTTCCATCCATTTACTGGCAAATGCCATAATTTTATTCTTCTTTATAGATGAGTAATATTCCATTGTGTATATATACCACATTTTCTTAATCCATTCATATGTTTAAGGGCATCTAGGATGGTTCCATAGCTTAGCTGCTATAAACATTAATGTGGCTGCATCACTGTAGTATGCTGGTTTTAAGTCCTTTGGGTAAACTGAGGAGTGGTATTACTGGGTCAAATGATGGAATTGTGATGCAAGTTTCCTGAGAAATCTCCATACTGCTTTCCATAGTGGTTGCACCAATTTGCTTTCCCACCAACAATGTATGAGTGAAACTTTTCCCCCCACATCCTCACTGACATTTATTTTACTTGTATTATTGATAATTGCCATTCTGACTAGAGTGAGATGGAACCTCAGGGTGGCCTTAATTTAAATTTCTCTAATTGCTAGAGAAAGTAAAAATTTTTTATGAATTTGTTGGTCATTTGTATTTCTTCTGTGAAGTCCCTGTTCAGTTCTATTTGCCTACTTATTAATTGGGTGTTTTTTTTGGGGGGGGGTGTTTTGTTTTTGTTTTTGAGTTCTTTGTATATCCTAGAGATAAATGCTCTATCTGAGATACTGGTGGTAAAGATTTTCTCCCATTCTGTGGGCTCTCTTTTCATGCTGCTGATTGTTTCCTTTGCTGTGAAGAAGCTTTTTAGTTTGATACCATCCCATTTATTAATTCTTGATTTTATTTATTTAGGAGTGCTTTAGGAGTCTTGTTGAAGAATTTAGTTTCTAAGCTGACATAATAGAAAGTTGGGCCTACATTTTCTTCTAGTAGGTGCAGGGTCTCTGATCTAATGCCTAGGTTTATGGCCTTCCTTTTTAAGTGGATCCATGCCATCCATCCTGAAAACAATAGGAACCTCTTACCTAGATTAAAATGGCAATACTTGCTTTAGGAATGTAACCTCGTTAATATTCTTCCCTGACTCTTTGGGCTCTGGGCCTGTCTGGACCAGTGTGCTCCTTCAGATTTCCAAGTTAAACCCTTGTATTAGTGAGGGTTCTCTACAGGAACTGAATCAATAGGAAGTATGATTATAAAAAGGGGATTTATTAGATTGGCTTACACAATTAGAAGCTGGATAGTTCACAACAGCTGTCTGCAGGCTAGAGAGCTGGAGGAACCAGTAGCTGTGCAGTCCAAGAGGATAAAGTCTCAGAACAAGAGGGATTAATGATGCTACACCACTCCAAGACCAAAGGCTTCTGGAAACTCCCTGGAGAATCTCTGCCAGAGTCTGCTTTGGAAGAGTAAAGGAGCAAGAGTCTAATATACTAAGGCAATCTCAGCAGCAATCAAGAATCCTGTCAAGTAGATTGGAGCTTGCATCTGCTGCTGTTTCTTTGTTTTTTCAACTTTTATTCCATCCAAGTCACCATCTTATTAAGACAGTGCTGCCCATTCATAAAGAGGGTCTCCAATTCAATTGGCTGCCCACATGCCAATCATTCCTAGACCCACCCTCATCAACACACCCAGAAGCCTCTTAATCTTTGGCATCTCTTAATCCAATCAAGTCAACAATTCAAATTAACCTTTACATTCCTAAATGCTGCCCTGGAAATGAGGAGCTCTGAGTCTTGTTCCTCAGTAGCGCTGGCAGCCAGCTCAGTGCATGGCACACAGTGCTTGCTGGACAACTTGCCTACTACCGAACACTCAGGGACTGTTTTCCTTATTCTTGAATATATAAGCAATTCTTAAATTCCTAGAAATGAATACAATGTAGGTAAAAGCTATGCTTTAATAAATGTTGCAAGGAACTTTTAATACATGGGATGTGAAGAAAGAAAACAATTTAGTCAAAAACTGGGGGAACATATCCAGCACTAAATTCAAAGAATTTTCAAATCCTTTAGGTATTAATAATATATAAAGATTTACCAAAAATAAAATATGTGAATAAATGAATTATACCATAGTCCTTTGAAACCTAGATTTTTCATTTAATGAACTATTGAGAGTAATTGCTTATGCTAGACCAAGCTTAACCTGTGGTTTCTTACCTAGATCAAAATGGAAATACTTGATTTAGGAAGGTAACCTCTTTAATACTCTTCCCTGACTCTTTAGGCTCTGGGCCCCTCTGGACCAGTGTATCCCTTCAGCCAAGGAGGAATTTAGCATTTTCTATAGAGAAAAAAAATGGGGGGGGGGGGGGTGGGTTCTATTGCATATATGATCAGCAGGTTTTTTTGATTTATTAGATATAAAAGACATACAAAATCTTCTGACAAGTTATTTAATCGAAAGCCTACCAGTACGCTAAAAGTAAAAATATACTGGATGAACAAAACAATCTCAAAGAAGAAAAAAAATGTAGTGAATGGTGGTTCTGACTCCTTCAATTCCAGGCAGAAAAATAAGCTAAACATTTTAAAACAATACCTGATCAATTAAGGCACTGAAATGGAGCGGTAACCAGCAGAACCTCACTAGAATAGCTAACCCATTGTAGAGTTATTTCCCACCTCTCTGTGACTTAGAAGGTACACAAGTGCCATGATAGGAACTCATTCAAGGCCACATCCTCCAATACATGAGTCTGTGCCAGTGTATCTGTCTGAAGCTCAGCCGGCCAGTCTTGATTTCCTATAAAACAATTAGCATTTTAACTAAAGTCTCTGTTTCATTTCTTTAGCCACAAATAGGCATAGTGATAATGACTACCTCATAGAGCTATTGCAAAAAAAAAAAAAAAAAAGCAAATATAAACCTTTTAGAAGAGTGTATGGAATGTAGCAAGTTTGACATGGGTTTGATTTTATGGAAATGGTAACAATGATGATGATTCCCTTTCCTCACAGAAAATCACTTTTCTCACAACCTTCAGTGATAGAGATAAGACATTGCTTATTACTATTTGGCCATTATGTAAGTTGTGTTATTGGCCCCATTCTCTACTTCCTCTCTGTATCTGTGTCTGGCTTATTTCAGCTAATGGAATGGGTGTTGGAGTGATATGGCACCAGCTCCATATCCAGGCCTTAAGAAGCCTTGCCTGTTTTGTTTGCCCTCTGGTCCCTCTAATACTGCCATGACAAGAACATGCATCAGAGAGTCTGCTGCCCAAGGAGAGGAAGACACATGAAGCAGGCCAGACCACCTGGAGCATATGCATGTGCTCATTGTTATATGTCACTGAGATTCTCTAATTGTCTGTACAGTGATAGCTAACTCAGTATTATTCCATATCACCATGAAAATAATAGAAGTAAGCAATGAACACAATATAGAATAAAGCCATACCTATAAATGCAAGATTTTATTTAGCTTCAATTGTATGTATACATGTACATGGCCAAAACTTATAAAATTGCTATTTTTACAAGTATAAAAAGTGATCAAATACAGCAGTTCCATTGGGGATATAGCTCAGCTGGTAGAGTGCTTGCCTCATAAGCACAGGGCCCTGGGTTCAATCCCCAGTAACACACACACACACACATACACATATGTGCATTGTGACCACTATTCAAAATATATTCACTTATAATCTGTTAAAAGATCTCCCTAAAAGGAAATAGGAAGGGATTTTCAAATTACCTGGCCCATAGTTGGTAGTTGATAAATATTTGCTGAAAAGTTATGGAGTAAAGACAAAAAAAAATAAAGCATTGCATGCTACTTACATCTTATTGAAAGGAATTATTTGAGTGCTACATGAATTATTTTATTTATTCACACTTCAGTCACAGTCAATATTATATATAATTTTCAACCATTCTGATTTTATAAGAAAAGTGATGTGTATGAAGAAAAATGGGCAGACAGGTTATGAATTTTTGAGCAAGATATGGTCAATAGCAGATAAGCTTCCAAAACCCCAGGTATTCTGTTTCTGATGACTTCTAGAAACATCGCTCTAGTTATATCAAACTCAAGTATAATGTGGTGAATATTTACTCTTCTTCTGAGGTAGGACAAATGTACAAATCAACCATTCCTATTGCCAAAATGTGGAATGAATTTAAACATCAATTTGTTTTCCTAAAATGTTTTTGTGCCTTGTGGATATCTCCAAAATCAAAATTTTGTGGCAAGGGTGGATATCAACTCAGTTAATAAAACTTCAGATTTCTGTTACTGTCTTTACATCTGGAATTAGTGCTATTGCCCCATTACTTAAATCCAATTTGGACCTAGTAAAGGCACTAACAAAAAGTGGGTCATCTACTTCTCAGACCACTCGTACCATGATTTCATCAGATTGTGTCCTCATTCAAGCTCGGGTTCCCCAGATCTCAACATCTCTCTTGTCATTTAATTTAAATGGTTAGTCTGAGGCTGAAATTTGTTGCTTACAAACATGGGCTGACTCTCCCATTTTTAGCTGCCATGAAGAGGTTTGCTATTGTGAAAAGAGCAACTGTTGTCATAATGCTCTCTTGATGAGTATAAAGTGCATCCATTTCAGTAACCATGGTTATTTCTGAAATTGTATCAGTTTGGATTAGATGCTATCTCTCTTTTGTTAAGGAAAAGGAACTGAAGAGCATTCCCCCCTCCCGAGCACGTATTTCATTTTTTAACCCAACAATGTCCATTCTCAAAATAGGCACTTATGTACTTTTTAACCTCACAATATGTCACTTGCTTTACTCTTCTGAAGCCTAAAAACCAAAACACTTTAAAACTCTTGTGTCTTAGGAATGATTAACAATTTGGGGACACACACACACACACACACACAGCCAGTCATACCAGGAATGATGATAGACAATAAAACTGGCTGGCTTCCTCCTGGCCCTGGGATATCTGAATAATCTTTGCCCTTCAGGGACATTAAGTCTAGCAGATCAGAACACAGTGATGAGCTAAATTAGGGGTTTCCCTCCCAGCTGGTGACAATAAACTGCTGTTCGCCTTTGCATTCTGTTCCTCACCACAAAAGTTCAGGGACTTTTGCTGAATTGGCTACAATATAACAATGGCTGCATCTACTATAATACATGGTTGTGAAGCCAACATAGAAATTATGTCAGCCCTTGCTGCAGCCACAAAGAAGCAAAGATATGGGAGTCCATACTTGCATTCCAAGGAAGCAAAACATAACAGATAAGCAAAGATTTAGAACAGCTATATTTTGATTCCAACTTAGCAACCAAAGGACATCTTTTCATTTCTGGCTATACCAATTTCTAAATCTAAACACTAAAGCTATTGTCTACCTGATTCACGTGGCCCACTGCTTATTGGGATTTAAGTGCAATGCCCTAAATAGTTATAAATCTCTACTAATTTTAAATTCTTTTACAAACTTGGTCCTATTTGACCCTGCAACAACCTCAGTGGAATTTTATGTGGATGGTTGGCTCACTTTATCAAATAAAGAAGCTGAGAGGCCAATATCAAATATTTTCTAAGATTGACTTCCTAATTCTCAAAGCAACTTTTTTTCTGTTCTACCAGCATTGATCTTCTCTGAAAAAAAAGTGTTGCTATGATCTGAATGTTGGTGTTCCCTGAAATTAGCATGTTGTAACCTAATACCCAAAGTGACAGTATTAAAAGGTGAGGCCTTTGGGGAAGTAATTAAGTCTTAAGGTCTCCACCCTCACAAATGGGATGAAGCTACCAGGTGAATGTGCAGCAGGAAAATGCCATCCTAAAAGCAGACAGTAGCCCCTCCCACACAACTCATTTGCTGGTGCATTGAGTTTGGACTTTCCAGGCTCCTAAACTGTGAGCAATAAGCTTCTATTGTTGTAAATTACCTTGTCTAACATATTTTGTTAAGGGAGCCTCAGCAGATACAGACTGGTGAAATACACTATAAGTCACAGTCTGAAGAGTTAGGAAGTCCTAAAATGAAGAAAACTCTATAAATTGCTTAACTTAAAAGTTCTCTAACAAGATAAGCCACAGACTGGGAGAACATCTTTTCAAAAGACTCTTGTGAAAAGGGACTATTGTCCAAAATATACAAAGAACTCTTATGACTCAACAATAATAGAAACAATCTGATTTAAAATGAGTCACAGAACTTGACAAATGTCTCAGCAAAGATAAACAGATAGCAAATAAACACATGAAAATATGCTCCATGCTACATGTCATCATGGAAATGAAAATTAAAACAGTAAGATAGCCCTGCATACCTATTAGAAGGGCCAAAATACAGAACCCAGGAAACAACACAAGCCGGCAAGTCTGAAGAGCAACAGGATTTTCTTTGGTTGTCGGTGGGAATGCAAACTGACACAGACGCTTTGGAAGACAGTTTGGTGGTTTCTCACAAACCAAAACATATGCTTATTATATGACCCAGTAATCCAGCTCCTTGATATTTACCCAAAGAACTTTTTTTTTTTTTTGGTGGTTCTGGGTATTGAACCTAGGGCCTTGTGCATGCAAGGCAAGCACTCTACCAACTGACATACATCCCCAACCCCTTACCCAAAGAATTTAAGTCCTATGTTCACACAAAAATCTATACATGGGTATTTATGGCAGCTTTACTTATAATTGCCAAAACTTAGACCCAACCAAGATGTTCTTCAGTAGATAAATAGATAAGCAAACTATGGTGTACCCAGTCAATGGAATGTTATTCACCACTAAAAAGAAATGAGGTATCAGGCCATGAAAAAAAAAAGCAGAGAAAACTTAAATGCATATTACGAAGTGAATGAAGTCAGAGAAGGCTTAATACTGTAGATTCCAACCATACTATATTCTGGAAAGTCAAAACTATGAAAACAGTAAAAATATCAGAGGTCTCCTGGGGTTAGGAGAGAGGTAAGGATGAACAGTTGGTGCCCAGAAAAAGCTAGTCCAAAACATAAATAGCATGTCTTAGCTATGTGCACAGTAAAGAGACCCGTATGGTCCATTCCCACCAGGTGACACTGCATGTCATACCAGGATTCAAAGCACTATTTTTATGTAACAAAAAAATCTTTTCTTGACTCCCACCAGCCAGAAAACCATGAGATCTTGACACATGGAAGCAATGGATTTGAAGTCAGGGAACCAAGTCTGAATTACTGTTTTGCTTCCTGTAGAATTCTGGATACATTAATCTATGCACTTGAGTCTTAATTTTCTTTTTTTTTTCTTTTTTTATATTTTACTTTTTTTTATTGTTGGTTGTTCAAAACATTACATAGTTCTTGATATATCATCTTTCACACTTTGCTTCAAGTGGGTTATGAACTCCCATTTTTAGCCCATATACAGATTGCAGAATCACATCAATTACACATCCATTGATTTACATATTGCCATACTAGTGACTGTCGTGTTCTGCTACATTTCCTATCCTCTACTATCCCCCCTTCCCTCCCCTCCCCTCCCCTCTTCTCTCTCTACCCCCTCTACTGACCTTCATTTCTCCCCCTTGTATTATTTTTCCCTTTCCCCTCATTTCCTCTTGTATGTTCTTTTGTATAACCCTGAGGGTCTCCTTCCATTTCCATGCAATTTCCCTTTTCTCTCCCTTTCCCTCCCACCTC
>NW_025999900.1:21701028-21852042 GCF_001458135.2 Marmota marmota marmota
GGTCTGGACCTCTGCACTGCATGGCGGAGATTCACTCGTCTAGCGCAAACTGTCACCTCCAAAAATCCTACCGATTCCCGGCCGGTCTCTCTTTAGTGGAATTTTGCTAGGAGTTTCTCAGCAGGTCGAATCTAAGCGTATCCATGCGTCTCTCTGACCCCGTTGTTGAGGAGGTACTGAAAGCGCTGCCTCCCCTCTCACCGCCATGTTGGATCCCCTTAATTTTCTAATTTGCAGAATAATACCTATCCAATAAGATTATTATAAAGAGTAAATGGAAATTAAAAAAAAAACAATTAGGATTTATTTATTTATTCTAAATTTTGTGCCAACTCTATACAGATTCTAGACTTCTCTCATAAATTTGTAGGGATTTTAGTTTTGCATTTTGAGTTTGTTGTTTTGTTTTTATACACTTAATATATCTATTCAGAGGTTCTGGGCTTGAAATCATATTTGGTATCAAGGCAGGAAGTTGCTATTCTTTACATCCAGTGAAATGTATACTAAAATACCAACATTCCTCTTTCCACAACACCACACATAACCCTTTTCCCTTGAGGATGACTCATGGTGGAGATGACAGAAGGTTGAGGTGGTCTGAGCAATAAGGTATTCGCATGCACATATGTATAGCTAATACCATCTGCTTTTCTCAACTGCTGCTGATCCCAAAGATAATGTGCATTGGCCACTCCGCCTCTCCCACCAACCTCTCAAGACACTCCCCATTTGGTGGCTCCTCACAATAACAGCAGGTCCCTATGAAGTTCCTAGAGGTGTTCCCACCAGTGTCTGTTGGTCCTGGTAATTGCTATCTTGGTAATGACAACTCCTTTACATGGCACTTACTACAACCTCTTCTAAACTTGACCATTTGTAAATTTAATCATCTTACTTTTATTGAGTAAGAGTTTTTTTAATTTAGTCTATATACAAGCCCTTTATCTGAATATAATTGGCAAATATTTTTCTCAGGGTATGACTTATCTTTTCAATTTCTTAGTGGGAGTTTTTGAAGCCTAAGAGGTTCTATTTTAATGTAATCCAGTTGAACGATTTCTTCCTTTTAATGGATCTTCCTTTTTTTTGTTGTTCTTGTATGTAAGAATTCTTTTTGCCTAACCCAAGATCACAAAGATTTTTCTTCTAGGTTTTCTTCTAGAAAATTTTTGTTCTAACTTTTATATTTAGCTCAATGATATATTTTGAGTTAATTTTTGTCTATGCTGTGAAACACAGATCTAAGAGTTTTTTGTTTTGGTTCGGTATTATATTGTTCTCATTTGCATATGGATATCCATGTGTTCCAAGACCACTCGCTGAAAAGACTTGTTTCTCCATGAATAGCTCAGTACCTTTTTCAAAAATCAACAGATTATACTTGTGAGAGTTTATTTCTGAACTCTGTTTCATTGATCCATATGTCTATATATTATTTTTAAGAGAGAGATAAATTTTTTTTAATATTTATTTTTAGTTTTTAGTGGACACAACATCTTTATTTTATTTTTATGTGGTGCTGAGGATCAAACCCAGCGCCCCGCGCAGGCCAAGCAAGCACGCTACCGCTTGAGCCACATCCCCAGCCCCATATGTCTATATTTATGATAATATCAAATTGTCCTGATGGATGTAACTTTACCGTAAGTTTTGAAATTGTTAAATTATTTGTATTAAATAAATAGGTGTTGTTAAAGTCCAACACCTTCTGTTCTTCTTTTACAAAGGTGTTTTTCATTACAAAGGTCCTTTGCATTTTCAAATAAATTTTTAATTTATTTGAACAAAACTGTTGGGATTTTGATAAGGATTGCTTCCAATATTTAGATTAATTTAGGAAGTATTTCCATCTTAACAATTAGGATTCTTCTAATACAAGAACATGAAGTATCTCTCCATTTGTTTAGCTCTTAAATTCCCATCAGCAACAACTAATACTTTACAGTACATAAAACTTACACTGTAATTTGCTTCTCATTATTTTATTCTTTTTGATGCTACTGTGAATTAAATTTTCTAATTTTTTTTTTCAGAAATTTTTGTTGCTGAAGTGCAGAAATATAGTTGATTTTGTGTATTAATCTTGTTTATTAGTTCTAGACTTTTTATTGGACTTTCTACACTTATTTCTTAGTTCTGGCAGCTTTCTTTCAGTTCATTAGGATTTGTACATATAAGACCCCACCTTAGAGCCGTAGCTCAATATCTTGTAATAAAGACTATTTTACCTTCTCCTTTTCAATCTGTGTGTCTCAGTTCTTCACTATAAAAAGTGATGGTAGTTGTAGGTTTTTGATAAATTCCCTTTATCAGGTGTTAAAAGATTCCGTGTATTCTAGCTTATCATGAGTTTTTATTATGAATGCTGTTGGGTTTTGTCAAATGCATTTTCTATGTTTGTTGAGAACATTATGTCTTTTAAAAAAATTTTTTTTTGTCCTTTAGTCCTCTAAAATAGTGTATAAAATTAAGTGATTTTTTAGATGGTAAACTAATCCTGAATTCCTAGAATAAATCCACTTGGCCATGATAGGTTAGCCTTTTATATATTGCTAAATTCAATTTCCTAATTATTTATTCACAATATTTGTGCCTGTGTTCATATTGCTATGTGGTTTCATTTCTCATGGCTTCTTGGTCTGGCTTCTCAGATTATAGTTACACAAAGGCTCCTTAACTTACAATAGGATTATGACCTGATAAACCCAATGAAAGGAAAATATCCTAAGTGGAAAATGCGTTTAATACTTCAGGCTAACCCACCTGCTGTGTCTCTCTGCAGAGAGTTGGCTGCTTATTCCAGGGACTAGATGGCTCACTGGGAGCTGCAGCTCACTGCTGCTGCCCAGCATTGATAGAGTATTGATCACCTGAAATACATCACACAAAACAAAACAAACAAAAACATCTAGGTTTCTTTACCTCTGGATTTTATAGCTCTCCAAAATCTTGGATAAATATGAACCTCATCTGGCTGAGAAAATAATCCCAAATCTCTTCTAGAAGGCAATTCTAAATTCTTGGAATGGTAAAATTTTTTACTGTGAATAAGTGCTTTTGATATTGGGAAAATTTAGAATTAAGACCAGAGGTGTTAAAGTTAGATATTGTTATGATATCTTCAGTGAGAATAATCTGTGTATATATATACACACACACATATATATATGTTTATGAATATTACATTTAGACTATTAGTCTCCATCTTGTGGATTCTAATTTTAAAAATAAATACTTGATTTACCTGAATATTCTAATTTTGAAAATATACAATTAATTGATTTGTCTAATATTTAGTAGAAATATGTAAAAAAATTTAAGTTTATGAATACTACTGCTATATGGAAAGAACTTAAAATTTGCTACATTTATATTTTATTTAATTAGGCTTTGAGAGTTATTTAAGGACTAGGGTTTTGTCAAAATTCTTAAAAAGGAGTTTATTAATAATGTTTTTAAATGCTTAGGATAATTTAACATATGTTATAAAGGAAGTTGTAACCTCCTTTAGAAGTAATTATTGAAATTTTTTTGATTTATATGTAGGAGTATAATACTTTAAATTTTATGAAAACATTTAAGGAAAAACTATACCACTGATAGTTATTACTTTACTAGATCAAAGATTAATTTTAAAATCCAGTGTAACTCATCCTCAACCAACCAAAAGGATCTGGTTGGTTGTATTATCATTTTCCATGATTCTGCCTCAACCATGGATTCTGATATTAACCTACCAACTACCAATTCTGATTCTAGTACACAGGTTTCACGTACAATCTAGTTATATGAGCCACTGAGTCACTAACACTGCCAAAGTAGGGAGTTGCTTGATTACCGGGTTGCTGTTCTCGCGACTAAAAGGCTCAGGGGTCACTCTAGTTAAACTGGGCTAAGTGGGCTGCACGAAATAACCACACAAGAGACACAAATACCTTTTTCTTTGGGATTGCTGTGACAGCTCCTCTGACCTTAAGGGTCCGCAGAAAGAGAGAGAGAGCGAGAGCACACCCTGACCCCTTTTATTGAGGAAAAGCTATTCAAATGAGGCAAGGGGTCAGGTTTCAGGGGGCTGAGTCTATCTTCATGATGTCCACTGTCAGCAGGTTGACTGACACCTGAGTAGGCCACACCCAAGGGCACAGTAAGAGGAGGGGACACACACAAGGCACTTCCATGGAAGATTCTATCCTAAACAGGGCAAGGGGTTATATTATAAAGGAACAGGTGAGCATAGCTTCACCCATGGGCTGTAGCAAGACACACCCATTTCTGTGACTGAGTGCCTCAGCACCCAGCTGGGGAGTGTAATTCAGTCACCCATAAGGTTGGCCTCCCACACTTGATCTCTATGGGTGCAGGAAGACGGGACATAGAGAAATTCTAAGGGACCCTGTCAGATGGCCTGGGTTTGAAACCTGCTCTATCAACATGCCATAAGTGACATTTCTAGTTAATTACTTGACCTCTCTGTATTTAGTTTTGTCACCTATAAAACCTGTCCCTACTTCAAGAGGTAGTTGTGGGGCTTACATAATACAACAGATTTAAATTACTTAGCATAGCACCTGACACAAAATTAAGTGTTTAGTAAATGTTGGTCGTTGCTATTGCTGTTACTATCACTTAGTAAAAACAGTTTATGAATGTCATTTTACTCATATGTTCTCAAGGGAGTTGAAGTAATCATTTATCAAAATTTATTATATCCTTCTATTTGAGAAACTCTTAAATATACTTTTCTATATTGTAATTGCTTTCTAACAGCACCAAGGCTGATGATTTAGCTTCAGGGAAAATACCTAGATTTAAAAAAAAAAAAAAAAAAAAAAGCATTTGGAATTAATCTCTGTCTTTAGGTTTAAACCCTAAGGCTGTACAAATTCTCCTGTTTCTACTACTTGGGAGATTAGCAGTTAACAGACAAATCTTGGTGGGTTTTGATATTTCTTTCAAGAGCAGCAAAAACAAGTTTAAAAGATTTTTTCTGGGATTGTAGGTGATCCTATCTCTTTAACCATGTGGCCCTTGGATTCCAGACTAAAATGAGGAATGAGAAGTGTTTCTGATAGTCATTTTTGAACAGCATAGTAGAAACAATTATCATAACACTTACTAATATGCCAGGCACTGTTCTTCATACATATATTAACTCTTTTAAGCATTTTTCAGTGCTGATGATTCAAAGGTACTAACATTAGATGACTAAGGCTTCATTCACTTATTGTTAGAAATTTTTCCCCTCAGCAAGAATTTCAGGCCAAGTATTTCATAGAATGTAGAGATTAAACACAACTCCACAAATCAAATCTGTATACTGCCGCAGTCCGGCTGCAGCAAAATAGCCGGGGGGTGACGAACAACTTGTGTAGATTGATACAGCAGGAGTAGGAGCCATTTATTGTAGGACAGGAGGGGTATATATACATTCCACACAGCTTATCCTAATTAGCATAAACTAGATACATCAGTCAACCAATAAGGAATCTCCACACTTAATGGCTCGCTGGCGTTACTTCACAAACCACTCCCTCTGGCAAAATGCCAGGTGCCATCCAGACTTGTTTACAGACTCTAACAGTATACTTGGCTGATAAGGAAAAGATGTGTGACGTGGTGAGCCTGATGATTATTGCAGATTGTTTTGTAGCTAATTAAGAGACCAAAGCTGAAAAACAGACCCTGCTTTTATCACTAAATTGCATGATATGTCAAATGGTCACTGTGACTTGGCTTTCATCTGCCATAATGACGCTAAGCTCAAACACATTTTTTTTTTCTGTCATAGGAGCCATTTCTCATTTATTGTTCCCTCTGCCCTCTGGAAAAGGAAAGGGAACAGGGGACATTCTGTGTCAGGAAATGAAAAATGCTCTGAATTTTCCTAAAGATTGAAGGTATTTATTTAACCAACACAGTGGTTAACATACAGATGGTCAATCTGGATAATGACAAATGGGAGTGCCCTGAAATGCAGCAAAAAGAGAAGTTAATGGGTTGGGGTTGTGGCTCAGCGGTACAGCACTCACCTAGCAAGTGTGAGGTCCTGGGTTCGATCCCCGGCACCACATAAAAATAAATAAAATAAAGGTATTGTGTCCAACTACAACTAAAAAAATAAAAAAAATTTAAAAACAGAGAAGTTAACAATCATAAGTTCAATGTCCCCTGGTGGTGGATGATGGAAGGCATCTACTTTGCCTCTGTCCCTTTAAAGGTACCTAAGACCTTAGATGTGCATGTCACACAGCCCTTTGGCCCCTTGGCTTCATTTTATCTTTCCCACTTTTTGATTTCAGGTAGCCAAAATACTTTAGGTTTTTCAATTTATATTTATTTTACCTTTTTGTATTTTTGTAAAGCAAACAATTCTTTCTGAGAAAGCAACATATCATTAATATAAATAGGCTGATGGCCAGCTTAGAGGTGCCAGCCTGGCTGCCCGGGGTATTTATGGTCATCATCCATTCTCTCTGTTCCAGTCAGTGCCTGGGTCATACCAGATGTTAAATATTTTTCATATTTTCCCTATATATGAAATTACACTTAGAGCCATCTGTACTTTTAAAACTCTGCTTTTTAAGGTTCTAGCCAAAAAAAACCCACAAAGATTATCACTTCAAAATTGAAAATATATATTCCAACTATATTCAAAGAAATATATCATACACAGTACCCATTTTTAATAGCTTGTAACTAACAGTTGTGGTTTTAGATACTCAACAAAGGAATAAATACCAATAAAGGTTCAGTGTTACCTCCACAAACTCTGTAGTTACGCAGAGTTGCTCCAAGATTTTGCATCTCTGAGAAGGACCACACCTGATAGTTACCTCAGGCCCAATACCATTCAGGATGTGTAGATGCATTTTTTTTCAGCATTATAGAAATATAATTGATAAATTAGAATTGAGTATTTCCCATGTGAACAATGTGTTTTTTATATATGCATACATTATGAAATAATTTCCAGTCAAGCTAATTAACATATCTAATACCCCCATATACCAGTAAATATTTTTCAGATATACTCTCTATATAAAATTATGTATGAATGTATTCTTCACTTAGAGCTACCTATGCTTTTAAAACTCTGTTTTCTAAGGACGTGTGTGTGTGTGTGTGTGTGTGTGTGTGTTAGGAACACTTAAGTTCTTTTTCCAGTAAATTCAATTATACAATACATTATTATTAGCTATTGTCAACATGCTGTACAGTATGTCTCCAGAACTCCAGAACTTATTCATATAATAACTGCCGCAGTCCAGCTGCAGCAAAATAACCGGGGGGTGACGAGCAACTTGTGTACATTGATACAGCAGGAGTGGGAGCCGTTTATTGTAGGACAGGAGGGGTATATATACATTCCACACAGCTTATCTTAATTAACATAAACTAGATACAGCAGTCAACCACTAAGGAATCTCCACACTTAATGGCTCGCTGGCATTACTTCACAAACCACTCCCTCTGGCAAAATGCCAGGCGCCATCTTGACTTGTTTACAGACCCTAACAAATAACTGCAATAATATGCATATTATAATTGTTTGTATCCTCTGACCCATATCACCCGACTCCACTACCCCTAATCTCTAGCAACTACCTTTCTTTTTATTCTCTGTTCTTATGAGTTTAATTTTTTTCATACTCCATATGTCAGTGGAATCATGCAGTACTTGTCTTTCTGTTTCTGGATTTTTAAATTTTGCATAATGTCCTCTAATTTCACCCATGTTGTTGAAAATGACAGTATTCCTTATTTTTTAAGGCCAAAAATTTCATTGTATATGTGCATTTTCTTTATGTATTATTCATCATCTGTTAATGTACATTTAGGTGGATTCCATCTGTGGCTATTGTGAATAAGGTCACAATAAACATGGAAGTACAGATATTGCTTCAACCTAGATCTCATTTCCTTTGTATATATACTCAGAAGTGGGATTGATAGATTATATAGTATATTTTTAATTTTTTGAAAAGCCCCCATACTGTTTCCATAATAACTACACCAACAGTGTATCAGGGTTCCCTTTTCTCCACATTCTCACAATTTTTTTAAATTTGATAGTCATCCTAACAGGCGTGAGATGATGATTAGTGATAATTCATGATGTTGAACACCTTTTTTTATGTATCTGTTGGTCATTAGTATGTCTTCCTTGCAGATATGTATATCAGGTCCTTTGTGCATTTTTAAAATCTATGTTTCTTTTATTTCTGTTTTTGTTGTCATTGTTGTTTACTATTGATTTGTATAAATTCCTTATATATTTTGGATTTAAACCCTTATCTGATATATATTTTCTTCTATTCTCCAAGTTGCTTTTTTGTTAATTATTTCCTTTGATTTTCTTACATGGCTATACTTATAGGATTACAATATTATCCAATCAAGGCTGATTTGCAGAAGAGAGACACTATTTGCAAAAGGAAAGTTTTGAAAAAGAGACTTAGGAGCTTCCAATATCATTGATACAGCTACAGTCGAGCTGTAGGTGGGGCTCTGAGTAACCACTCTCATGGAGCCACTTCAAGTCTTCCCTGCGAAGGCAGGTGCTTCCCTTGACAGTCAGGAAACAAGGCAATTGGGAAGCTGCCACTGGAAATTTGACTTCAGGAACTCAGTCACTACCTTTCAAAAACTATAAAACTAGTGATTAGACACAAGAATTCCACCAGTAAAATTTTTAAAAATAAAATAAACGTGGTGTCTCCACTACAGTTTTCCAGAAGTAACTAGAGAAAAAAAAATACAGAAATATGATCTCTAATTTCATGCGAGTGCACTTGACTGGCCAAATCCAATCACAGCAGGACTTTTTCTTAGATCAAGAGAATCCAGGAAATAAAAATAGATTATGGTATACTGTGACATAAAGGAAAAATGTTTAGTAAAGCCTTTTAATTAATTTATTTTTTATTTTATTTCTTTTACTTTACATATACACAAAACGATCATATAGACCTTATGGTCTAGGACCAAACTTTTTTATCCACTGCACTGCATGGAGGGTAGAATGGATTTTGAACACCAACCTATAAATATTCAACACTAATCCTTTGAAGTTGAGATTATATCTAAACTAACTGTATCAGTTTTCTATGGCTGCTGTGACAAATCCATACATTTCATGGCTTAAAAAAAAACACACACACACATATACTGTGTTACTGTACTGAAGTTAAGGAATCCAAAATGACTCTCAGTGAGCTAAAATCAGAATGTTGTCAGCTGCATTCTTACCCGGAGGCTCTAATGGATGATCCAATTCCTTCCTGCTTGGTTTGGATATGAGGTGTCCCAACCTTCTGTGTTAATGCAGGAATATTCAGAGGTGAAATGATTAGATTATGGGAGCTGTAACCTCATCAGTCCATCCTAGTTTGGACCGAGGGGGTGGTAACTGTAGGCAGGTAGGACATAACAGATGAGGGTGGTCACTGGTTGTACTCTGGAAGGGTTGTTCTTTCTGTTGCACCTTCCTTCCGCCTCCCTTCTCTCTCTCTTTCTCTCTCTCTCTCTCTCTCTCTCTCTCTCCCCCCCCATTCCTGTTGCCATGATGGTGATAGGGAACATGAGGTTAAAGAAATAATTCTACAAACTTGGCCAACAGGGCTGACCACACATACTTTCTTCGAAAAAAAGAAAGCAGTTTAACTGCAGCCCTGTCTGGCTTAAGTCAATCGGATATGTTACATTCCTCAGGAAATAATTACTATCTGCAGGTGAAATGCTGATAAGAAAAATACAAGTTACCCTGAAGAAAGTGACTTTTGTGACCTCACACAGACCGGATCCCAGAACTCAGGGAGATAAGGATAATTCCCCCTAACCATAAAATCTATAAGAATAGATTTCAATTAGAACCAGTCAGCATGGTCAAAGTGACCTAGAGTTGACATGTATAGTGGGGACTTGAAAGTCTGATGTCATTCCTATGTCTGTCAAAAGTCAAGAGGTGGACCTGAGTGGGACTCTCTAGAAACTTCCCTGGTATCCCCAATAAAATTGGAAAGCAGGAGGAGCACAGCATCCTTCTTTCTCAGAGGACCCACACTCTCCCTTGAGCGTCCCCTTTTCCCTTTTCCTATCCCTTCAATAAACTTGTTTCTACTATTCTGAGTGACATGTCTGAAACTCTTCTGGAGCAATCACAAAAGTCTGGGTGAGAAATGACTGCCATGGCTGGCTCAGCTGGTGAATAGAAAAGGATAGGCAGTTGAGAGCAGGGAAGGGACAGTAAAGGTTGACAAGACAGCAAGCATAAGAATAGCCATTTTAACACGCCCAACATGTTACAAAACAGTTCAGATTTCTCAGAAAGAGCAGAAATTTCCATCTCACAGGAAGCAACTGTGTAATCCGGACCATGCCCCATGTGCAGGACAATTGAAATACCAAGAATCGATCAACAAAATGCACATCCCTAGTAACAGTGAAGAACCAATCAGGAGGAGCTTACCAACTTCTCCTTATGTTTCTTTGAAACAATGCAGTAAGACTTAAATGGCACTCTAGCCAAGAGTTCTGAGTTTTTTCCTTTCACTTTTCTTTTTAACAAAATTCCTGCTCGCTTGCTTACCTTAGAATTCCTGGTTTCATTCTTCAACTCCGTGGAACATGAACTGGATCCCAACTCCTGCCAGTAACAGTGGCATGGCTCATGCCCTTTGCAATGCGGGCAGTTTCCTTTTGTCATGCCCTTCCACCATGATGGTTTCTTTTTAAAATAAAGGAAGGGGTGGGGAGGAAGAAAATAACAAGTGTCAGAACAAGGATGTAAAAAATTATAAAACTTGTTTACTGTTGGTGGGACTATTACTTGGTGCCACTGGAAAATGGTATGGTGGTTCCTCAAAAAATGTTAAAGTAGAATTACCATACAATTCAATAATTCCACTTCTGGGAATTGAAAGCAGTGTCTCAAAGACATATTTATATACTCATGTTCATAGCACTACTAGTCACAATAGCCAAAAGGTGGAGGCAAGCCAACTATCCATTGATGAGTGAATGTATAAATAAAATGTTGTATACTCATACAATGTGATATTACTTAGTCTTAAAAAGGAAGGAAATTTTGACACATGCTGCAACATGAATAAACCTTGGGGATTTGGTGCTAGGTGAAATAAACCAATCACAAAAAGACAAATATTTATTTGAGCTTCCTTAGAGTATCCAAATTCACAGAGACAGCAGAATGGCAGCGTTTAGAATTGGAAAACAAAGAGTTCTGGAGACTGATTGCAGACCCACATGGATATACTTAAACTACAGAATCTATACACTTAGAAATGGTTAAGATGGGCTGGGGTTGTGACTCAGGGGTAGAGCGCTTGCCTAGCATGTGTTAGGCACTGGGCTCGATTCTCAGCACTGCATATAAATAAATGAATAAAATAAAGGTCCATCAATAACTAATAAATATTTAAAAAAAGAAATGGTTAAGATGGTAGATTTTATGTTATGTATATTTAACCACAATTTTATTATTTAAAAAATTAACATCCAGAGGTGGTGTTTCCTCTACATTCCATTTCTCAATGAGCAGCACCCAGCAGCTAAAACCTGGGAGGAGTATAGGAGTCTTGACTCTCCTATTTCACATCAGATAACTCCAAATCTGCCTTCTTCATTTCATCCCCCTGGCCTTAATCTTAGTTTTCTTCCCTTCATTACTTGTCTGCTTTCCACCAATATTTGTTCTGATTCAATCACCACAATTCAGCCAGACAGGATGTTACACACAAGTGTTCTTAGAAAAGTCCCAACACCTGAAACAAGGCTTAGCCAGATAAACCAGTTAGTATTAATCTCCAGGCACATTTCTCGCCCCACCCCCACTGGGTCCTCACTTCTCATTCTGGCCCAGTCATTCCATGGATGCTAAGACCAGGTCTGGGTACAGGTGAATCAAGAGTTCCTGGTTTTGAGACATTCTTACAGCTCAAGGCTATTTCTCTTCTACCCTCTTGCACAACTCAGCTCTAATATTCATTAAATGCTTTTTGATTTGTGCTGCAAAGTCCTCAGCCATGATTCACCAGCCTAGCAAGTACATTAATATCAAGAAAAAAGCTATAATAGGCTTTTAACAATATGAGTCCCCAGAAAAACAGAACATATTTCAGTCTTTGAAATGTTCGTCTTTTTAAAATGCAGTAATGAAAAGATAATTTGATCTTCCAGACATTCCAATCACATTTTTTCCATAATCTACTCTCTCGTGATCTCTATTGGCCTTGCTCTCTCATATATTATTAATAAAAAATAGTAATAAAAATTTCCTCCCATATGTTTGACTCTACATTACTTTGACTTAGAAGGTTCTTTTTGCAAGTTTGTCTTATTTCCTTAGGTTTTTTTTTTTCCTCTTTCATTATCTTTCCATTAGTCTCCAAATCCTCCCCTGAGCACTGATGTTTCAAGGTTAATGTGTTTCACTGAGGACAGCAAGGCAACTGTGCTTCTTGGCCTTTGTCCTCTTCCTGTTGACCTCTTTGACATGCTATTCTTTGCTCTTTAACAAGAAAAAAAATAAGAAAAAAATGTGTCTAATAAATTAAGTAATCACTCAAAATTGTTGAGCGAATAGAAGTTCCTACATTCAATAGTGAACGATGTATTTATATATGGTTTCTTTTTCTCAGATGGCACTTTTGTAAAAGCTGATAGTTTTTATTCAAACCTTACACCTTCCTCTCCCTAATTATCCATTCTCAGAGGCTTTGTTCAACCTCAAAACTTCAACTCTAAATTCCATCCAAACAACTCTCCACATTGGGTCTGATATCTTTTGAGATCCACTATTTGCAACCACAGTTAAGACATTTATATATGAACTTCTTGCCATTTCCATAAACATAGATGTTTTAAATTTTATAAAAGTAACATTCTCTCTGATACCCAAATTCAAGTTATTTTTACTAAGCACCGAATATGTGCCTCTGCAACATGTGCTGAAAACAAAAAAATGGAGCCTAATCATCCTCACTCCCAACATTTTTCCAGCCCAACCAGAAATGATGACACATAAATAGATGATGGGCAACAAAATCTGGCAAGGGTCACACTGTGGTCACAGTTTACTTTTCCCTGCCTTTCATCTTTTTGATTTTCAACTTTTCACCAAGTGCTGCTGTATTTTAATCTAATGTTTATAAAACTCTTTGTAGACTTCTCCCCAAATTTTAAAATCTTAAAGTTGTATTTTCTCAAGTTCTCCAGCATAGTCTTAATACAATCCAGGCTTCTTTGGTTTTGTTTCACAGATTCATTCTTCCTCTTCATGGGACTGCCAGGTAATCCCTTCCTCTCTTGGGTAGTCTAGCACCCTCCTCTCATTGCTTCCACTCATTTCAATTCATCTAGGGCACCAGAATGAATTTCCTATATGTTGCATTCCCAAAGCCTCTCCCCAGCTCAGGAACCTACTGCAGAATTGATCCTATTCATCGTCTTCAAGGGGGTCTTGGTCAAGGCCCAAGACTCTACTGAGTAGTGAGGGCCAGAACTCATTTCCACATGTGTCCTTTAATGAGAACCCTCATCCTGACAGCTTTTCTTAGTCTATGCAAATTCTGCTCAGGTTTTAAAGACAAGTTCATGTCCCTCTCCATTTACTGACTACTGTAAATAAACCTAACCTCTGACTTTATCCAGAGCTACTCCATATTCCTAGATCACCACAGGTTCACTATTTGATGAGATATAGTTCAGTCTTCTATGCTGTAGAGATATGAAAGATAACAAGTGTCCTTTTATCTTTTTTTTTAAAAAAAAACATTCTTTTAGCAAATCTTGGATATTCAATTGAGTAAAAAAAAAAAAGATAATAAAATGAAATGCCTCCGTCTTAAAACACAACCAAATACTTTTAAGCTTAAGGTTTTTCAGAGAGCATTAAGTACCTCCAAGGTTATAAATGGAAGTAAGAACATTCTGCCCTACTGACTCAGCCCCCAGAAAAACGATTATAGTAATAATTGTAGCATTATCTTCCCCAGTCTCCTTTACTCCCCCCCCAGTCTGACTTTTCTTTCCTAGAACCTTTTTTACCTTTTTTTCTAAAATTTACTCTTAAGAACTGGCTTTATGAACAGGATAATAGAGGAATGCTGTACAAAAATTATTGAGACCTGTGATCTGATGTCAGTTCTCATAGAAGAAGTCATCTCAGCCCTCAGCCTCTTTGTCTTTGTCTGCAAAATAAGAAAATTGAACAAGATAATTTTCTAAGTTTCCTTTAAGTTCTAATGTTTACATAGGTAGCACTATACACAAGATGGCAATAAATCAGCAATTAATAAATTAGTCCTAAGTTATTTCTTCTTAATTTTAACAGACCTAGCACTTTAAACAAAGTAAATGACTCTGGCGTTTTAGCAAGCTCTTCCAGAGAAAGAATTTCTTCCTGATGAGGTCACTCCACAGTAATAACATGACTATCAGGTTTAAAAATAATAATAATAAAGTCAAGGGTTAAAACTCAGTCATATAAGAACAAGAGTTCAAAGGAAACCTTTTTTACAAGCATCCTTTGATCCAACTATAGTTCAATGTTGTTTCTGGGTCCAATAAATAGCACTGTTGTTGAGCAAAGATATTTCTGTGATTTTTTTTAAACTATTTGAGAGCTTTCTGACCTGTCATGGAAGTTGTAGGAGCTCCTTAATTATTGGTCCAAGGACAAGGAGGTCAGGAAATTGAAAAAAAAAAAAAACTCAATAGAAATGTCAAAGCACTTTGCTTCTCCTAAACATCAGAAAAGGCCAGTAAAAGCAGGTCATCTTCAGGAGAAGTCATAACACAAGGGCTGAGTAATCTCTTCTAGAAAATGCAAGTGTCAGTCACCCACAGGGGAGAACCCAGTTCCAACATCCTGGCCTGGTGGTAAAGAGCAAGGTTATTCTTATGTCACTGGAATGGCAGGTACAGCTTCAACCCACAGAAGCCATCTTGTTAAATCAGATCTTTCTTTATCATTCCTTATGTTCCAGGGATGAGATCACGAGCATAAAACAAAGGAAATTATGATAGAATATTTTCAATCAAGGAGCACCCAGTGAAGCATGTAATTAAGTGGAAAGCTGTCAGTGATTGCTTATTGTATCTGCACAGGACAGGACACTGGTTTAATGGCTTAATATAAATGAGAAAAGACAACTTGGTAATTGACTTAGTACAACAGTAGACAATGTAAAAAAAAAAAAAAAAGATACTTCTGGAAGCAGCAGGGCATTGAGTATAATCTTGGGATGCTAAATGCTAAACACTGAAGGAAAATGCATAGGGTTGATCAGAAATCATTATTGAAGTAATAAGTGTATTTAAAAACAACAGTGATTTTTCAGAAATTATAAAATTGGCTGATCTGATTATAAATAACTAAGTTCATCTTTTCTATTTTCAACAAGAAGCCTTTTATTTTTCCTTCAGTCTAGACAAGCTTAAAGCAAGTGTTTCTGAACAAACTTGTAAAACCAGATGCAATGTGTGAAGGCAATCAAGAAATAAGGAAAGGCCTTAAAACTGAGACCAGTGTTTGATAACTCTCTCTTCACAAACTTAACGTAAATGCTACTTGGATCTATAAATTAAATTCCATTTTACCTCTAAAGAACAGTGCAAAGTTTCTAAGAAGTTCAGGAAGTCTATCTAGTTAGATGCAATGAAATGAATTTTGGGCTAATAATAGGTTGGGAATGTGTCACAATGTAGAAGAATGTAAAGTTTTGTTTTTTCTGAACTATCTCAAACTGTGGAGAAGGGAAAAAATGAAGTGAAATCAAAACCCAGGGCCAGGAAGTAATTGTATCATAATGATGTCATGCTACAACTTTCCATTCCAACCTAAGCAGTAAGAAAGTAATAAATGGTAGTTTAGGAGGCTCAGAAGTGACAAAAGGGACTGAGCAAAGATTGGAACTGTGTCTGTGGGGTTCCCTGACCTTTCTCTTTCTACTTCCTTCAAGACTCTACTTTTTTTTTCTTTAACTTTATGCCATAGTTAACTGGTATTGGTTGTATTGGGAATAAATTCATATAGAATACCCACTTCTTATGAAAGGAAGATGGCAGGGCTCATATCTTCACAATTTGAGTCCATTTATAGCAAATTTAGAGAATTAACAAATCAGAGAACAGAAAAGATGGTACAAGATGGGAATAATTACTAAGTTACCCTTTATTCTTAATTTCACCACCTCAGCTGCTTTATCTTTATAGCAGGATGATGAGAAGTTATATTCATTCAATAAATATTTGATTATTATTATGTGTGAGATGATACTAGCCCCTAACAAAGATGAAAAGTTGTCTCCTCTGAAAGGATTTATACTTTAATAAGAAAAATCAGTATCCTTCCTGAAAAAATTTGTCTCCATAACATTTAAAGGTTGCATCTAAATACAACCTTTAAATGCCTTTCTTTGACTTTTGCAAACCTTACATTTTAAGCTATCCTTGAGGGAATGTCTTCTTCTAAGAGTTCAGCTATCACACCTTTTTGCAATTTACTCAGCGGTCTAGAATGCTGGAGCCCATCTATTTATTAAACTCCTGTTTAATACCTTTTCATCTCTCTTCCAGTAACTTCCAGACCATCTCTACTACAATGTTTCAAAGTTACCCCTCCCTCGCAATGCTTAAAATAAATTATTTTCCAGTTCTTCCTTTTTCTTTTACCTTCCCTACTTACTTAGTTTCATTTCTTCTGGGGCAAAGTCCTGAGACAAGAAATCTGGTGCAAATATTCATTTGAAAGATGATTCCAGGAGAAACTACTAGGGGATTGGAACAATGAGACCAGGAAGGGAAGGCATCCAAAAAGGCGTGAGTTATCAAACAGTCATCGCTATGGAAACCTAGCACCCAGTCTTACTGGGGAACTGAATTATCCCACCTACATGCAAAGGAACTGAGGTGTTTACCCACAACTCCTGTCAACACTGGTTGAGGGCTGTTGCCAGGACATCAGTTGTCTTCCCATCTCCTCTGGGAAGGGCAGCCTTAAAGCTGCACACAACAGGTTGCAGTAGGGTCTCAGCAACAGCTGCTCCACTCTTCCCCATGTTGATCAATGGGTACAACAACCCTGATGCCCACAGCTAGAAATCTCAGAACCATTAGTGACTTCTCCCACTCTCTACTTCACTCCCCCAAACCCACAGAGTTTATGCCAATCGTGATGTTAGCTTTATTTGCCCGTCTCAAACCTTTTGCCATTGCCTTGATTCAGTGCTTCAAGCCTCACCTAAGGATTCCTATCTGGTCTCTTGGTCAGCAGTCATCCATCTTTGATACTACCCCAGAAAGGTAATAGGAATAATAACAGCCAATGGGCTGAATGTTCTCTTTTTCTGTACCAGGCATTGGACTAAGGATACTACCTGAATTATCTTATTTAATCCTCACAACAAGACAGGTAATAATTTTTATCCCCCACCCTATAGGTGAGATCACAGAGGCTTACAGGATTTAATAAAGTCATTACTTATAAGATAAGGGAAGGAATCCAACCCCAGACAGTCTGACCCCACAACTCTGGTGCTTAAAAACCATATGATACCACCATTGTACTCATTCATCTGTTTAAAATGCAAGTGCAATTATGTCATTTCCCTGATTAAAGTCCAAGTCCATCAATATTTTCCTAACACTTTCATGATTAAAGTCTTCACTTTTAAGTGTGTCAAGACACTACGTCATTTACTGCCCTCAGATTCCCTTTCTAGCTTATCTTTTTCCACCTGTACTCACATATTAGCTCATAAACTTGAGCCGCTAGGAACAGGAAGCAGGGTGTTTGATTAAAACGTGGAGTGCTTTCAGGAAAGTCACAGAAGATAAGCTTGGCTTCACATCACAGAGGTCTTTGAAAAAGCACTGGATCAAAGAAGCTATATATCCCCCCAAGAGTCATCTACCTGCCTCAGCCATCAACATTTTTGAAAAGGCATTCAGGACTTTTAACCTCACACACTGTCAGGAACGGCATGAACCAGCTGGGAAGCAGTCTGACCTACAAACTTGCTGACCAAGTCCTTACACTCAAGAGCAGGTGTTGTCTGGCTTCCTCCTGTTCCCTGGCTCTCCAGCCCCTCTGTCTGCACACTCCTACCCTTCTTCCAGGACCATTCCAACTGTTTCTTCCTCTGTTAGGTCTCTGCCTGCTGACCACATCGCTCTTTCTCTGCTATGAATTTGAAAGAGGCTCAACGTCTATCAGCCAGCACTGCCTTATCTACTTGCACAGTCATTCCACTTTCCCCTGAGAGTGGAGCCTGAGTATCTAAAGTTTAAAAGGCATTTTATATCTCACAGAATCCTTCAGGACCTAGTGTGCAAAAGATTTAACAGTAGACAATTTGAATAAGTAAGATAGATGGCAGATCAAGATTGTTTCCAAGACTTTGATATTTTAAATCCTAAAATTCTCATATTTTCAATGTATATTACCATGAAATTACACATCAATGTTGAAAAATTAAATTCTGAAGATCAACTAAGGTCTAATTAATAATAAGCAATAGGCTATATTTCCTATATGAACATGATCCACTATCTTAAAAGCAAACAAGGTGAAAGTTAAATATTCACAGGGCTGACCTTTATCAGACTAAATGGTGTTATAGATGGTTAATATTTCACAGAAAATTCTGTGATCCCTTTAACAGAATACAAATCACCTGCCATCCCATCCCACCCTTGAGATCCCCTGTTCCACCCTTCTTCACTATTTTGTAGGTTTGAACTTTGCATATAGATTCCCTGTCACAAATGAAAATCAGAAGTAAATTTAAAAATTATATTTCATGAAATAGTTCATTTCCCAATCCATATTCAAATTGGCATAGATTTATCATCTATTCACTGTTAATGCATTTGTACTAGGTGATTAAAACTTCCTTCTCACGATAGAGATGGATGGATATGGAATTACATTTTCAACCTAGAGTCAACATTTTATAAGTGACATGGTCAAAAGAATTATGTTATAATAGAAAGCATATATTTCTTCTATGAAACATTACACAGCATAGAGGTAAGAGACTTAAAAATTGACCCTCATTAAAATGACGGTGTCATCCTATGACTAAAGATGGAAAGCAACCTTACACCCTGTAGTGAGCTTCATTGATGAGTGAAAGGAAGAAGCTTTTGTGGTCCACTCACAGAGCATGGCAGTATAATCAAATCAGCTTCAAATTTCCTTGCCTCAAAATCAATTTTAAGGAAAATTCCATTTCAGTGAAGGTAGCTCTATCTATTCCCCTGAGATGTTGCTGCTAACATAAAATCAAATATGAAAAGACACATTCAGATAATCCTAATAGGTGATTCCTTTTCAAATTTTGCATATGTACAAACACTATGTCTTGGCATGATACATGGAAATAATATTTTGGTTATCATAAAAATTCTGTGTCATAGTAGAGAAGGTTTTGTCACATTATACATATGAGGAAGCTCAAGTACGAAGAAATTAATGTGTTTTGTCCAAAGCCTAAAGCTTTATTGTGATCTTTAACTTAGATCATCTGGCTCCAAGTCAGGAAACAAAAGAAAAGACTCGCATTCTCTAATGAGTAAGGTGAAAGAGCTATGAGGAAAATGTGGGTGTTTCCTGTCATGTCATACTTCATCATGATGCTGAATGGTTATATTAAAACATATCCCTCTCACTTTAATTTTTTTCATATTTATGACAGGCTCAATCTCAACAAATAGAAGGGGATGCTAAAATACCCCTACCGAATCTTACTGTCTCTTTTAAAAAGGGCTTTGTGTTTACTTGAATTTATTTATGATGGTAATACTCTTTTGCCCCCCAATTTTATAGTAATTATTAATGTAACAATATATGCTTGGAAGGTTTTTTTTGAAATTTAATAAGATTGTTATTAAATAATAATAGTCTTGGCCAAGTGTGGTGATGCACACCTGTCATCCTAGTAGCTAAGGAGGCTGAGGCAGGTGAATCACAAGTTCAAAGCCAGCCGAAGCAAAAGCAAGACACTAAGCAACTCGGTAAGATCCTGTCTCTAAATAAAATACAAAATAAGGCTGAGGATGTGGCTCAGTGGTCGAATGCCCCTGAGTTCAATCCCCAGTAGCCCTCTCCACCAAAACAATAATAATAATAGTCTTTATCTTTGACAATTATGAAAATAAGAAATTGAAGAGGAGGAGGGTTTAAGAATGTTGTAAATAACTATTTTGTAGACTACCATCAAATGCAGACTGAAAAATTTACTTTGAAAAACCTAAAGATAGCCACTAGCAGAATGATGCATACCTTTCAAATAACTAGACAGATTAAAAATAAATCATAGTCGATATAGAAATTCTTTTGGCAAAAGTATTTAGAAATATTAATATTAATACTACTGCATAATATCTTCAGAAACAGGTTTCATCCATGATGCAACAATTTCATGTCTAAAAGCCTAAGAAAATAATCATTGATGCATCATAGTTATTGGAAAGAACTGGAAAAAATATATCCATATGATTGGCTATCAGGAGATTTTAACACATGTGGCTTTGAGAATGTACCAAATAGACCTCCAACCCACAGAAAATATAACTAGACCAAGGCACACCTGGCTGCTGCTCTTTAAAATCCATTATTACATTTCTGCCAAGGCCACATCTCCCCAGCCTTCTGCCAGCTGATGACCCCAGGGACAAGATCCTAAGGCAGACCCATTCCTAGTTAGATTTAAATGACAGTATGATGGCCAGGCAAACCATATCTGGCTCCCTTCCTATTTTATCTTACACAGGCACTTCTAATAAAAGTTTTGCAGGTTTAATCCCATTTTGCAATCTGGTCCTCAGAGGATCCAGACTAAGACACATAAAAACATGTTTTGAAAAGATAATTTAATTTCATGCTCCAATTTTAAATTAAATGCTCAAGAAATATTACATGTTTAAAAAGCATGATGCAAACCATATGCTGAAAACAAACTAGATATTGTGGGGAAAATAAATAAAAAAGACACTTTATATCAATATGTTAGGGTGATAAATCAAAATATACAAAAATGTTATAAGTGATTGGTTTTTTGGTTTGGGGGATTTTGTCTGGTTTTTGCATTGTGATCTTACTTTTATATTTTTTCTGAGTACTTTAAGTTTCTTAAAATGAGATTATTTTCATTTTATAATTTGTAGTACAATACAAACATCATAATGTAACAAAATATAAATTTATAGAAAAGTAGACAAAATACAATTTGGCTAAGCCTTAAAAAGAGAAGTAAAATTGAGACACATGGTACTTTCCTAAAATAATTTGGGACATTTTGTTTGTTGGCTTATTTCAAATTGGAACTTCATAGAGAAATGTTAAGCCTTGACTTTTCAGTGTCTTGATGCATTGGGTTGAGATCACTGTGCTCTTAACAATAGACACATACAAAATATCTGTTACATATTTATGAACAAATGTGCCCCTACTGGGACAATCTCTAAGAAGTGACCTGGGGTTTCATGCTTCCTTTCAAGGGCAAGGAACTTTGCTCTTGATTTGGTAGAACAGGGTCTTCTACCAAGATTTTACTTCAATATGAATTATATGGACCATTGTTTCTGAAAAGTTGAAAGAGAAAAAGAGAGAAATGCTTTTTGTTTGGGTGGGGCGGGTATGACAAATACAATTTCACTCTCATGACAACTCTGAGAGCTTGGTGGTGTATGTCTTTGTTGAGAAGGATTCTGAGGTAGCATCTGATTTAACTGGGGAAAGAGATAATCAAGAAGGATGTCTGCCTCTGTGTGGAAGGGAAGGTATTTGTCATCTTTGGAGTCTGGGGTAATAGATAAATGATGTATTAAATATAGCAGTTTTTCTGTCAATATATTCTGTCTTTCATGTAAAAACTGCCTTTATTTTTCTGTCAGCCTATTATTGATCAAAGGTATATATTAATAAAAAGTATTATGTCCTATGTTTTATTAAAACTGTGTTGATTTTTAGGCTGGTTTGTAATACACACTAATATAGTTAAGAAGATGATGATATGAAGGAGGGAGATTGCTGGCTGTAGCCCATAAATAACCTGAAAATTAAGAATAATTGGATACTAATGAGCTATGTTTAGAGAATCGATCATTTTTATGTAGAGGGCAGTTGTTCACATATATCAAATTTTAATAAAAATACTTTGTATATTTTCTGTAAAAATAAAATGCTTATTGTAATCTACATCATCATGCTACTGCTATGCCATTTAAATTTTTAAAATATAATTCATGTATTCTTTTTGCCTACTTTGAAACAAAATATGTTCCTATATTGTGACTTAAAAACAAGTTGCAGAATTCCTGTATTTTGTAGGTTGTTATTATTATTCAGATGGATCTAGGAATATTAGCACACAAGGCAAGGTCAGAGTGTAGTGTCCATTGGTTCACAATATGGGACACTTGGGAGCAGGTGTTAGAACCCTACTTTTATTACAAGTCCACCAAGTAATTCTTAGGCACCTGGATTTGACAACCACTGACCTAAATTTCTGAGAGGCTTTTACCACTCATTCATTCCTGGACATTTTCCTGCTGCCTACCAGCACTATTATTCTCATCCCAAAACACCAACAGCACATGTTCTATTCCAAACTTATTTCTTTGGATCAACTTCTGACAAAAAAAATGTACATTCACTTTTAACCCTGAACATTCACAATCCTCTCAAAAGGCACTGTTAATATGTTCCTAAAAAATGGGGAAAATTCTGCTGGCAGCTTTGATTAAAATTACAAGTTCCTCTATTCTTGTATTCTTACTAGGATGACCTATATTATTTTAGAGATTACAGCATCTTTCACAATCAATATGAAATGGCCTTAGGAACATCTCCATTCACATGGATATAAATTATGACTGATGATTTTTACATTGAATTTAAAAGTGTAAAGTAGCAGTAGGAGGTAGCCTATATGTAGATAAGTGACTGCACTGAATGCTTTTCCTATACCAAGCCCTTTGTACTTTATACTCAAATATGCTAGGACTTGCATTGTAAACATCTGGTTTGGGAGTTATATTTAAGTTCCATAGAAGCTAAAACCACTTTTTTTGCATGGCTACTCTAGTGCTTTACCACCAGCAAGGCACTGGTCTTTCATAACTTGCCCCTCACTCACTCCCAGGAAGCAAAATATGGATTGGAAGGGATCCTTTCACTTTATGGAGTCTCATTTGAAATGTGAAGAATTTTAAATGATAGCATGTTAGCAAATCCAAAGAAAGATCCCTAAAAAGAATGTGTCAATTAAAATGTCTGATGGCATTGATCATTCCTGGCTGAGTTAGGAAAATGCACCTAGCATGGAATGCCCACCTACTGCAATTGCCATGACTACCCCTGCAGCTGCTAGATTCAGCTGTGCCCAAGTCTCCTTCTGCTATAAATTTTCTGCTGGCCACTACACAGGGTGAAGTGTTGGTCCATTGCCACACATACACACACACCAAAAAAAAATTATTTAAAGTTTTGAACATATACTAGCTCTGGTAAAAAAAAAAAAAAAAGACAGATGGCTTCATAAAATATGCAATAAAAGTAGTCTCTAGGGTCTTCTAAAGTTAAAAAATGTGAGAACTTGTTGTGGTACCATTTGGCCCCTGAGGTTATGAGGCTGTCAGCATTTCAATTCCTGACTTTAGCAACTTTTAACCCTAAATGGGCAATGCTAGTGTCCCACATCACAGAAAGAAAACTTTTGTTCAAAGAATCTTAAAAATAATAAAATAAAAATCATATTCCTCTGGACAAAATATTTGTTTTATGTCTTAAGTAAAATAAATTGCTTCTTTTAAATTTTTATCCACCTTTAAATAAAATTGTGTTGTGTGGAGGCAGGTGCATATTTAACACATTCATTTTAAGCAGGAAAACACCTCACTAACTCCCTCTTTTTTCCTAACAATTCTGGTAAACAAATTCTTAGCTTCTTCAGAAAAAAGTTATGTGTTAGACTTTCCTGGAGTTTTCAGCCTAAAGATAGAGCTAGAGTCAGAATCAGGGTATGAAAAGTCAAATCAGGAATACTGTGTCCCAACCCACTATTAACCAGCATGTGACCCTAGGCAAGACTTAGCATCAGTCCAAACAAAGTGTCTTCCAGCTCTCCAGGGATGGAATGCTGTTGTAGAAAACCTTCAGCCAATTGCCAATATTACAAAATGCTTGATCTCCATCCTCAACCAATCCCTTTGTTCAGTAATTTTTCTATACTATTCTACAGAGGAAAATGTTAAAAAGCTTGAATTAAAAGAGAAAAATGAATTATAAGAATGAAATATCCAAGAAAGTTTTAGTCAGAGACACAAAATTCACTATTATGATGCATAAAGCTCACCACCTTCTATCATCAATCCTGAAGCTGATTGCCTTCCTGGTGGTATATCTCACAAACATGCACCATCAGGTAGCTGTGCATCCCTGAAACTATACGAAGTAAAATCAGGCTCAAATGACTTTTACTGGGGAGAGAATCTGTTGCTACTTAGTATTTCCATAAAGATTTATGACCAAAAGAAATTAAAAGGTTCTATATAGAGAAAGTAAAGTGATCCATTTCCCATACCAGCTGGACGAAAGTCTGTTCATCTTCAAATCCACAGTACTGTCCACATGCTATATCAAAGGGTTTCATGAATCAAATAATGGATTAAGAGACAAAAAAGAATGAAGGCATGAATTCCATTTGGAAATAAATTGCTGGATTCAGAGACTGCCTTGAGTAACACAACTCATCAGAAGCCTCAGTTCCTCAAATGAGCCACAATCTCTGCTTGCCCATAGCAATTTGTGAACATCCCTCTGCTTTTCTTTCTACTAGATACAGTGCTTATTAGTATTGCCCATGGCCAATTAACTTCAATGGAAAAAGGAAATCCATCATAATATTCATTTTTCTAATGGAAAAGTTACAAGCAATCTTCTCTGAAATAAAGATGCATGATAAAGGACTTACTGGAATAGAGTTGAAAAGGAGAGTATTATTTGTGAGCACCATATTTTGGTTGCAGGAATCATTACCAAGCCAGAGACACTTGTCCATCAGGCCACAAGGCAAGGCCTTTAGTCTCGGGTTTGCCCATATTTTTAAGAGTCTATTAAATTGTGAGACTTTGGCCCCTGCTCAGAACTCGAGAACACAGGTGTCTTTGGTATATTTATTGCAGTTGCAATTCTCACTCTGGGTGCTTTCCAACCAGCAGCCGTCTTTTTCATGCTGCTGGTGCTGATGCTTTATCCCTCGCCATGTTCTAGCAGGCCTCACTGAGAGGGTTCTCAGAACTGCCTTTGATGTATGTCTGCCTCTCCACACTCTTCAAAGGCTCCTGATGCTTGTTATACACAGAAGAGCCAAGCTTCTGTTCACCCACTGTTGGCGTTCCATCCAGGAGCTGGGGATATTTCTAGTTGCTGCTCTGAGGCTGCAGGGTGGCTGCAGAGAATCCAGAACACCTCTACTTCTCATCCCCTGTTTCTCCTCCAGAAACACACTTTACTTTTTAAAATGTTTATTTTTAACAACAACACAGAAATCGTACATATTATGGGTACCATGTGATGTTTTAATACTGTATATATTGCATAAGAATTTTTAAAAATCTCTCTCCTCAAACACTTATCACGTCTTTATGGCAAAAACATTCAAAATCCTTTATTCTACCTTTTTGAGATGTACAGTAAAAAAAAAATTGCTATTATAGTCACCCTACTTTGCAATAATGCACTAGAAATTCTTACTCTGTCTAACCACAATTTAGTACCTATTGATTAACCTTCCCTCATCTTTCCCCCTACACTCCCCAGCCTTATTTTAATGATAAAATCTCTGTTTTATTCTTAATCTCTATGAGATCAACTACTTTTTAGATTCCACATATGAGTGAGATCATATGATACTTATCTTCCCGAGCCTGGCTTATTTCACTTAATATAATGACCTCTAGTGCCATCCATGTTGTTGCAAATGGAAGTATTAATTCTTTTTATGGCTGAGTAGTATTTCACTATGTATATGTATTATATTTCCTTTATCCATTCATCAGTTGATGGACACTTAGGATGTTTCCATTGCTTGACTACTGTGAATAGTGCTGCAATAAATAAGAAAACAGTTGTCACTTTGACATTTTGATTTCATTTCCTTTAGATATATAGCCAAGAGTGGGATTGTGAGACCACATGGTAATTCTGTTTTTAATGTTTTTGGAATCCCCATACAGTTTCCAAGAATGGCTACACTAATTGACATCCCCACCAACCAAGTGTGTGCAAGTGTTTATTTTTCTCCACATTTTCACCAGCACTTGTTATCTTGTTGTTGTTGTTTTTTTGTAATAGCCATTATTGCTTGAGTGAGATAATATCTCATTGTGTTTGTGATCTGCATTTCTCTGTTACTGAACACTTTTCATATCCTTTTTGACCAGTTATATGTCTTCTTTTTAAAAATGTCTATTTAGGTCTACTACTTATTTTTAATTGAGTTATCTAGTTTTTTACTCTTAAGTTTTTGAAGTTCCATATGTGTTCTGAATTAATATTAAGCCCTTGTCATATGTATAATTTGAAATATTTTCTCCCACTGTTTGGGGTGTTTCTTCACTCTCGTGATTGTTTGCTTTGCTTTGCTGAAGCATTTTAATTTGATTAAAACCCATATGTCTGTATTTTCTTTTGTGTCATGTACTTTGGGGCTGTTGTACAAAAATCCTTGTTCATTCCAATGTTCTGAAGCATTTTCCCCATGTTTTATTCTAGTAGTTTTACAATTTTAGGTCTTATATTTAAGTCTTTAATCCTTTTTGAGTTGATTTTTGCAGCTGATGAGAGATAAGAGTCTAGTTTCATTCTTCTGCATGAAGCTATCTAAATTTTCCAACATCATTTATTGTTAAGACTGTCCTTACATCAGTGTATATTCTTAGCAACTTTGTCAAAAATCAGTTGCCTATGGATGCATGAGTTGAGTTTTTGCATCTCATTCTGCTACATTAGTATTTTTAAAATATTAAAGCTCTAGTTGCCTTGTTCCCTTATTTCACCTGTCCTAAGATAGTCCTAAAGGACACAGTTCTTTGAGGGTATTGGTGATCAAGAATCACAAGTTTCAACTATGGGACTCACCAGTCTTTCAGAGACTTTTACTGTCCCTGTAAAGTTTAAGGATTAGCATGTTGCCTAAGTTAATTTACCTAGTTGAAATATTTCTCTGCTGATCTTAGCTCAACCTAGTTTATTTTGTTCTGCCTAAATCATTGATTAATTTAAACTGTTGATTACCTATCATATGCTTACATTTTTTATACATTAGGAACAAAAGTCTCTACCACTATGACTTTGTAATCTAGAAAAACAATGAGATAATTATGGTTTAAAGAAATATTTATTATAATAAAATATGCTCTATTAGATAACATTGTTGTAAAAAATGATTGGCCACTGTCATTAGGCAAGAAAAATAAATGAGACAAGAAATAGAAAAGACAAAATTATCATCATTTGAAAATGATATGGTTATATAATCATAAACCCAAGAAAAACAACTAGAAAACTATTAGACACAAGGAAATAACTCAACAAAATATGTGGTTACAAAATTAATTTCCCAAAATAGATTGCTTTCCTATATGCAAATATCTGGTAAGAAGATACAATGAAGAGACAAAATAGCTAAAAATTAACACTAGAAGTGTATAGGATGGACACAAAGAAAAGTTTTTAAATTCTACCTAGAATACAAAATGATAAATAAAAACATATACCTATTATTGAAAATTCTAAATAAATGTTGTGAAGATACTAATTAACCTTAAAACAATCTATACAATTAATGTGTTATTATAATACATGTTTATAAATAACTTGCCAAATTGTGAAATACACTTTTAAAAATTGGTTCTGGCACAGGAAAGAAAATTCCATATCAATGCAACAAATTTGAGAGTTCAGAAATAGATCGAATATATTTTTCAACTGAATATATATTTTTCAACTCATATCAAAGAGCAATGATATTTCAAGTAAATAGGTAAAAGATCATTTTAAAAAAAAACCAGCCTGGCATTTGGACAAAAAATAAACAAAAAAAATTACTAACTCATATCTACCAAAATTTTCAAGAGAAATCAAATATTTAATGAATAAAACTACAAAACTTTGAAATCATATAAACAAAGATAGAAACATTCTCTCAGAGGTCTGTGAGGCAAGGAGAGTGTGTGTGCATGTGGTGATGAAGTGGCAGAAACAGAAGAGAAAGAACAGGTGAAGCATAAAGAAGCAACAGTAATAAAGTAAATATGTCTTAAATCTGCCTACCTGCAGCAGAAACCACTGGAGCCATAAACCTGTAGAAACACTGAAGTGGTAATTTTGTTGAACTGGAAAGATCCTTTGTTGTCTCCAGCGGAAAAAGAAGAAAAGTTCTTCTGAAGTGTACTCAGAGCCTCCCTGTCTATCACCAGGGCCTACTCCAGAACAGCAAGCTTTATGATATTTGGGGCAGAGCCCTGGAACTCCAACCCCCACTCGCCCCATTGTATCACCTAAGTGGGTAGAAGAGGGAGTAGAAGCTGTACAAAAGAAACACTTGTGAAGGTCCTGGCCATGGACACAGATCCACCGAAAGCCTGACATTGACTTGCAGGACTATGGGATTCCTTCCCCTCTCCACTCATCACCATATCATTGGGGCTCCAGTATAATGGTGGAGGAGGATAATTTGAGATATAATTTAAGTCAAGAGGAAGAATAAAACAAAGGCACTTAAAGGAACTAGGAGGTGTGAACACACAGTCAGAGCAAACAAAACAAGTCTGAAGCCACATGAACATCCTCACAATGCAGGCCTATTTACTTGGGTTCCTAGGATCCAATATCATAGGTACAGATTTCAACCAAAAAAATCACAAGGTACAACAATGATGTGGGAGGAGGGAAGCCAAAAGAAATAAAGCATCAGAACTAGACTCAGCTATGGCACTCATCTCCTCAGAAAAATAGAAACAGAAGGAATACTTAACTTATCCTATAAAGCCAGCATTACCCTAAAATCAAAATCAGATCAAGATATTATAAGAAATGAAAACTGAAAACCAACATCTCTCATGAATAGAGATGTGAAGATCCTTAACAAAATACCATTAAATCAAATCTGACAATATATAAAAATAACTGGGATTTTTTTTTCCAAGTTGGCAAGGTTAGTTTAATGCTTGAAAATCAATCCTAATAATCCACAATCAATAGACTAGGTAAATTATCTGATCATGCCAGTTGACACAGGACAAAGCACTTGACAAAATCCTAACACACATGCATAATAAAAACAAATTCAACAAACCAGGAATTGCTGCAAATCCAAACTACAAAAGAAATCAAGACAGGGTACTCTCTTCAATAGGTAGTACAAAAACAATTGGATATCCCTATACAGGAAAGAGTAGGAGAAAGAAGAGAACCTAGACAAACATCTTACAACTTATACTTCTTTAACTTGTTAAAGAACATCTTTATCTATAAACCTACATTAACACAAAAATTAATAATAAATTAAATAATTATTATTTGCTCCCAAATTCCAAAAATAATGTAAAGTTTCTTCTCTCATCACTCCAATTCAATGTCATATTGTAAGTACTCACTAGTGCAATAAAATAAGTAAAAGAAATAAAAGAGTGTATACATTGGGGGGAAAATTGTCTGTTCTCATAGATGAAATGATTGTCTATATATAAAACCTCAAAGAATTGACAAAAAACTTATGGAACCAATACCCAATTAATTAAATTCTATGCACAATTGCCATTTGAAATTTAAAATGCAATACCTTTACAATATCATCCCCTAAAATGAATCATTTAGGTATGAATCTGACAAAATATGTACAGGACCCTATATACAGAAAACTATAAAACAGTATGAGAAAAATGAAAGATCTAAATAAAGGAGTAATATTCCATGTCCAAATCAGACTCTATATTTAATTTAATTAAGATGTCAATTTTTGTTAACTTGATCTAAAGATTTAATGCAGGGCATAGGATGGATGTAGGTCAGCTGTAGAACACTTGCCTAAGAGGCATGAAACCCTGAATTCAATTCCCAGAACTTCAAGTAAAATTTTTAAAAAGATTTTATGTGACGTGCTATAGTTTAGACATGGAGTGTCCTCTAAAGGCAAATGTGTTAAAGACTTGGTCTCTAGCTCATGGTGGGAGGAAGTTAGATCATGGGGGCATGGCCCTGGGAGATACTGGAACCCTGGCCCTTTCTTTCTTTCTCTCTTGTCTCCCTCTCCTTCCTTTCTAGTCACCAGAAAGTGAATATGCCTCCTCCACCATGTGCTCTGGCCATGATATACCATGTCACCACAGGCCCAAAGCAATAGGGACTGAAAAACCCCAAACCTGTGAGTCAAAATAAATCTTTCTTCCTTATAAGTTATTTTTCTTATTTATTTTGTCACAATGATAGAAAGCTCCTTAACATGTGATCACAATGAAAATACCAGCAAGCTATTTTGCAGATATTGACATTTTGATTTGAGATTGTATGGGAATGCTAAAGATAGGACAGCCAACATATATGCTGAAAAAGAACAATGTTGGAAGACTGGCACTTCCCTATTTCAAAACTTATTATAAGGCTAGAGTAATTAAGACACTGTGATCTTGTTAAAAGAACAGTGGAATCAAATAAACAGCCCAAAATATACTCGCATAAATATAGTCTTTCGAATTTTGAAAAGAAGAAAAGACGATTAATTAAATAGAGAAAGTTTAGGCTTTTCAAAAAATAGTGCCAGAACAATTGGATGTTCCTTTACAAAAAGAAGAAAAAGGAGGAGGAGGGGAAGGTGGAAGAGATGAATCTAGACAAAGATCTCACAACTAACATAAAAACTAACTCAAAATATACCATACATTTATCCTGAAGACAACATAGGAGAAACTCTAGTTAACTTTCGATTTGGTGGGAGTCTTAACACAAAACCAATAACATGATCCACAAAAGAAAAAGCTGATAAATCAGACTTTGTTGAGATGAAAAACCTCTCTGAGAAAAACATTCTTAAGCAAATGAAAAGGTAAGCTACAAAGAGGAAATATTTGCAATGCACATGTAGGATTAAGGATTTGTTTTCAGATTAAACAAAGGATTTTTAAAACTCAGCTATATAAAATGAACAGCCCAGTGAAAACATAAACAAAAGTTCTGAACAGACACATCCTCAGAGAAAATTTACAGATGACAAATATATATATGAAAAGGTTCTCAACGTGACTATTCATGAGGGAATTGCAAATTTTAAAAAAATGTGGTGCCCCTAAATACCTACAGAAAATCTAAAACCAAAAACTGACAATATCAAGGATTGACTAGGCTGCTAGGATCTAATGCAACAGGCACTCTGACTCAGGCAACTCAATGGGACAACTACTTTGGAAGAAAGTTTGGCAGTTTTATGAAACTAAACACAGTCGTTCCTTACAATTCAGAATACACACATACATCTCCTTACAATTTAGTAATCACACTTCTAGGTGTTTACCAGCTGATTTAAAAACTATGTTCATGCCCAAACTGCTTATGAATGTTTATGACAATTTTATTTGTAATCATCAAAAACCAGAAGCAACCAGGATGTCCTTCCATAGCTAAGTACATAAACAAACTGCAGTTCATGCATACAGAGGCATGCTCTACAGTGATAAAAGAGATGAGCTATGAAACCACAAAAAATTGATGAATCTTAAATACATATTGCTAAAGAAAGAAGCCAGTCTGAATTAGCTCTATGCTCAATTCAACACATCCTGAAAAAGGCAACACCATAGAAATGTTAAACAGATAAGGAGTTGCCAGGGTCTCAGGAAGTGGAGAGGGAGGTTGGATAGGTGAGGAACAGAGGATATTTTAGGGCAGTGAAACTATTCTATGTAATACTTTAATGGTAAACACAAGACATTAATCATTTTTCAAAACCCATAGAACTCTACAGCACAAAAAGCAAACTTCAACACGTGCAAATTTTTTTAAAAATCTTTTAGGAGGTCAGCGAGTTCCAGCAGAGAATGTGAGATGTAAAAAGAATCTAAGTGTATTACAAATGCATAAAACAATCTCACAGAAGTGAATGGGGTAATGAAATGCTGACCTAAGAAATTTTGGAAATAAATGGAAATAGGAACTGCACATAAGCAAGATAATCTAGTTGAGAAAAAAAAAATTCTTGTTGGGTTAACAATTCTGAAAGCACTTTATGTTTATATTGGAGCAGAACAATGAAGTAAATGAATGGCAGATGGTATAAACTTATAGCTAAACAAGGTGAGGATGCTAAAAAGATTCGTGTGGTATGGGATTAGAGTTAAAAATGTCTTATGCTAGTCAACTTTCCATTATTATAACAAATACTTGAGATAGATCAACTGAAAAATAGGAAAGGTTTATTTTAGCTCAGAGTTTTGGAGATTTCAATTTGTAGTCATTCCTCCCTGTTGCTTTTGAGCCTGTAGTGAGGAACACATTATGGTGGGGAGTGTATGATGTGTTGGAAAAGCTGCTCACCTTATGTTGCCTGAAAGTAAGAGAAATAGAAAGGAGCTAGCTTCCCACCAACTCCTTTTAGGCCATGTCCCCAGAGATCTAAGACCTCCCACTAGGCCACACTACTTAAAGGTTCCTCTACTATCAAATATGGCTAAGCTGGGGACTGAGGCTTTGGGCAATATTCTAGATCCAAACTGTAACACATTTTTATGAACTCTAGTTTAATACAGATAAAGTTGGTTATTTGGAAATACTTTAGATAAGTGTGTATACCAAGTTTAGAATACACACATACATCTTCTAGCTCTGACACCTGAGAAGGCCCAGCAGCAAGGAACATATCTAATGCCTAGATCTTGGACTTAAGTACTATCCCCCAATAAAAGGAATCAGAGCTCTTAGGATAAGTTGCTGATACTAAAACTAGGGCAGAAAATATACAAGACGAGCCAGGAACATCTAACATATAAAATAAGAAAGTTTTGTTTTTAAAAAAAGAAAACCCACAATGATGGGCATATGTCACAGGGATTCTGGAACCAACTATAAGAGCTTCCAGTAAAATGCTGAGCATCAGAACTGGAACAAATCTGGAATACCTTGGGCAACAAAATTAATAAAGTAATATTAGGTAAAAATCCAAAGTATAAAATAAATGCCCGTGAATACCCATGAATCTATACTAATGTAAAGCCATTGAATGAAAAGTTAGATATAATAGACAAATTTTCCATGCAAAAAGTCCAAATAATTTATGAAATACTCCACACTTAAGGCAGTAGAATGTAATTATTTATTCCTTAAATGTAACTATGCATAGTGACTTCATTCCAAAAGGTGCATTATGAAAAGGGTGGTGGATTTAAAATCAACAACCTGGCAAACACTACATAGTCTGATGACCAAGGTTAACATCAATATTGATAAGGTTTGTCAATAGTATGTATGATGCAATGTCACTTTATCTCAGTGGTCTTTCTCCCAAACATATACTCAACCCAAGTATAATAAAAACGTCAGGGGCTGAGATTGTGGCAGCAGTAGAGTGCTCACCTAGCATATGCGAAGCTCTGGGTTCAATCCTCAGCATCACGTGAAAGATAAATAAATAAAATGAAGGTATTGTGTCCAACTACAACTAAATGTATAGATATGTGTGTGTGTGTGTGTGTGTGTGTGTATAATTGTTAGCTCAGAGTTTTGGAGGTTTCAATTTGTAGTCATTCTTCCCTGTTGATTTTATATATATATATATATGTATGTATATGGATTAGGAGAAAAAGTTTATAAAAGGTTAAGAGCAAATTTTGGTGTGATCATGATAGATGTATTCACTATCTCAATTATGGTGGTTTTATGAGCACCTATACAGGTCAAATTTATCAGATCAAACATTGCAAATATGGATTGGTTATAGTAAAAATATATGGTATAGTATATGTGTATGGCTAAAAATGCAAAAAAAGTGAATATATAGTTAATAGTTAAATTAATAGAATTTCAGGTTTGCTGAGTGAGAAACAAGATCATCCACACAATATAATATTTCTTGGGCTCCACAAGGAATTTTTAAAACTCATTTTAAAAAGCAACAGCTGGCTATGATTTTTCCCAACATTCTTTTTCTGGTTACAAAGATTACTTTTCATGCCTTTGAAAAATACAAAATATCTGTACATTTCTAAAAATGCTTTTCTAATGAAACAAAATAAGCAAAACATTAGCAAATCCCACTGCTCCCACATCCTCTTAACACCCAACCACAGCCATAGAACAGTTGTACACACTAAAAGAAATGATCAGCACCATGTGTCTTTTGCCATAGTGAACTGCAAGTTTCCACAAAATTAATTTGGTCAACTAAGAAATGCAATAAGTGTCAATTTCTATCTTGATAACGACAAACCACTCCTCTAGCTGGTTTGGAGTCTGGGGTCTTGGGTCTTGGCTGGCATCAGACACATCTGGGAAGCTTTTCACACCTAGACACCTTCCACACCAACTGTATCAGAAAAGTTGGGAAGGGCCAAGATGTCACAATTTCTTTTTGAAGAACTCCAAGTTATTTTACTGTAACTGGAAAGATTGTTCCATCATTTCAGGGTTCCTTAGGCTTTGCAACACATTATAAGATCTCAAGCAAAATCAACTTTAAAAAAAATCTCCCTTGCTTAAAAGAAAAGTAATTTTCATTTTAATATTTATCCAACCATTATTTAAGGAAAAATTAAATTAGATGTATTAGATTCCATAATCTCTTTATAGCAATATCTAATTTGTTAAACATAGATGAAATGAAAAATCTTAATGGATTAAAATATTCAGCATTATATATTTATCTTGAGAAATACCAAAAATGTTAGTAAATGGGTATCACTGTTGTGTTTTTTCTGTTGTTGTATCAGTTATACTCTTAAGATGAAATGTTCCATGAATTTTTATGACTTCCTAGGGGCAGACACACTTTTTAATGTTGGAATTGTTGCCCAGCTAGAATTTTAGTACATTCTGTCTCTTTTTAGAAAATGGCTCAAACTGAGCCTGAGCAAGACCCAGACATAATGAAGAAAAGATACTGAAACACTGAGGGGGGTTCAGTAATAACTCATCTTTGAAATCCTATGGATTCTATCTTCAGAGTGCCTGCCCCTCCCATTTACTATGCCCTCACACTAAACTTTAAAGCCCTCTCCTAGATTAGAGCAGAGTAGCAATAATAATAATGGTCATTTCAACAGATATTTATTAAGCACTTAATATGTACCAGGCTGTAAATTATTTAAGGCAATGACAGCACTATGAACAAAATATTTTTATCATTCCCACTTTATATCTTAGGAATGGAAACACAGATTAAGTTACTAGCCAATGATCACACAGCCAATGCATGACAGAGCTGGGACTCTATGTTTAGAACCCACATCCTAACTCCCACATCATGCCTCTCAGACATGGGCTTCATGGTCAAACAGGCCTGAACCTGGCTCCTCATTCTGCCACTCTCGATTTAATTACCCAGAGCTCTTCTGACCCTGACTCTTAAATGAGTCACCTACAGCCTAGTCTGTAATAGAAATTCAAGGAGAGCAGGTGAGTTCCTTGCCATAGGTCAAGGCCAACAGGAGGCATTGGGTTTTGGTTAAACAGGCACTTGGAAACCTTTGGGAGGAGAAGAGAGCCTGCAGCATTTCTTCTGCATGTATAAATTCTTCACTGAAAACACATGAAATTGTCTCTCCCCATTTCCACAGCTGTGTGCCTCTTGGGTCCACCACTTTGAGTGACCACTGCTTTGCTCTGTGACTAGCTAATAAAATGGGATAAAAGTCTGGATCCAGGCTTGTTCTGCCTCCTGCCAACTGCACAGGAAGTGACAGCTTCTAACCAGGTAAGAACATATTGGTACCACGCGGTGCTTGAGAAGGCAAATGACTCTGAGCATCAAGTACTTAGACAACAGAACTCATCAGCTCCAGCTCTTGGGGTTAATAGTCTTACACAGGAAACCTTATGGTGCAACACAATAGGGAATCTTTTTCCATCCAGGACTTCCAGAAAGGATTTTAAAATGTTCCTCCCACTCACAGGAAAACCCAAATACCAAGTGTGACTAAAAGGGAGAATGGGCCCAGATACAGGAATACAAATACAAAACAGTCAGGACACAGAGGAGCACAGCATCATGAAAACAAGAACCAGTGTTTGGCAAAGCATTTTGAAGCAAATCAAATTACATATATAAGTTAACTATATTACAAAAACCAGTAATTTGTAATTGATATCCTGAAGGCTCTAATTTCCTGGTGCCTGCCCCCTCCCATTTATTGAGCCCAGTGGCCTCATACTAACACAAAACCTGCTTTTAGAAAAAGGCAGTGTAGTAATAGTAAGGATTATTTTAGCTGAGATTTACTGATCATCTAGTATGTGCCAAACAATATTGTATACTTATAGCCTGTGGGGTGAGTTACCATCATCCTTATTTTACATCTCAGGAATAGAGACACAGAACAATTTAGTCCATAAACTACATAAACCAAGGTTGAGCATTTGGTGGAGTTTATTTCATACAATTTTACAAGTGGTGCAAAGAGACTTTGCAAAATAAATACCCTGCATAAAATTCTATGATCACAACAAAATTTAGAAATATGTATACTGTATTAGATGTTTGGTCTAGTCTGTCCAGTGTCTTTTTAGGAACCAGTCCTCTCCACCCTGATTGCATAATTTCCTTCAGTCCTGGCTTACTTGCTGATTAGCCTAGTCTCCCCCTCTCTCCTCTCTAGGTTCTGGGGTGAGAAGAAAACAAAGCTGTCACTCAGGATCTAATGCAGCTGCCAGTCAGAGAAGCCCACTCCCCCGGCTGGAGTGACTTACTAAGCACAGGATCATCATAATTTTCACTAATACTTTTAGTCACAATCAAATGGAAAAGTGTCTCTCTTTTACAGTAATTGCTAAGATTTTAGAGTGGGAACTTAGGCTACCCATGCCACCATGCCTACTTCTTGAAGAGGTTTCATGGAGTGAAAGTGAATTGCCAAAGACAGGCTTATGTGAGAGTCCGCAGGAGACAACTCAGACCTGCCCAAAATAATGTGGTGTGAAATTGAGGGAGGGCTCAGACTTTTACAACCAAACGAAGGTAGCACCAGTCAGTGGAGTTTAAGACAATTACTCTTACTTTAACCTCATTGTGTCATGAGAATATTATCTGGAAAGTGGAAAGTTTTGAAGTATATTACTTGGAAGAATATGTATCAGAATATTAATAATAGCTGCTTTGGGATGCTAGAATTATGAATGACTTATTTTTCTTCTTTGACCTTTTCTGAATTACTCCAAAAATTCTTAAATTACATATTATAATGTGATAAGCAAAAAAAAAAACCACACAATCATTTTATATTGAAGGAAAGATATTCCTAGACCTTCATAGGGTACCATTCAAAGGGATACCAAGAGCTGATAAATCTCCTCAAGAAATAATCTCATAATTTTATGCTCATAAGAGAAGGTAGAAAAGAAGAAAATCTAAGATTCTGGAGACCAAAGAGTTAGAGGACTCCACTTCAGGGAAATCCACTTCACTTCTTTGTTTACCACCAAAATCATCAAGAAACATCATCTCAGAAAGTTATCTGACGATTAAAGAAATTGGGAGTCATTGCATCGCCTTCTCAGTTTTTTAAAACTTAGATATGGGAAAAGTATTTATATTTCATTTGATATGCTGCCTGATGTTTGAATGACTATAAATAGGTGGGCACAGACAGATACATAGGAAAATAGATATAAGTAAAGCAAAGCACAGACACAAGATGGACATAGACATAGGAGTAAATGTATATTTATTAGAGCTTTCAGAGTCATATCTGAGATCCATTCCTATATCCTCCTGCATATATCCTTTAGTTTTTCAACTAAAACTCTTCCTATCACAAAGGTTTTCAAGAATCTAATTCTAATTTCCAGGGAGGAAATCTTTATAGTTCAGTCTCTAGGAAATGTTCCTGCGTTGTTGATGTATTCATGATGTAATAGTAATATGTAGAGTTTAGGAAGGTTCGAAAGAAAGTAGAGATATATGCCCTCTACACAGTATATCACTACAATCACAGGGAAAAGAGGAGCCCAGGACAACAATGTTTTATAAGTCAACACTCACAACCCTAAACAGACACCATGTTGTGGATTTTTTTAGAGATGATCGATAATTTTTTCATAAAGAACAGAACTACATAAAAAACATCCTCTGGTTTAACCTCTGGAAATATTATTTTTCCCTTTCCCTATAGCTGACTGCTTGTTTTGCTCCTCATTATCTAATTCACCATTTTCTCTGGTCTTTAATAAGATTCCACTCTGTTTCTGGCAAATCATTTGTGCTAATAATTTCCGGCTCAAGTTTTCTCTATAGCATCATATGAATGATGACTTTTTGCTTTGCTCAGAGCTCATTTGCTGGACTGTAATTTTGGTTCAAGAAGAATTAACATTTTGTAAAACAGATGGTGGATAATAATTCATCACACCTTGAAAGTTTCAATGCTGCTGCTGCTGCTGCTGAAACAAAACCCAGGTTCATTTGACAGGTGTTCCATTGCCACTTGGTATTGTTCGAGGTGATATAGAACTTTTCTTTTCTGCATGCCTTGAATTTTTGTAAAAAACTCGCAACATCCCAAAGGCTCTCTGAGTGGATGGGGAGAAAGCATGTTCTTCTAGAGCAAGTATTTCTGTGTGAACCAATATATATATATATATATATATATATATATATCCCAATCATCAATTCTTCTGTGAAGCAATTAAATAATTTCGCTAACTTTTTAATAGATGTTCTTTGCCTGATCAAACCCAAGACTTAGAAGTACATTTCTTTTTTTTTTTCCCAAAATAGATGCTTTTTATTGCTTTTTCCTCTCTTGTTACAATGGCTAGAACTGCCAGTAAAATGTTGAATAAGACTGGCAAGAGAAGATATCCTTGCAAGTTTACCCCTCCCAAGAATAGAAGTACATTTCTAAAGTAAATCTTCTGACTCAGCAGCTAAGAGACTGAAATTTTTATTTTAAAAAATATCAATTAAGTAGACATTAATGCCTAGAAAGTTGTTTCTCAATTCAAATCCTCAAAAGAATTATTTTACTGTGCTTTAAGCAGAATCAGACATGGGTATTTGACCTTAAATCTACCCTTTGAAGATCTAGTCTCTTGACTAGTACCCAGTATTTTGCATAGCACACATAGACAAGAGCTGGACTAAGAGTTCTAATCTAGGAAATAGGTATGAAGAAATGAGGGCTTCCTCTAAAATGATGCATAAATTTTGAAAGACTAGAAAAAATCAGTAATAATACTGGAAACAAGTAAAAGAGTACACATAATTCTATTTGGTTCTATTCATGGAAAGCCCTCCCTGTTAGGATTTTGGAGATCAAATGCAAAGATTAAGAGGTGGATATTATGGGGACAAAGTGAGTTTTAAAATTACAAACATTCACTCCATTGGCATAAGCAAGGACAGCATGTTTGGGGGTAAGACATAGAGCATCTAAGGCAAAAAAAAAAAAAAAAAAGACTCCAATTCCTGTCTCAGGGAAAGGGCTGAGGCTTATCAACATCATTTCCCAGAGCCTCCCAGTGGGGTTGAGTCCCAGTTGCCCACAGTAAAGAACCCATAGGTCACTCGTGCTTTATTTGCTTCCTTCCCTTCCCTATCCCAGTCCCCCACTCCTTTATTACTGCTTCCTTGGATCATCTCCCAAGAAAGTACTGTACACAAGTCCTAGTGTCAGTGTCTGCTTCTGAGGAAACCCAACCTAAGACAGAGGAACATGAGTTTCTCTGAACTACAGCAGCTCCTCTGCATTTCCATCCATGGGAAGCAATAATGAATAAAAAACAGTTTATCACTCAGTCTGAGAACATAAAAGATCTCTAATCCTCCTAAAAAAGGGTGTACTTAGTGTAGATAGAAATCAATCCCATCTGTGTTATGTGTTCATTTCCCAAGGGCCATGAAAAATAACCACAAACGTGGAAGCTTAAATCATCAGGAATTTATTTTCTCCCAGTTCTGGAAGCTCAACCTCTAGAATCAAGGTGTCAGCAGAGCCACTCCCTCTGATAGGAAGGAAGCGTCCGTCCCAGCCTCTTCTGGTTTCTGCAAAGCTTGGTGGTCCTTGATTTGTGGCTGCACCTCTCTAGCTTCTGCTCCATCTTCACATGCTGCTCTTTCTTGTGTGTCTCATGGCCTCCTTCAAAGCACACTATTCATGGATTTAGAGATACACCCCCACAATCCAGTTAGAGCTCATTTTAATTTGTTTATATCTGTGAAGTCTCTATTTCCAAGTAAAATCACATTTGTAGAATCCGGGGTGTGAACTTGAACATTTGGGGGGACACAATTTAGCCCACAACTCACTGCATCCCCCAAATGGACAGTTGAGTCCAATCAAGTAGCCCTCTTTGGCTCCTTATTCATATATACCAGGTATGATGATGATGATGACGATGACAACGACGACCAGGATGATAATGACAGTGAGGATGAGGATTTTAAAAATCCATTCCTGCCAGGAATAAGCTCTTAGCATGGTTAGGATTACAGAAAACCTGTAGCCAACTTACACTTGCTTTTTATTTATCATTCTAGAATGACCATAACTCAAGGTACTTTTGAGAATTTGGTGACTGCGGTGGATTTCTATTGCCCTCTCTCCTGAGAATAGTAAGAGTAACTTTGACAAGACAGTATCTTCCTTAGACTGAATGATAGCCAAAAGCATCAGCTCAAAAACCCTCACAGTCTCTGATATTAGCTGAATTTTGCTTTTGTCTAAGAAATGCAGCCAGCTAGGAAGAACAGCCACATGACATTTTTCACTATTGGTCTCCTGGATCGGGGTGTGTCTCTTGTTAAAAGGAAATACTGCTCTCATCTCTACTTGCATACCTGGTTTCCAAGTTAAATACTCCCAGTTCTTGAGTAATACACAAACAGGTCAGGGTATTTGAGCCACATAAATGTATAACCTGCTTCTTTGATGTAATTTCTCTTTTGATTACAAATAAGAAAGCATTGAAAAGGAAAAGGAAAGGTTATTGAACAACCAGAGCAAAATGTCCGCCACTAATTATCTGAAAGCCTAAAGATCCAGCATCCTGATTAACACAGGCCTGGAAAAAGCACAGAGTAAAACTGGGCATTTATTCTTCAATTAGAGAGCAAGAATGATTACTGACTTTGAGATGTACTAGGGAGCAACTCTTCAACCTCATCTCTCCTTGAGCACAAAAGTAATTTAAGAGACAAAGAAGTACCCTCTTAGGGTTTATGAACAGAATCAAAAATGCTCTTATACGGAAGGCACTTCTGAATCTTTGCAGCTTTTTCCTCTTAATCAAATGAGTCTCTTGCTGAGATAAAAACAAAAAGAACAGCTTACAAAATAATATATGAAATACTATCTCAACTACTTAAAAATGTACAAAGCAGGGGCTGGGCTATAGCTCAGCTGGTAGAGTGCTTGCCTCGCATGCACATCGCCCTGGGTTCAACTCCCAAGACCACAAACAAAACAAAACAAAAAGAATCTACATTTTTTAAAAAATGTACAAAGCAGGGAGAAAAAGGAAGAAAAAACAACAAATTTTTCACTTTAGTAATCTTCAAGAAGGAAATTGTGTTTTATTACTTTCTTTTCAATACCTGTATGTTTTTTGCATTTTCTACAATGAGCATATATTTTTAGTAATTTCTCATAAACAGTTTAATTTTCATTGAATGTTTATAATGTACATGACTCTATTAATCAAAACTATCTATATTATCTCAATTAATTAGGACCAAAAGGGAAAAAAGCCTGTGTAGGTAGTATTTTTCTCATTAGCTCACTTAAGGTTGCTCATCTGATTTACAGAAGTCAGAATTCAAAACCAAGTCTACAAATTTTTATTCTCTCTTCTGTATATTATTTTCGTAATAAAAAAGGCTATTCTAAAATTAGTATCTGAGATGTACTTTAAAAATGAAATTATCTTCTGTGAAATGAGCTCCCTAAAATGCAAGTAAAAATAATATATCTGGAGAGGAAAAAACCTGTAAAAATATTTGATCTAAGTTACTAGCTTTTCAATGGTCTTTTGATACGAAAACTTACCAGCCACAGCACTGTGTATACACACAGTTCCTGGAAACCAGGGCAATTCATGGGAAGTAGGGCCAATCCATGTATCTGAGCCCAAGCCAAGCTCCACCACTGGTATAACTTTATGGCCTCAGTTTGCTTGTTCTGAGATTCCACAGTATCATTTGTTCATTCTTCTATGCACTAATTCAACAGATATTCTTTTGTACCTAATGTGCCAGACACCTTGCTAGGCTCTGGGTATGAGTGACAGAGCTCAGTGGCTCAACTACGAACAAGGACAGAAACACTTTAATGGAGTTGTTGAAGAACTGTGGGAAAGAATATAGAAGCTGCCACACAGAAGCATCTAACACATTTAGGCACTGGTTTAATCTCAGTCTTTCCAGCTATAAAATGGAATTTATCTTATTCTACTTGGCTGAGTGCCAAAGTATTGCCTTTTATGATCTTCTAATGGTTCATCAACCCCAGCAGAAAATATTCTGGTTCATAAGAAATACTTCAGAGAACAGGATATCAGAGGATAAGATGAAAATTCAGATATTTTCCTATAAGCTTATAATAGATTAAAGTTCATTTACTGATCAAATTTTTTGTTTTGTTTTCAAAAATTATATTTAATATTCCCATGTAAAAATTGATAATTTACTAAAAAAGCTCTGAGAATATGTATGTAGGAAAATTCTTATGATCTTAGCTTCCATGCTTTAAGAATTTAATAAAAGCAAGTTTCTACTTTTTAAAGGCTTGAAGATAGATACCTTCAGATCTAAGTAAAGTAACCTCCCTCTTTGACCAAAAATATGTTCATGCACTATACCCAAAGATATATATTTCCTGCAATGCATTCTATATTTTATAAGCATAATGTTTGGGCACATAAAAAGTGACTTATATAGATTTTGTCTAATATTCCAAGCGTTCCTTGTAAGTATAGTGAGGCATTCCTCATTGGAAACTGAAGCTGGGAGAGGCTAACCAGCTTACCAACTTATACTAGTAAGTGTCGAGTCCTGAAAGCAAACCTCAGTTGTCTAACCACACTTAACCTTTTTGACAATACCAGGTACATGCTCTAGCAACAGGAAATTCATCACTCCCTGAGCATCTCATTCCTTCTTTTAAAAGCAATTTCATTTCACAGAGTTCCTCCTAACATTGAGCAAAAATTGACCCTTGTACAGTAGTCATCATTCACTCTATTTTCATGCTTTTGTTAAGTTAATCTAATTCCTCTTCTGCATGCAAGCTCTTCAAATATTCAGATACACCTTTAATTTGTCCCATTCTCCCTATCCACCAAGGGTTCCTTTCTGTAAACAAAATAATCCAATTTTTCTACTATTCTTCAAATTACACTTTCAAAGCCCTATGCACTTCCTACTCAGTTCCAATAGTCACAGTCTTATTTATTTGCTGGCATCGTTTTTAAAAGAACTAAATACAATACCACAGGTGTGGTCTGAAGAATACAGAGTTGAATGTCATTATCACCATTTTTGTCCTAGATATTATGTTTCTATTTATGCAGCTCAATAGCAAATTAGCTATTTTATCCCGGCTACTTCACGCTGATGACTCACATAGTTTTTGCTATAATTACAATAAAGCCTCTAGGTCTTTTTAAAATGTGCTACAATAAATCCACATGTTCAACATCCTATTCCTGTGCCTTGTTTACATGACTTTTTTTCCATGTTAAGCTACATCTCTTAGATTGGGAAGGCTGAAGCGTAGGAACAACACTTTGTCTGTCAATGGATGCTTCTCCTTCACAGTTCCATTCCATCCACAGCTCCAGTGTCCTCCTTGGTCACTGAGTGAAAATAGTGACAAATCAGGGCAGAGAATAGAATCAGAAATTCCACCTCTTGATCGGTAGGCTTCTTCTGAGGTTGACTTCCCTTTGCACATTAGCAGCTGATAGTGTCAATTTCACCCAAAAGTTGAATTGGGAATTGACACAGTGGTCCTAGACTCCAGCCCACATACTCCCATGACTGCTCCAGGACTCTGGGAGAAACCAGAACATGAACTTTGCAGATATCCAAACATTCCTTATCTTTTGGTGCCCCACATCCCTAGGAACCAGGGGCTTCTTGCCATCTGCTGTAACAGGACAGACAAGGTCTCAGGTTTCTTTACTGTTTTCTTTCTTTACTGGAAAGAATTGCTCTAGCTAAATGCTCATCTTGGAGCTGCTGAAGTTTATGACTTTACTGCTTCCCACACACAGCCAGCATCACAGATGTACAATCTGCATGTATAGTGCCCATGCTCAGATGGGCTCTATATTGTCACCATTTTAAAAGTTTTAACAATTTTATTTGTTTGTATATTTAATTTTTAATTGATCGGAATGTAGACTGACATTAAGCAGTAAATAAAAAGTACTGGACAAGTCAAGATAGAAACTACAGAAGAAGGGAAAAGCTCTATTTTAGGATCTCTACTGGCAAATTTTTTCCTGTTATTTAAAAAGAGATCCCACATTTTCATTTTGCACTGAGACCCACAAATAATGTAGTTGGCTCTGTGTTTTAACCAGCTTTTTTGCTGCTATCACTAAAAGACCTGACAAGAATAATTTTAAGGAAAAAAGTTCATTTGGGAGCTCTCAGTTTATAGACAACCACCCACTCCATTCCTTCAGGTTTGAGGTAAGACAGAACATGGTGACAGAAGTTGTGGTGGAAGGACACAGCTCGCTTAATGATCAGGAAGCAGAAAGAGAGAGACTTCACTCACCAGATACGAAATATATACCCCAAAGGCATGCCCCCAATGACCCACTTCTTCTAGCCACACCCTACCCTCTTCAGTTACCAGTTAATACCTATCAAGGGATTAATTTACTGATTGGGTGAAGGCTCTCATGCATAACCCAATCATTTCACCTCTGAATGTTTTTCCATTGTCTCACACATGAGCTTTTGGTGGACACCTCACATCCAAACCACAACACCCTATTTCCAGGGTGGTTATACAAAATATTGAACAACTATAACATGGGCCCCACCTAACCAGCTGGAATTTGGTGCCAAAAACATAGAACCACCAGGAGAGCAGTGGCCTGGCCTTGACACAGAATACTGTGAAGCCTGTGATGTCCTGCAATCCCTTGACATAGGCCAACCAGCTTCAGGCCTGTGCCACTGTCTGTTACTCTCCCCTCTGCCCAGCTCAGGGGCTCCAAAACACCAGCTATGCCAAATCATCTTTGTTCACTTCCTGTTCCGCACTTGAAAAAATAAAATAAAATAAAACTTCATAATTTCCAAGGAAAGCTTAAAGTGAGAAGTCTATGAGAACCTTATAAAAGTCATGGAATTCATTAGCTGATTTACTATTTTCTGTAGAGACATTGTCAGAACTATTATGTTTTCATCCTTTAATTTCATGCTTTGTAGGATTGCTGGTTGAAGAACCATGTGTACCAGATGCTTGTTTAAAGGCAAGGAAACACTGGGTTCATTCCCCAGCACCACATAAATATAAACAAATAAATTAAAGGTATTAAAAAATACATAACATTTTTAAAAATAAATAAAGGCAAGAAAAGGGACTAAGAGGTACAACTTGTTCATACTTTAGTCTTATGATTAATCTTCAGAGCTTTGCCTTCCAAAGGTATGGATTGCTGGTGTTGTTCTTTCACATTTTTATTTCAGGACTTTCTATTGAAATGCAATCCTAAAGAGAAAATTCTCTGATTCTCTTTCTTTCTGAAGTGAGGAAAAACCATTGCTTGCAGAGCTCCAGTAGAAGGTTAATTATATTCTCAGTTTCCACACCTTCTCCTTAATTTCCATCCTGGTCTTGCCATGGTTTTAGACTACAATCACTGAAAATCAGATTATCACTTTTTATTAATATCCTTCTCTGTTTGGCACTTCCTCAAACTAATATCCCACTTTCTGAAATACCCTCTCCTCTCTCTTCTGTATATCACATAAGATTTTAGTCTAAGGTTCCATTTCTCTATAACTTTCATCCTCTCCACTGTAAAGTCTTCTGTTTTACTGTTTTGAAATTTTCCATTCTAAGGCCATATATCTCAATGTCTTAATGAGATCTGATTTACCTGCTTCACATTTAGAAAGCTTCCATAGTTCAAGTACAGTGAAGGTAGTTCAGAAAACTTCCAGTCATGCTCATCTATAAAAGGCTGCAACAGGTTCAATCTGACAGAAAGAACATTGGCTCTGAGTTCAAATCCTGATTTCCTCCTTTCTAATACATCTTTGGAAATCCTTTTCCCTTTACAAACATGAGGGTTCATTTGTGAAATAATAATGCATATTGAGTAATTTCATTATAAGTGTAAAATTCTCCTTTATTGTATGATAATCAACTAGTACAATACCTGCACAGAATATAAGTACTCACTAAATAATAGCTATCAATCTAGGGATACACTCCACCATCCCTTGCTCAATTATATATCATTTCAATTAAAGTAACTACTACAATTAATGTCTTCTGCTAAAAATCATATATGTAGTTTTTGATGCCTAGTAAAAAATATTAAAGAGAATAATACTTATTAGCAAAACAGAGCATGTTGGTAAGAACTAAAATGAACACAACTGCTCAGGAGAGTACAAGCGGATGTGTGGGTGGGTAAGCCAAATCCAACCCTGCTTAGGTATTAAGACTGACCTCTTGGACTACAGGTCATGATAAGTACTATATAGCCTAAAAGGCTAAAAGAAAAAACTTGGAAAATTTTCACCAAAAGTAAATCAGAAATGTTTGAGAAGATAGATATGTTTAAATGATTTAAGCAGTACCCAATGTATGTACAATTTACATGGAATGCCAATGATATGTATAATTTGCATGTTTTTGTTTACAGGTAAAAGTTTTTAAAAATAAAAACATTAAAAACTGAGTGGCCTTATGGTTTCTTGGTTTTGTGACAAGAAAGATATATAAAATCTACATTTCTTCTGAGGATCTCCTGAGGAATATCCTGACTGCCCTATTCCTGTTGGCCAGGCATTTTAAATCCCCATGGACTTGGAGCAGATTAAAAGTTACAGGACACAGATGAGATTTATATGACAGCCTCATGCATCATTTTTCTCACCTCAGTGACCTTAGTCCCCAGAATGCCATTTTTTGTTATGTGCATCAACACTGGAGAATTTAACGGGTTGTCTTTATTTTGCTTATTTCTCCAAAATCCTGCTCTACAAACTTTTTGGCCTTTCAGCTACAAAAGTTATTTCTCAGGGATACATAAAAGTGTCAATGTTACCAGGCGGTCTGATGATACATGGCATACTTCTTGCTAAAGATAGGCAATGGAGAAGGTATTGCCTTGAATCATACACTGACACGAGGCCAAAAATCATTCTCCAGTAGAATAGGTTACCAATGTGCAGGCAGATGTGTGACGATGCATGCATAAGATGCACATCACCCATCCAGAAAGCCAAGCTGAATATGTAACATGAGAAGGTCGAGAGTCTCTCTGAATTGCTCTCATGTTAACCAAATTGGAATTTTGAACTAAAATACATTGCACATATATTTGGGACGTCAAAATGCAAGAAAAGATAATATGTTCTTCCCTCTTTGGGCTGGTTCCCATTCACCATTCAGAGGTCAACTCAGCAATTATCTTCTTCAGAAAACTTCTGTGATTTCTACTCCAACCACCACCACCTTCCACCACTCCACCACCTCTACCTCCACCTCTTCCCATCAATTTTTTACTTCGACCACCACTTAAGTCTCCTTCACCATATCCCACCACTGTCATTCTTGCCTTTGCCACCCACAGCCACCACTGCATCTCATATAATTAGATAACACACCACATGCTTCTTTCAAGATGATACCACACCCTATTATTTGTCACTACTCTCTCAATGGACTTAATTTCTGGAGTCAGCAACAACATTTGTGAATCTTCTTTCTCCATTGCCTCATAAAGAGTCTCCCCTGTAATATGTGTTCAACAGATGTGTGCTAAATAAATGAGTATGCCTAAAAATAAAATCACTTCTCAGAAATGTTTGCAATATTGTCTTCTCTTTTAACAACTTACTACCGTTCTCGACTTCATTCTTTTCAGTTTCTAAGGAATACTAAAGGAGCAATTTACTCAATGACACCCTAGTGACCAGAAAGAGTTAATGAGGTTAATTTCAAAAGTAATTTCCAGGCAGAGTTACTCACAGGAAAAATATGGCTTAGTATTTCCTAAGACCACAGGATAGAGAGCAGTAAATTAAGTCAATGGGCTGTGTCTTCCCAGACTTGGAAATCAATATATGGTGGATGTCACATGTAGGAAGTCAGTATTGAAAATGTGTCATAAAGAAATCTCATTCTCACCCAGAGACCCAGAGAGAGGCCTGCCCCAGCTCCATACAGCCCAGTGACCCAGAGAGAGGCACACCACACTCATGCGGGGAGGCATCCCGTGCCCGCACTGGGGTTGCACTGGGGTTCCGCTGGGGTTCTTTATTCACCAAAGTGTGGCTCCGTGGCCCAACATCAAGGTACATATAAGCTTTAGGCTGCCGCTGCCACAAAACTGGAACATCCCTGCTTCTATCGAGGAACAACAATAAGGACCTGGTAAGACATCACCAAGGTCCCTGTGGGCCTGGCTTCACCAGAGGTATCTCTACCAGGGGTACAAACAGTCATCCTGTTGCTGAGGTAACAGGGAGTCTTGCATGGGATTGACTCTCTCTTGTTTCTCCTACTAACATCCAACTTCTTATGATTACCTTCTCCCTAGTCATATAATCTGATACCTAATTATTCTCACATCCTACCTCATAAACAAATCAGCCACCCCTCCAGCCCCCTCTCCTACCATTAGAAACTGTAAACCATTACAGAAATCTATTGACTACACGGTAGAAGATAACCAAACTCATCATTTCTGATTATAGTGACAAAACTATAAATGTAAAAATAGAAGCTAACTGATCTATGGCTACATGTTGGGTACATTGAGTGATGTAATATTGATCTCCTCCTTAAAGGTGAGGTACTGGTAACCTGTAGGAACACTATAAGACAATAGGACAGAAGCTGTAACACCTCAGATCTACACTGCAAGAGAGGAAAACACATGGACATCATGAAAAAACAAGGGAGGAAAGTGCCCCAAACAAACCAAGACACTACAATAATAGAATTCATAGATAGTGCAGTAGATGAAATGTCAGAGAAGGAGTTCAGAATATAGATAATTAAAATGATCTGGGAATTAAAGAACGACCTAAGTGAGCAGATACAGGCAAAAATCAATCACTCTAACAAAGAGATAAGAGAACAAATACAGGCAACCCTAGATCACACCAACAAAGAGAAAAGAGAACAAATGCAAGTGACCATGGATCACACCAACAAAGAGATAACAGAGGAAATACTGGTAGCAAGAGATTGCTTCAAGAAAGAGACAGAGATTCTGAAAAAAAAAAAAAAAACAGAAATCCTTGAAATGAAAGAAACAATAAACCAAATCAAAAACTCAATAGAAAGCATCACCAACAGACTACGTCTCTTGGAAACAGGACCTCAGACAATGAAGACAAAATATATAATCATGAAAATAAAGTTGACCTCACAGTGAAGTTGGTAAGAAACCATAAACAGAACATCCAAGAATTATGAGATAACATCAAAAGACCAAATTTAAGATTTATTGGGATAAAGGAAGGTTCAGAGATTTAAATCAAAGGAATTCACAATCTCTTCAATGAAATAATATCAGAAAATTTCCCAAGCATGAAAAATGAATTGGAAAATCAAATACAAGAGGCCTATAGGACAACAAATGTACAAAATTACACCAGATCTACACCAAAACACATTATAGTGAAAATTCCTAAAATACAGAACAAGGATAGAATTTAAAGGTCATGCGAAAGAGAAATTAGGTTACATATAAGACCAATTCGGATCTCAGCAGATTTTTCAACCCAGACCCTCAAAGCCAGGAGATCCTGGAACAACATATAGCAAGCTCTAAAAGATAATGGATGTCAACCAAGAATCTTATATCCAGCAAAATTAAGCTTCAGATTTGATGATGAAATAAAAACCTTCCATGATAAATAAAAACTAAAAGAATTTATAACAAGAAAGCCTACACTAGAGAACATTCTTCGCAAAATATTCCATGAGGAGGAAATGAAAAACAACAATGAAAATCTGCAAAGAGAAGAACTATAATAAAGGAAAATCCAACCAAAGGAGAAATCAGGTCAAGTTAAATACCAAAAATAAACAAAAATAATCAGAAATACAAATCATCTCTCAATAATAACCTTCAATGTTAATGGCCTACACTCACCAATCAAAAGACATAGAGTGGTAGTTTGGGTTAAAAAAACAGACCCAACAATATACTGCCTTCAAGAGACTATCTTACAGGAAAAGACATTCACAGATGGAAGGTGAAAGGTTGGGATAAAATAGACCACTCATATGGTCTGCATAAACAAGCAGGGGTTTCCATTCTCAATATCAAACAAAGTAGATTTTAAGCCAAAGTTAATCAAAAGGGATAAAGAAGGATATTTCATACTGCTTAGGAAACCATACATCAACAAGATATAACAGTTATAAATATATATGCCCCAAACAACGGAGCATCTATGTTCATCATCAAACTCTTATCAAGTTCAAGAATCAAATACACCACAACACAATAATTCTGTGTGACTTTAACAGACCTCTTTCACTACTGGATAGATCTTCCAAACAAAAGCTAAACAAAGAAACTATAGAACTCAATAATACAGTCAATAACTTAGACTTAACTGACATATATAGAATATTTTATTCATCAACAAGAAAATACACTTTCTTCTCATCAGTGCTTGATCTTTCTCTAAAATAGACTATATATTATGCCACAAAGCAACTTTTAGTAAATATAAAAGTAGGGATACTACCCTGCATCATATCAGACCACAATGGAATGAAATTACAAATCAATGATAAAATAAAAAATAAAAGCTACTCCAACACCTGCAGACTAAATAATATGTTATTGAATGAACAATGGGTTGCAAAAGATATCAAAGCGAAGATTAAAAATTTCTTATAGGTAAATGAGAACACTGATACAACATATCAAAATCTCTGGGACACCATGAAAGCAATGCTAAGAGGAAAGTTCATTGCATGGAGTTGATTCTGTCAAGAAGAAAAAGTCAACAAACAAATGACCTAACATTACATCTCAAAGCTCTAGAAAAAGAAAAATAAATCAACACCAAAAACAGTAGAAGACAGGAAATATTTAAAATCAGAGCTGAAATCAATGAAATTGAAACAAAAGAAACAATTGAAAAAATTGACAAAACAAAAACTTGGTTCTTTGAAAAAATAAATAAAATTGATAAATTTTATTAGCCATACTAACAAAGAGAAGGAGAGAGAAAACTCAAATTACTAACATCTATGATGAAAAAGGAAATATCAGGATGGACACTACAGAAATACAGAAAATAATTAAGAATTATCTTGAAAATTTGTACTCCAATAAAATAGAAAATATCAAAGCCTTTGACAAATTTCTAGAGGCATATGATATGCTCAGATTAATCAGGATGATATACACAAGTAAAACAGATCATTTTCAAGCAAGGAAATAGAAGAAGCCATCAGAAACCTACCAATCAAAAGAAGTCCATGACTGCATGGATACACAACTGAGTTCTATAAGACCTTTAAAGAAGAACTAACAGTACTCCTCAAACTATTTCATGAAATAGCAAAAGAGGGAACACTCCCAAACACATTCTATGAGGCCAACATCACCCTGATTCCAAAACCAGACAAAGACACATCAAATAAAGAAAACTTCAGACCAATATCTCTACTTAATATAGATGTAAAAATTCTCAATAAAATTCGGGAAAATCAAATACAAAACATATCAAAAAGATAATGCACCACGATCAAATAGGGTTCATCACAGGGATGTGAGTTTGGGTCAACATACGGAAATCAAAAAATGTAATTCATCACCTCAATAGACTGAAAGATAAAAATCATATGATCATCTCAATAGATGCCAAAAAAGCATTTGACAAAATATAGCACAGCTTCATATTCAAAACACTAGAAAAACTAGGGATATCTGGAACATATTGCACTATCTATGCTAAGCCCCAGGCCAACATCATTCTAAATGGAGAAAAACTGAAAGCATTCCCTCTAAAAACTGGAAAAAGACAGGGATGCCCTCCTTCACCACTTCTATTTAACATAGTTCTTGAAACTCTAGCCAGAGCAATTAGATGAAAGAAATTAAAGGGATATGGATAGGAAAAGAAGAATGCATATCATCACTATTTGCTGTCGGTATGATTCTATACCTGGAAGATCAAAAAATTCCACCAGAAATCTTCTAGAACTAATAAATAAATTCAGCAAAACAGCAGGATATAATATCAACACCCATAAATCAAAGGCATTTCTGTCCATCAGTAACAAATCCTCAGAAAGAAAAACTAGGAAAACCACCCCATTTACAGTAGCCTCAAAAAAAAGAATAAAATACTCAGGAATCAACTTAATGAAAGAGGTGAAATCCTTCTACAATGAAAACTACAGAACACTAAAGAAAGAAATTAAAGAAGACCTTAGAAGATGGAAAGGTCTACCTTGTTCTGGAATAGGCAGAATTATTATTGTCAAAATGACCATACTACCAAAAGCACTCTACAGATTCAATGCAATCCCAATCAAAATCCCAATGACATTCCTCACAGAAACAGAAAAAGCAATCATGAAATTCATATGGAAAAATAAGAGACCCAGAATAGCCAAATCAATCCTTAGCAAGAAGAGTGAAGCTAGTGGCATTATTATACCAAACATAAAACTATACTACAGAGCAATCAATAGTGACTAAAATAGCATGGTATTGGTACCAAAATAGACCTGTAGACCAATGATAAAGAATAGAGGACACAGAGACTAACCCACATAATAACATTATCTCATATTAGACATAGGCGCCAAATACATATGTTGGAGAAAAGATAGCCTCTTCAACAAATGGTGCTGGGAAAACTGGAATTCCACATGTAACAAAATGAAATTAAAACTCTATCTCTCACCATGCACAAAACTCAACTCAAAGTGGATCAAGGACCTAGGAATTAAACCAAAGACCTTGCTCCTAATGGAAGAAAAAGTAGGCCCAAATCTCCATCATGTTGGATTAGGCCCCAACTTTCTTAATAAGACTCCTATAAGCACAAGAAATAAAACAAAGAATCAATAAATGGGATAGATTCAAACTTAAAAGCTTCTCGCAAAAGAAATAATCAATGAGGTGAATAGAGAGCCTACAGAATGGGAACGAATCTTGTCAGAGCACTAATCTCTAGGATATATAAAGCACTCAAAAACCTTACTACCAAAAAACAAATAACCCTATCAATAAATAAGCCAAGGAACTGAACAGCCACATTTCAGAAGAGGATATACAATCAATCAACAAATATATGAAAAAATGTTTAACATCTCTAGCAATCAAATGAAATGCAAATCAAAGCTACTCTAAGATTTCATCTCACTCCAGTCAGAATGGCAGCTATTATCAACACAAACAACAGTAAGTGCTGGTGAGGATATGGGGAAAAAGGTACACTCATACATTGCTAGTGGGACTGCAAATTGGTATTGGTGTAGCCAATATGGAAAGCAGTAATGGAACCACCATTTGACCCAGCTATCCCACTCCTCAGTTTATACCCAAAGGACTTAAAAACAGCCTACTACAGGGACACAGCCACATCAATGTTTATAGCAGCACAATTCACGATAGCTAAATTATGGAACCAACCCAGATGCCCTTCAGTGGATGAATGGATAGGGAAAGTTTGGTATAGATACACAATGGAATATTACTCAGCATTAAAAGAGAAGAAAATCGTGGTATTTGCAGGAAATTATGGAATTGGAGAATATAATGTTAAGTGAAGTAAGCCAATCCCAAAAATCCAAAGGGCGAATATTTTCTTTGATATGAGGATGCTGACTCATAATGGCAATGGGGGAAGCATGGAGGAATGCAGGAACTTTAGATAGGGCAAAGGGAAAGGAGAGGAAAGGAGGAGGCATGGGGGTAGGGAGACAGAGGAATGAGTTAGACATCATTACCCTATATACATGTGTGAAGACACAAATGGTGTTAAAATACTTTGTGTACAACCAGAGACTTGAAAAATTGTGCTCTATATGTGTAATATGAAATGAATTGTCATATATAACAAATTAGAATAAATAATTTAATTAAAAAAGAAATCTCATTCTCTCATTCCCTTTATTTATGACTTAGATGGAATTTATATGCATGGAAATTCATATATAACTCTAACATGAATTGTCAAATTGCTCACAAACAATCCTTGAACAACACAGGGCAAAACTCCAGAGTTATTTTGTTCATTTCTTCCTTCCTTTTGTTCTTTCTTTCTTACTTTTTGTGAGACTTCAATATATTTTAAGGAAAATAGAAGAAACAAGAAAAGGGAAGATGCAGAAAGAGAAAAAAATAGTAAAGAGTTTTGAAATGTTTATTTATGTGACCAACATCATCAGTCATTATTTCCCCAAATCAAAGTGACTTTGAATTCTGTAACTTCTAGTAACATGAAACTCACTCTTTTTATCTGCTCCTAGTATCTTCAACCTTCTGGAACCTTTTCTCTAAGTTTAGGGGGCTGTGTTATTTACCCCAAGATCCCTTCATATTCTCTAATTTTGCCATTGTTTCTTGTTTTCTCACAAATCTGCCTCTGTCTCAATTAAAAAATCAGAGTCCATATCAAGGAAGACAGCACTACAAATTAGCATCTACCCAGGGATCTCAGGAGCATTTTTTAAAATTTTTCACAGTGAAAGAGAAGTTGCTTTATTCTAATGCAAACTCAAGGAAAGTTATAGGTACTATACCTATGTTTGAATTTTAAAGTCTTTATCAATCAAATTCCCCCAGAATTGAATATTGATCTTATTCTAATAATTCAACATCTTACAGCAAAATAAAAATAAGACAAACAGGTTTTCATGGATTTCTGTGGCTATTGCTGTCACTTATTACCTTAGTATATCCTCAGAGAAGGAATAAGTATGGTCCAGGAATAACCAATTCATTTATTTATCATCCAGCATTCACCAAGGAGGGAAAATCTACCCAATTCCCACATTTACCATTCCCCAACCTCACAGCAAAGAAGATATAGGAGGAACATCAGCAGAAATGTGGCAAACAGGAAAGCAAAGGTTGATCTTGCTTTTTAGATTAAGAATTACGTACACCAGACTACCATGATTCAGTATTTTCTTTGCTTATTATGGTTTTGCTTTTCTGGCTAATATTATTGATAACACATACTTTTTAAAGTTCTAGGCTGTTTTAGTTGACAGACCTTATTGCCCCACAAGTGGAGCCAGGACCAGCAGTGTATCAGACACAGAAGGAGTGGTTCAGGAAGCCTGGCTACTACCTGTGGCTCTTGACCAGTGTGGGAAGCTGGCCCCCTGCAATAGGACTGATTAGAACACATGCTCACTGTTTCCTTCCCACTTGGGTGTTCCTTGTATATTTGCTCCTTCTATGTAGACTTTCAGCAATTATATTAAGTAACTTGAATCCCCTAAATGTAAACCATTTTATGCATTCCATTCAGTTCACTCTATTTAAAATTTTATTAATATACTAGAAAGTAATGGAATTAGGAAACTATCAAACAGAGATATGACATTTAACATTCCCACTGGTACATATATCATTCTAAAAAAAATGGTGGGATGCTACAGATGGAATCCAGGCTCATGCATGCTAGGTACATACTCTTCATTGAATTATACTCTCAGGCCTCTTGTAATAATATTTTAACTGTAAAAGTAGACATACATCTCTGATAGTATTGTTATTTTAAACTTTTCATTTATCCTTAAAAGGGGGATATTTTTCACTCTTATTTCCCAATGAGAGCAAAGAATCCCTTGACCATTTCACCATGAAATTAATTCAGCAAAAAGTCAGGATTAAAAAAATTCTTCATTTGTACTATTTGTCAATTGCGATGCTATAAATACTCCTACCATGGCCAATTTCAAGCTACCAATAGCATAACAACCAGCTGGCACAATAGCTAATAATTTAACAATTGGCTCTGCATGCCAGTTTGAACCAATATGAGTCGATTCCAGCACATCAGCTCCACATAATTAAACAACCCAAGAATTATTTTCAGACAGTAAACTCCTTTATTTAAATAACTTTAATAAGTCAATTCAAGTCCATAATTTCTTCCCTCTAGATGGTCACATACTGACTGCCTGAAAATGTCCTCAAAATGACCTTTCTTGAAAAAGCAGAGTTGAGTTTATTGCTTCCTGCAGTAAAGGGAATTGCTACCTTCGAAGATTCTTAGTAGCATCTCAGAAGGAAGAAAGTAAAAATAATAACGTTTTGCATAGTTGTGCCTAGTTTTGGTTTGCAGAACCAAAGATCCATGAATCTGACACCTTCAACTTCCTTCAATATAACTGGAAATGTTTCACTGAACTCTAAGAAGGGGCCATTCATTGTTTTCCCCTAAGTCTTGAGGATATTTGTAGTTACGATCATTTAAAGATATCTACAAAGGCCCAATAAGTATTCTGATGCTCAAAAATAGAGAAAGAATCGTAGGTATAGTTTAGGTATTTATCTGCCCAGTTGTAATCAGAGGATTCACACATAACTTCCACAGAAATGTTGCAAAATATCTGCCACTGCCCTTTCTTGTGCTACATACTGATCTCCTTTAAAATACAGATAATACAGAGTCTCACTAACACATTGTCTCTAAAATTTTAGTACAAATGAATGATTTGGTTCAATCTAACAATCATTTATCAATCAAATAAGTATAAAATGCTGGTTAACTTTCAGATTGTAATGAGCACAAAGCCACCAAGATGGATACATTATTTTTTAAAGTATATTCACAGTGTTGTGAACTAAAAGAAAAAAAACAATTAGTGCAGAACATTATTGCCATTGGTTATGGAACCTCTACTATTTATGAGCTTTCCATTTTAAAATATTTTTATATGTATGCATGGAGCAAAAGCATGTTAAACTTGCCTTCCCCAATAGGGGTTAGTGCATTCATTTCAGAATTGAACATTGCATTATTCATTAGCTTAACATGCATTTCTGTAGATATACTGTTAATGTTGTAGCATTTAAGAATATTATTATCCCTATATTCAAATAAATAGCAACAATATGATTTTTAATAGTTTAAATAGAAATAAGAAGATGCACATATATGGATGTATATGCCTGTGTGTATATGTGTGTGCATGTGTAGTCCCTTTCCAATAGGAAGTAATGCAAAAATAAGACTATCAAACCAAAATTTAGATCCATTTACTCTACAAAAGCCAAGTTCTCTGATGAAAGGAATAAGACATTCAACCTGTGAACGTTGAAGAGGAGGGAAAGTGACTAAGAAAATGTTTGTATGGTGGTGTGAGGGGTGGGGGCAATATGTAGTTAAAGCATCTGTGTCAATTCCAGTGTCTTTAAATATTCAGGGTTAGTTCAAAAAATTCAAGGTGAACATTGCTAAGTCCTACAATAAAGCCTATCCCACTGGGTTTCCATAGATTGCAGACTCTTAAAAACCTGTACCTCATCAAAGGAATAATGAGATTCCCACCTGCAAACAGTGTGGCTGCAAAGGAGTGTTCCAAAATACTTCCTAGGTTGCAGTGGTGGTGAGGCAGGAGGGGTGGAGTCAGTGGGCTCGGTTTGCCTGGATGAGCTTCCATTGTGATTAAAACTGATCTATGGTAAAGTTTCCAAGAAGTGGGAGAATTTTCCTGATTCTTAAAGATTTCTTATTTAACTCTCTGGTGAGTTGAAATCCCCCTGCATCACTGTGCACTATGAACTATGGGTGTAGAATAGCCTCTAGATCCCAACATACTCTACTGGTTTCCTTCTCTACCTTCAGGATTTTCAGGGCCCCACCCAGGATCAGACAAATGACTATGCAGGACCACAGAACTTCAGTGAGTAGGAGTGCTGCTTTCATGCTTACTTTCACATTTTGACCTTTAGAAAATGAGTCTTAGTGAGAGGTGAAATCATTTGGAACATTTTTTTTCCTAAAAGTTAAGTATATTTAAAAAATTGTTTTATACATTATTGTGTTACAATTTTGACCTAATCCTAGATCATAAATGTTGAACTATGCATCTAAATATCCTATATTTCCTATAATGTTATCAGAAATAACTACATGCTCATTTCAATATATGAGTACATATCACTTATTTAACTCATCTTTTATCAATAAAAATTGGATTATTTCAAATTATTTGATATTATTGAGTTCATTATGAATATCATGAGTTATTATCTTCTAAGTAAAATATTTCACAAGCCAAAATGTATTTCTAAATTATGCCCCCAAAATATTATATGCTCTCAATAGAAAAAACATGAAAGTTTTTCTTTCCAAATTCTTCATCCGTTTTGAATAATAACAAAATAATAATCTTTGGAAGTAATTTGATAGGTTAAAAAATGATGTCTAATTATTGTTTTGTGTCTGTAGATATACATAAACATGCTTAGATATATTTCTTTGAAACATTTCTTTGCTCATTACTAATGCAATATAATCTTATGTTTATTATTTTCATTTCTCCTTTTGAGAATTGCTTTTTTACGTTCTTTGTTAAATAAGTCTTTCTTCTACTGAATTCTAAGTTGAATTATATGTTAAAGAATTTATGTCCTTGCCCATGAACTCTCCATGAATACCTTTTTTCTAGTTTGCTCTTATAATTTTGAAGTATGAAAGTTTTAAATGTTTAGGAGTTGAAAACCATCAAATTTGTTGGCCATTTTTATTTCTACATTTGAAACTCTGCTTAGATAATTTCCCCATAGACAAATATATTTTATAAATATCACTTATCTTTTTAAGACATATAATTTCCCTCAATACATCTAAGTATTTACTTCACCCAAGGAATTATTTTGATATATAGTGAAAGTTATAAGAGCTAATTTGTTTCCAAGTAACAGATAACTGGTTGCACTTCCCCCCCGAAAAATTATTGAACAATTTATCCTATTGTAATAGCTGTGAAAAATAGCTTTTATTTTACTAAATTTCTGTATGTATTTGTGTTTGTTGCCTGGCTTTTATTTCTGTTCCCATGATCTCTTTAGTAGTATGTGGATCAATATTATACTTTTTGTTCAAGTATTATTTGGTCCTTAATAATAAAATACAATTTGAAAACATGGTGGCAGGAAGGGAGTGAGCTGCCCCCTGCACTGCACCACCCTGTCAGCAGATCTCACCAAGTCAGAATACTCCATCTATGAGAGTGTTAGAGGACCCCTATCCAGCTGCTCTCCACAGAAATCACCAGTGCTGTGACCCCACATGGGGCTCCAGGCCTCAGCATTTGAGTAGGATGCCCAGTGTTCGAGCAAGACCCAAAGCCTGAAGTTATATCCCATACACGACTCAGTGAGGACCTTAGTAGAATAACCTATCAACACATCTGCAGTTCGCCAAGACTTTGCTCCATTCCCATTCAGGTCACTCAGCTGCTACCTACCCACAGCACAACGCCATCGCCTGGCTACCCCCACCTCACCAGACACTCCAGCGCCATCTTGGCTCAACATTCTCGCCATATTAGCTGGGGGTACTTCCCAGATCGGATCTCCAGCAGCCAGGCACCAGGTTTCCAACCTTCCCCCCTCCCCAGCTGTGGTAACCCAACACAGTAGCTGCCCAACACAGGTGTGCAGTGTAACCAGGGAGCCGCCCACGGGAACCCCAGGGGTGAGGGCTTCCTCACTTGGGAACTGCTAGAGGAGAGGGAGATAGGGCTAAAGTTTGGAGCCTAACAGAGAGACCAGGAACTGGGAAATCTCCAGGCAAGAGAGGGAGATAGTACCAGGCAGTCAAGTCATACAAGTGGTCCCAAAAAGAGACTCGTGAGGTGCAGTCTCCCCACAGGGACTGTTGGTTCCACTCCCTGCATCCAGGCTTCCCACCCTGGTTACCTCCACCATCCAGAGGGCAGAGACACCAGCTTATAAAAGACAACCCCACCTATTGGATGAGAAGAGAAGCAGGAAAGATATGGATCTCTAAAGCTAACTACAACCCTGGTTTCTTCTTTTGAGTTTTTTGTTGTTGTTGTTGTTTGTTTGTTTGTTTGTTTTTTCTCTTCTACACCTTTATTCTCTGGCCCTCACATCCCCAACATATGTGAAACCAAAAACTTTGCATGAAATAGGACTTTGAGAACTGAGTTATCTAAAAAATATAATATAGAGGTGTTGTATATGCCATTTTTTTCTTTTCCTTTTTATTCTTTCATTTTTCTTTCCCCCTCCAAATTTTACTGTTTTAACATCTGTATTTTTCTAAATACATATGTGTGTTTGTTTTATGTACTCTACTGTCATCCCATGTACGTGCCTACCCTAAATTCCTTCCTGTCTATTCTCTTGCTACTAACCCTCTTCATTAGATTTCTCCTTCACACTTCCTAAGATATAGTAACTCTATATCCTCACATCCTACCTCCTCAGCATATCATCCTACACCCTACCCTCAGTTTATTGTCCACCATCAGAAACTATAAATCTTTTTACAAAATTACTGATTATATTTTAGATAATAATTGAATCCAATACATTGAAACTAAACTATAAACATCTTAATAACAACAAAATGCTATAGGTAATACATTGTTGACATTGGGATCTGTTAACATTGTCCTTCCCCACAAAGGAGAGGTTTTGGAACCCTACGAGAGCACGACAAACTTATAGGGTAAAAACAATAACAATCTAGACCCACAGAGCTGGAAAGGAAGACACACAGGCAACATGAAAAGACAAGGGAAGAAAGTATCCCAAACAAATGAAGACATCACTTCATTAGAATCATTGGCAGCCACAGCAGAAGAAATCACAGAGAAGGTGTTTATGATGTACATAGTTAAAATGTTCTGTGAACTCAAGGAAGATATAAGAGAGCAAATACAGGCAGTGAAAGATCACTTTGACAAGGAGCTACATAAACAAATACAGGAAGCAAAAGATCACCTCAACAGGGAGATAGAGGTTCTAAAAAAAAAAAAAAAAACAGAAGTCCTTGAAATGAAAGAAACAATAAACCAAATTAAAAGCTCAAATGAAAGCATCACCAACAGAGTAGACCACTTGGAAGACAGGACATCAGACAATGAAGACAAAATATATAATCTTGTAAAGAACATAGACCACACAGTGATAACGATAAGAAACCACAAGCAGAACATTCAAGAAATATGGGATAGCATAAAAAGACCAAATTTAAGAGTTATTGGAATAGAGGAAGGCATAAAAGTCCAAAACAAAGGAAAAAAAATCTATTCAATGAAATAATATCAGAAAACTTTCCAAACATGAAGAATGAATTGGAAATCCAAATTCAAGAAGCCTACAGGATGCCAAATGTACAAAATCACAACAGATCCACACCAAGGCACATTATAATGAAAATGCCCAACATACAGAATAAGAGGGAGAATTTTAAAAGCCACAAGAGAAAGGAATCAGATTACATATAGGGGAAATCCAATTAGGATAACGGCAGATTTTTCCACACAGACCCTGAAAGCTAGAAGATCCTGGAACAACGTATATCAAGCTCTGAAAGAAAATGGGTGCCAACCAAGAATCTTATATCCAGCAAAATTAAGCTTTATATTTGAAGATGAAATAAAAACCTTCCATGATAAACAAAAGTTTAAAGAATTTATAGCTAGAAAACTGACACTACAAAATAATAAAGTACAATTTATACTGCATCCTGCTAGATTCAGAAATAAGATTAGAAATAATTTCAGAAAGATTTAGGATCTTTCTGAAATTACTTCCTTTTTATTTACTTTTTTGATCAGTGGGATTATATATGAATATAATTTTTGATTTGCAAATTGCTAAGGTTTTACCAGGCAACTTTTTAATTTTTTTTCTATTTTTATAGAATTACAGAGAATGTAACTTCTAAGATGTCTTTTTAATCTCTACTTTTTGCATTTTTAAATATTTTTCTCATAGCCAAATACATGACCAATTTTTATAATTGTTACATACAAAATATTTTCTCTGATCAAGGATACTTACTAATTATAATTTTTCTTTATGTCCTTATTTCTGAAATGGACATAATAAAGTTTTCCACTAAAACAGAGTTTCTACTTGAATTTCCAGTATTTTTATTTATCTCCTGTATTAGTTGATGATAAAATGTTTTGATAGCTATATATTCCTCATAAATTGTGTCTTGACAAGACAATTTCCTATTTCCTATAATAAATAATAAAGGTTTAGTGCTTTTATCATTAAATTATGCTTTTTGTTATTTATATCCCAGTTTGACTCCTTTTTTCTTTGCATTAGTTAATTCTTCCTTTGTTTATTCTTTTATGTTCAGTGACTCATTTTGCTTTAAGGGTATTCCTTATAAGAATTGTTTTAGTCAGGTTTTGTTGTTGTTGTTGTTGTGAACAAAAATACCTGACAAGAGCAATTAGAGAAGGAAATGTATTCTCAGATATGGCAGTCCAGGTATAAACTCTGCTACACATTCAATTTGTCCAACTATAGTCTAGTAAAAATGAGAACAGAACTCTGCTGCACATTCAATTTGTCCAACTATAGTCTAGTAAAAAATGAGTTTTACTGAATTTATGCAAATAGATTTATTGCTGTTGAAGGAAGAACACTCAGTAGAGGTATTTCTGAATTCTGAAGGGTCAATGAGAATTGGGTATCATTAAAATACTCTATCAGCTTTAAAATTTAATAATTTAAATAAATTATTTAGTAAATATTTAATCAAATAATTTTGAGAGCTAGTGATACATAGCTGAAGAAGAAACAGGTTTCCTCATATAGCCACTAACAAACAGCACACTAAAAATAACATCAACAAGGACTGGGGTTGTGGCTCAGTGGTAGAGTACTTGCCTAGCACATGTGAAGCCCTGGGTTCAATCCTCAGCATCACATAAAAAATAAATGAATAAAATAAAGCTATGGGAAAAAAGTTACCTCATTTAATAAATAAACAAATAACATCAAGAATATTTCAAACTGCCAGGTATACTGGTGCATGCCTATAATCTCAGGGGCTCTGGAGCCTGAGGCAGAAGGATCATGAGTTCAAAGCCAGCCTCAGCAGCAGCAAGGCGCTAAGCAACTCAGTGAGACTGTGTCTCTAAATAAAATACAAAATAGGGCTGGGAATGTGGCTCAGGGTCGGGTGCCCCTGAGTTCAATCCCTGGTACCCCTCCCCGCCAAAAAAAAAAACAATATTTTAAACTAATAACCAAAATTTAATTTCTCTTATCAGTTCATTTAGTCCTGTGTACAGGTGTGAGCTGTATAACCACTTTGGTCAACCCTGATCACATATTTAGCAGTGGTCCTATCAGATTATTTTTCCTAGTGACCTCGTTGCCCAATTAGTTTGTGCATTCTGACATTCACACAATGATGAAATCACCTAAGAACACATTTCTCAGAACATATTTCCTTCATTAAGAAACATATGACTATAATTCACTCTTGTTCCACTGGATCTTTAGCCCAAGTATTTGCCCTCTGCCTTCATCTGCTTCAGTCCTAAAAAGAGAACTGGAATTCCTAACTCAATCCATTGGTACAATCTAAAAGTTGTCTAAGGAATGAGAACTCAGAAGTAAATATCCAGTGTCTGTTCTTTGAAAGTATCAGCAATAGAACACCTGATTTGGTTCTTCTCCTGAGTCTCCAAAAATACATTATGCTAATCTAAACCATGGAAAAGAGCATTTATGTAAATATCTAAGATAAGCTGAAAGTTGTTTAATAATGAAACAATGACTGCCATCAGTTTATTACGGTGACCAATGCTATCAGAATAAAAGGAAACAATACCCTCTATTGAAGTACAGGCATCACTATTTCATGAAAGTGTGATCAATGTTTTCTCTGATGATAAGACTAATGAGAATGCTGATAAATCTCCAGAGCCTTCCCATAAAGTGTGTGGTTTCTGAAATATTTATATTAATAACATTTTTACCTATTCAAACTTAACAAGGAAAGATTAAGCATGTTTTTCATTTGATAATTCCTCCCATATAGTTCTTACAACCATTATTAAGCTAATTGTGAAATATGGAGCATTCCAAACATTTATTTCTAGTATTCCTCTTCATAAGGTGAAATAATAAACCCTTTTGAATTTTTCAGTTTTAGGTATAAAAGATGTACTGTTTTTATTAAATACAATTCTAGGGTCTGAATTTGGAAAGACAAAAATCAAGAGTTATTGAAAGAGATTTGGCAAATTGATTAAGATAGCACCTTGGATGTAGAGAAATAGTACATGGTTATCTATTTAATAAAAGTGACAAGATATTTCAAAATAACACTTAACAAGGTAAAATGATTGTAAGGAACTTTTACAAATAAGGAAACTTGTGGGTTTTTTCTTTGGTGGGTTGGGGTTTCTCTGTGTGTGTGTGTTTGTGTGCTTTATTTAGTTGGTTAGTTTTTGAGGGCTTTAGGGGGTTTTGTGCTTTTTTTTTTTCTTTCTTTCTCTCTAAAAAATAACAAGGATACTATGAAAGTAACAAAAAGCAGATAAAATTATTCTGCTGAGATATGTAGTCTTTACTATGAATAGATTTTATAGGAGGTGCATAATATCATATGTAATCTATTCAAATTCTAAGATTAATTTGTCATTTTAATGGAGAAAATTTTAAATTCTAGTTGATCATTAGTGATATTTGACAGAAAAAGATTCACAAACTCCTTTTGTTCCCTACATTATCTGGTTTAAAAAAATCAAAACTAAAGAATTTTGCCAAAATTTTAATACTTTTTATAATTTCTTTTCAGATTCAGTTATTATAATTCAAAGCAAATAAAATTCATTTTGCTCATAAGCCTCTATAACTTTCTATACATATTCACATTTTGTTCTTCACTATGCTATCTATATTCTAGAATAAAATAACATTTCATTTTCATACAAATCACTCTCCTTTTTCCTTGAAAAACAAAAGCCCATGCACCACTTTTTTTTAAAAGAGAGAGAGAGAATTTTTTTAATATTTATTTTTTTTTAGTTTTCGGTGGACACAACATCTTTGTTTGTATGTGGTGCTGAGGATCGAACCCAGGCCGCACGCATGCCAGGAGAGCACGCTACCGCTTGAGCCACATCCCCAGCCCCCCAGGCACCACTTTAAAATAAAGCATTCATTAACATGAATATTCCAAAAATATAGTGCATCCAAATCAGACACAAAAGCTTATGAACTTAAAATTATGCTAAGTAATCAATGTTTCAGAATCAATACTACTTATAAATTTTCTACCTATAGATTTTTCTGTGATTAATGTAATTTGAAAAATTTCAAGGTTTTAAATTATCTAAGAATTTAGAAATTGTGTTCAAACTAACATACTACAAAACACAATTTCTAACATAAAATGTAAGAATAAGAAAATTAACATTTTTTTTAATTTTAAGCCTTACATATCTGAAATAGTAGTTTATTTCATCAGTAAGACAATGTAAAAAATTTTAAGGCATTCATTAACTAATCTCATGAGAAAACATGCAAATTATATTTTTAAAACAATATTCTGTATTACTTCAAAAATTAACAGATCAAAAAAATGAATTATTAATCTACTCTAGTCTGTGCAAAGATTCATCTTAATTATGTGAGCTTGGATTCCTAAAATGTTTCTATTATATAGTGATTCTGTAAGAAAAAAATTTTTCCTCAAAAATCTAGTACATTTAAAGCATAAAAGATTAGAATTCTTTATTATTTTGATTTATATAAACACTCGTTTATCTCTAAAACCTGGTCAGAGCAGAACTCCTTTAATTGTATCCAACAGTAAGACCTTCCAGAAGTAAAAGTATTTCACATTCACTCAGGAAAGGCAAAGGCTTCTCTGAATTACAAGCACATAGCTTTTAGGTCACTTGTACGATTCCAACTGCAGATCAAAAGCAAACCCAGAATCATAACAACTTGCTAGTCTGGACTTCAAGAGCTGTTGCCCTTCCCAATGGTCAGAAAATATTTTTCAATTGATTGGAGTTTGCAAGTAGTTGAAAAGTCAAAGATTAACAAATCAAATGCTGTTATTTCTTACCCTTCAGAGACTGGATTTCCATCATCCATTTGACAGAAATCACCAATGGTCAGACCATAAAACCAAATTCCCAACCATTGCTGCCACCACTGGGAATGACTTTATCGACCATACAGGAAACAGAAAAAGCAAAAGCACAAAAAAATCAATACAGAGCGGAAAAGCAAAAAACAGAGCATCAGCAAAGTTAAACTTCTGTTGCTGCTTGGGATTTACTCCAGCGGTCAGGGAAGGACACGCTTGAGCATTTGAATCCCATGAGGTCCACAGCTCCAATGTAGCTTCTTCGGGTGAGTGCACTAGGGTATTTAGTGGATTTTCTCCAAAGCTATTACAAGAATCATTTTCAAAAAGGTAAAACCATAATTCTCATACAATATAAAATGAACATGTGTCAGTTTCCCTTTAACCTATTAAATGATTAGATAACCAATAAAATGCTTTTTAATAGATTTTAAGAGGATTCTGGAAGGTAGGTATATATATAAATACTTTAATAAAAGAATATTAAGACAAAATTGCTGGCTTAGCTACAAAATGATTTGATGTCTTAAGGGCCATGAGCTGCATCCTTTGGGGTTATCTGTTCCATCAAACAGAAATTTTCATCTTTGCCAGACAAAAATATACATGTTAACCTCTACCACTACAAACTTGTAAAATAATTCAGTCAATAGAAAGTCAAGCCAGACCTGCTGAGAAAAAGCACCTAACAATCTCTTCAACCTGTATCCAATTTGGAGATTTTTTTTTTTTTCTGATGGAGATCAAGAATTTTTACTCTGGCACAATATGTCTGTTCTGGCAATCTACTGGAACATGGTGAGCACTTTCAGAGTGTAGATTTAGCTTTAAATCTTCAAATCAAGGGCATATCCTGCTGCTATTTGATTATTGATTTTCCTTGTGCCATTCCTTTCTCCTTCTAGAATTCCTGCAATAAACACAGTGGGTCTTATGAAAGCAACCATCTGTTTTCCTGATTTCCAATTTTGATATTTTTCCACAAATTTCTAACTCAAAAGTGACCTTCCTGAATCAAATCAGCCACTGAATTCATTAGTTAAAGAATAATGATTTTTTAATTACAGAAAGTCTTGTTTGTGCTATCCTTAAATCTCCTTCAATACTCTTGATGTGTGTGTGTGTGAGTGAGAGAGAGAGAGAGAGAGAGAACACGCACTTAAATTATCTTCTCTCTCTTCCTATAACTCTTTTTTGCCAAGCAAGTGTTTTGTTTGTATTGACTACTCACCTTTCTACTGCTGGGTCCTTTAGATAAGTTGTTGTCAATGATGATAACTCTTTTGAGTTCATGCCTGACCATCTCTCAGCCTCCTAACTGGACAGACTCAGTCCACTCACACTCAGTTCACTCTTGGCCAGTTGGGCCCTGGAACCTCTGATATATTTATAGGATCCTAATGTTGCTCCCACTTCTGCCACTCTGGGGCAAGTATGGTGGGCATAGATCTCTTCAGGCCAAGTTCTTCCAAAGTGCCTCTTCCTCCTGGTCTTTTCCACAGGGATATGATAGTGCTGTCTCTCAAGTTCTTACCAAGCCCACAAAAAAAAAAAAAAAAAAAAAAAAAAATTCCCACTAACTCTGCTTACCAGAATTCCTACATAGCCCAAGGCCATTCTTAGGTCCAGCTGCCTATGACTCAGCCAAGGCAGTTAGATGGGAATTAGAGGCAAAGGAAATAACCATCTTTCATAATTCTTCAACCAGGTATGACTTGAGATTCTTCACCTTTAGTCCATGTGGGTGGAAGCCCACTGATTGTTGCTTCTATTAGTCCAAGATGTTGTGGGCTAGGAGGTGGGGACCTGAAACAGGAAGCTGCTCCTAAAGCAAGGGGGAAGTATGTGAAAATTAAACTGTTTAACTAGGAAGGTTAAAATGTGTCTTCATTCAGCTTGATGAAGGGAAGTCCTCACGTCTAGATTCCCCATGCTGCCAAACGGTAGCACTGAGTTACTTCTTTACCAGTTGTTTTTCATTCAGTTAACCTGTTTATCTGGGTTCTTTATTTTTCCTAAACTCAAAGACTTCAGAACATAGGATATTTAGGGAATGGGTCAAGTCTAAGGCTATATTGAGCCAGAAGAGAGCTCTTGGTGAAAGACTAAAACTCCAGCTTCCTCAAAATGGAGAGATTATTTGTATTTGTTCTCTTAGAATTCTTTGAAATTGTTTTTGTCTTTTTTTTTCTCATGCTGAAATTGCTACACTAAAATGGACTCAAGACAGTTTCCCCCAATCTCAGGATGGCCCAGGTATGGCTGCCTTAGACCTGCACTTCTCTAGGCCTTGCAGGAAAACTTCTCTGACATTAGCACATTCATACTTGGGTTGACTTTCTCTTATCCACTGTGTAGTAAAATCTAGACAGCTGGTACTGTGTGGACTCAGGGAGCAGACACCAAAGAGGCCTTTTAACCCGGTTAGGTAGTTATGATGGTTAGTGTGTTTATTTTTGTTTTTCTCAACCACTTAGGTCTTTCTGTGGTACAGCTCAGCTCACAAGGAGATTAAATTTAAGTTTGGAATTAAACATCTGGCCATTAGAATCTATCTTTACCTGAATCTCTTACATATCTCGCTCACAATCCAATGCAAAGTTAAGAGACTGATCACTAATGATACTCTACTCAAGATAATGGGCCTAGCTTTGTAAAGGTGGAGAATGATACATCTGTTAGCATTACATAAGACAGCTCTAATGGCCCAAAAAGGATTTTATGGCTTCATAAACAAGATACAGACTCGAAGCATTGTCAATATTATTAGAACCTTGAAATGGGTTCAGAGATTTTCCTGCTTTGCTCCTATTTGATGACCATAATTATTCACAGGTGCAGTAAGAAAATAAATCTAGCTGAATACTTCAATAGTAGCCTGATTCTGCTTTTTTCCTTCTATGAACAGAAAACATTTGTTGTTTTTATTTTTATTGATTTTCATCTTTAATTTTTTTTCTGTTTATAAAATGCAAAAACATAAGAAAGAATATATAAATCGACCCCTAATCTCAGTAACTAGAGATAACCACTATTAGCATTCTGCTGAACTGACTTTCAGTCTTATATATACATATACTTAGTGAGTTCAGTCATATCTCTTTGTTTTATTCAGTGATTTGGGTAATTTAAAGCTAGGTTCTTAATGGACATAATAAAGGGTTTTTTTCAAAATCCTATTTGAACTTAAAATTACAAATCCAATAGAACTAGGAATATTAGTTTAATAGTGCAACCTAAGAATACCCACTTAAAATATTATTGATGTATTTTTCATTCTGTCTTCTCTTTTGATTCTTACATTTCATTTGGGCACCCCACTTAAAACAATTTCTTGGGCTTCCCTCTACACATACATCTGTATTCTAACTATGGTACCTTAAGGACCAATTTGATCTTTATACCCTGTCAAGTAAACCACTTGTTTTTCTTACTCAAAAACCTTAAATTATTTTTATACTAGAAATTCAAATTTTTGCTAGCATATGCCTAAGGCTCCTCATTCTCTTCATTTTTTTTCCCAAAACAATCTATAGTCTTGGGCATTTTTTTTTTTCAGATCCAGAAACTCTTCTTTCCATGTCTTTGATTATACACTTAATTATAGTTTCTACTCTATTCATTTACTCTCATTCTCAAGAGTGCCAATTATTCATAGCTTCATATTCCTTTCCCCAAAATCTATCATTTTCTTTCTTATTATTTTCTCTCTTCCCCCTTCATTATATAAAACATTCCACACTCTTTTCAATGTGGATTTTAATTTTGGATGGAGTTTAATTTCTGTGGTTTCTTTTCTTAGCATTGGTAGTTCTTTTAAAGAAAAAAAAAATCTTGATTAACTCCTCTTTTAAATGCTCTTCCACAGATCTCCTATTTTGTTTTTTAAAAACTCAAAGCAGGTGCATTGTAAATGTTTCTTTTTTACCATGTTAACCTTTCACTCTTTCTTTTTTATGGTGTCTTTTATGTTATAAGGGACTTTTAAAAAGCCTCTGCTTGGTGTTTGTTCCCCCTTGTTTACACATATTTGGACAGGGAGAAATCTTGAGTAGCTCTGCTAATTGCCAAACGACAGAGACAGTCTCTCCTTTGTTCCTATTCAGTGTTGCCCAGCTCTGGCAGCTTCCTCCTCTCAGGCCTTGACTGAAGGTGGGTGAGCCTAGCCCCACTAGGTGTTTCCTGGGAGACCCTGGAGGACCTAGGTCTCCTAGTCTTAATGTCAGACTCTCTACTATAAGCTATATTAATTCCTGCACAATCTTTTTATGTACACCCACTTTCTCTGTGTGATACATATGTGGCATCAAACTTGCACATTGAACAAGCATGCTCATGATATATTAAGGAGGCCACAGTCCTACATTAATTGCTTTACTTTGGCGTTTTGTTTTTTCCTGATTAATGTAAACTTCTAAACTGAGATGTGATTTAACTAGTGAAAAGTTTATAAATCTTAAAGATGCAACTTCATGGATGTTTAGCATACATACCCATGCAGCATACATACCCATGCACCCATCAATGGAAATGAAAAATTAATAAGTTACTAGAGGCCAGATACCTCCCTTGGGCACCTTCCAACTATTAATCCTTTCCAAAGGAGATTAGTACTCTGATTCATATCATCACTTATCATTTTTACATTTTTGAACTTTATAAATGAAATTATACCATATGTACTCTTTTGTCTAATTTCCTTTGTTCAAGATTATGTTTTCTAAGATCCATTCAGGTTGTAAATAGCCAGAACATATTAATTCTCATTGCTGTATAGTATTCCCATTGTTTGAATATACTACAATCTATTTACCCCTCCTCCTATTGATATACATTTCCATTGTTTACATTTTAGAGCCATAATTATGTGTGAATCATAACTTATGTGTATATACACTTTGACAGCTTCCACCAAACGCTTTTATTTTTTTTTATTTTTTTTTTAATTTTTTATTGTTGGTTGTTCAAAACATTACATAGTTCTTGATATATCATATTTCACACTTTGATTCAAGTGGGTTATGAGCTCCCATTTTTACCCCATATACAGATTGCAGAATCACATCAGTTACACATCCATTGATTTACATATTGCCATACTAGTGTCTGTTGTGTTCTGCTGCCTTTCCTATCCTCTACTATCCCCCCTCCCCTCTTCTCTCTCTGCCCCCTCTACTGACATTCATTTGTCCCCCTTGTATTATTTTTCCCTTTCCCCTCACTTCCTCTTGTATGTACTTTTGTATAACCCTGAGGGTCTCCTTCCATTTCCATGCAATTTCCCTTCTCTCTCCCTTTCCCTCCCACCTCTCATCCCTGTTTAATGTTAATCTTCTTCTCATGCTCTTCGACCCTACTCTGTTCTTAGTTACTCTCCTTCTTATCAAGAATTGTGCTAGCTTCACTTAGCATAATCTGCTCTAATGCCATCCATTTCCCTGTAAATTCTATGATTTTGTCATTTTTTAATGCAGAGTAATACTCCATTGTGTATAAATGCCACATTTTTTTTATCCATTCATCTATTGAAGGGCATCTAGGTTGGTTCCACAGTCTTGCTATTGTGAATTGTGCTGCTATGAACATGGATGTAGCAGTGTCCCTGTAGCATGCTCTTTTTAGGTCTTTAGGGAATAGACCAAGAAGGGGAATAGCTGGGTCAAATGGTGGCTCCATTCTCAGCTTTCCAAGAAATCTCCATACTGCTTTCCAAATTGGCTGCACCAATTTGCAGTCCCACCAGCAATGTACAAGTGTACCCTTTTCCCCACATCCTCGCCAGCACTTGTTGTTGTTTGACTTCATAATGGCTGCCAATCTAACTGGAGTGAGATGGTATCTTAGGGTGGTTTTGATTTGCATTTCTCTGACTGCTAGAGATGGTGAGCATTTTTTCATGTACTTGTTGATTGATTGTATGTCCTCCTCTGAGAAGTGTCTGTTCAGGTCCTTGGCCCATTTGTTGATTGGGTTGTTCACCAAACGCTTTTAAAGCTATGCATGAGAGTTCTAGTTGCTCCAAATCCTACCTTTTATTATTAATTTATTTTAATTAATCTATTTTTATAAAATATAATAATATTTCCATTTAAATATCCTCTCCTGTGAAGTATCTGTTCAAGGACTTTCCTATTTTTCAATTGGATTGTCTGCCTTTTTTCTCATTTATTTGTATAAGCTCTTTGTATATTATAGATGCTAGTCACATCAAATATATATATTGTAAAATATCTTCTCCAACTCTGTGACTTACCTTTCTACTCACTGGTCTTTTTTAAATTTTTTATATTGAAATAATCTCATACTTTTAAAAACTTCCTAAAATGGGTAGAGATTTCCTGTATACTCTTCACCCAGCATTCCTTAATGTTAACATTAACACTTAAATAGTTCAGTTATTGAAACAAGGAAATTAATATTAATAGGCTACTGTTAATTAATCCATACACCCTTAGTAGAAATTTGCCAATTGGTCTATGTCCTTTACTGCACTAAAATCCTTTGCAGGAACCAACATTGCATTTAGTTGTCTTATCTCCTCAGCCTCCTTCAATTGGTGACAGTTCCTCAGTCTATCCTTACTTTCGTAACTTTGAAATTTCTGGGCAGGGCTGCCTATAATTAGAATATTCCTCAATTTACATTTGTCTGATGTTTTCTTATGATTAGATTGAACATGTACATTTTTGATAAGAAGACCACAGAAATTATTTTATGGCCTCAGTGCATCATATCAGGAGGTACAGAATGTTGATATCAATAATGGTAGCTTTGATCACTTGGCCAAAGAGTGCCTGTTAGTTTACCTCTCTTATAAACTTACTACTTTCTACATTGTAATGAATGAATATATTCTGGAGAGACACTTTGAAACTATGCAAAGATTCTCCTTTTCATCGTACTTTTACCCCCTAATTTTAGCTTTCATCAATGTCTACAACAATTATTACTTTGATGTGTGCCTAACAGTGATTTTCTGTTTCCATCATTCCTCTTAAGTCACTATTTCTAAATTTCTACAATAATGAAAAGCTTTATTACTGCCTCATTTATTTCTTTATATAAATATTAATCCTAAGTGTGTATTTCGTTGTATGGGTTACAATTCATTACCATCATCGTATATTCTGTTCCTCAACAGGTTCCAGATTTGGCCATCTGGGAGACCCTTTTCACACAGTCTTATCTTTTTTTCTTTTAACACTTCACTTTTTACTTCTGGTGCCACAAGAAGTTCCAGGCTCTTTTTGTGTTTTTCCTGCCTTAAACTCATAACCAATGATTTTTTCAAAAATCTCAATTAGTTTTGTGGTAGAAAATGGTATTTAGAAATCAAGACCCAGGTCATAGCTGTGTTCGTTGCTACTGGAGTAGCATTGGTTCTAGGCCATCTCTGAAGAAAAAAAGAATATATATATATATATACACTCACACATCTATATTTCTGTCTTTGTCCAACTATATATATGCTCAGATAGGCATGTGACACCATCCCATCTGTCTTTGGACATTTCAAACTCCTTGAGCGACTCCTAAAAGCTCCTTTCTAGGTGTGGGGTTATAAGTAGCAAACTCCACCCTTTATCCCTAGACTGGGAGAGGAATTTATTCCATTCTCAGAGTTCAAAGAAAACTCTTCACAAATCCCCTCGCAAAAATCCTCTGAGGAGCACAGGCGATGTGGAACACCTTCTTAGATTCACTTTCTCTTAAATCTGCCTCTGAAGAGGCTCTGTTTGGCACTAACCATTATTGTCTGTGCTCAAATAGAGGTTTAAAAGCTCTCGGCTAATAGTTTATGTACATTCTATAGATTTTCTCAAGGTTCTTCTTAGGGATAACAGAGTAGTTTTAGCCCCATTAAAAAGCAACTGGAGCACAGATTGGGAAAGACACAGCAAGGAGTGAGTTGTCATCTTTTCCTACTACTTCCTTGTTGGGGATGCACAAATCAAGGCCATTGATTATCCACATGACAATTAGAGGTCATTCCCCTCCATGTTGCTCAATCATAAAATTATTTCTGTGCTTTCCATGACACTATACCTCTGTAGTGCCATGTACTTCCAAGAGTATCACAACAGGAAGGTCAGAAGATGAATTGGCTGTCACTGGTTGGTCATCATAACACATTAGAAATCTCTCTATGGTTTTCTTAAGGTTGCTTTAGATTTTTTTTTTAAGGAACAACTTTAAAATAGAAGAGCATAAAAATAAGATGAGAATAATGTCAAATGCATACATAAGTTAAATTTCCTGCATAACTTCGTAAAACAAAATGTATAGCTGCTTCAATTTCTGCGAATGGTTTCTTCCAACTTTTAAAATTAAAATAATAGAAAGTTCACTGAATGCTGTACCAGATTCTAGGGGACAAGTGCCAGTGAGCATGGACAGTTCTCGAGCATTTAAAGAATCAGTGTTTGTAGACTCTCTGCTTGCTGGGACAGCTAACCAGCCTCTGGGCTAGTCCCTTCTGAGGGTTGTGACTGAGATAATTTCCATACAGTGAGTAAGGTTACCAGTACTGATCACAAGCACCAAGAGTGATAGGAAAGGATGAATTCAACTTCCAAAACCCTTAACATTTTCCTTTCCATCCTGTCCTCAAAGCACTCTCTGTTTCTCATGATTATCATCACCAATATGGTGAGTAAAGTGAAACAAGTTCCTGAATGAAAAACAGACAGGATATATTGTATTTCTAATTGTATTCTTACTTATGCAAACCAGCAAGGCTAAAAAGCAACAAGCCCTAAAAGAGAGATGCTGCTGCATTGATGAGCTGTTTACTTTCTCATGTCATCAATTATCATGGCAAATAAATCAATTGCACTGATTGGCTCCCTACAGCACTGTGTAGGATGCATTTCTTCATACATTGATATACTGTTATTTATCATTACTCTTTCATTATCATTGTATCGTCTGTTTCCATTACCCGATAAATTAGCACTGCTTCAAAAGTCAACTTGAACCAAATCTTCTTTATCAACTTCATATCATTGGTTCATTTGCTTTACTAACATCATTAACATCTACCAGCCTTTATTTTCTGCACTGTTCTAGGCTCTTTGGTTATGATATTATAGTCCTTGCTTTCATGATAAAACAAGAATAAATATTAGTTGAGCTAATGTTTACTACATTCTGCAGAAGAAACACAATAAATTGGGCAATGAGGAATAGGAATAAGTGTGTCTATATGAGAATATTAAGGAAGATTTCAGAGAGGACTTAGTGTTATCTGGAGGATTAAGTAGATTTTGAACAGATGAAATGAAGGGATAAAAGAAGGACCTTCCTAGTAAATAAAACAGCACAACAAATATGAATATGCAACAAATGGCAAGTAGCACAATTTGATTGAGGTGTGGGGGTACTAAAGACACACAGCAGAAAACATAATTCTTAAAATGTAAGTTTGAAATAAATCAAGATAAACACTGAATGCCAGCTTAGATTTTTTTGTGTGAATTCTCCAGCAAGTAAAATAAATTTTGAAATTTTGTTCACTTAAAAAATTCTGACTGAAGATTTCCCAATTATTCCAGCTGAATTTATTATCTACAGATTTAAAAAAATATATTTTCAAAATTTACAGATTTGATGTCTCGCAATAGCGACTGGGTGATTTTTAAAATATTAAATTGAAATCGGTTCATTTTCGTTGAGTACATTACATGTTAGACAGCGACACCTAATGGTTCTGCATTATTTTGCAGACAATTCTAGGCTTTGGGAAGAACACAGACAAGTGAATGGTGTGAAGAGAGTCCTCCCAACAGGCCAACTGCCATGATTACAGTAAGAGGCATGGTGCCCTAGCTAAAAGTGGTAGAAAGAACTGCAGGGGTGTGGGAAGGATCCTGAGAGAATTTCTAAGTTCCAACAAAGCATCAAAATCAGTGTTTGGGACTGTCTGTGCCATGTTCTCTGTATCTGCCAGATGATGGCAAGCTTAAAGTATCTCGATTTCTAGTACACAAGTGAAAAGTGCTCACCTAATATTTGCTTCTTTCAGATCCTAGGTATTAAGGCATGCATACCAACAAAACAATATAAATGATGAAAATTTATAAGAACTTACATTCTATTCTAGGTATCATTCTGAAAAAGAGATAATACGGCAGAGTGTCACTTTTCTTTAGTTCCCTGATGTTTCTCTTAGGCCACTTCCTGTTCAAAGGCCATTGTAGAATCACCTACAGATGGCTGTGGCTTTGTTCAGGGACTTACTCTTTTAATTACATCCTGAGAATAGAGTGGAGAGTGGTCAGGGCTAGAATAAATTCCCCCAAGCACATGTGGGAGACAAACCCATCCTGTTAAAAAAAAAAATTTAAATCTCTCTCACACTCACCCAATAACTACAAACATTAAAAGCATTCATTCTCTTGCTCACCATCTAATATTGGCAAACTCAGAAAGAAAACGTTCAGTTGTTTCAATGAACAGGAAACAAAGTTCTCACTTCCTCTGTGTGTTTAAAATTAAGACCTGTCATCATTCTCATCACATGGGATGCCACTCTATAATCCAATGGATCCTGAACTTGAAAAGCAAAAGTTAATGCAAAAATACCTAGGGGTGATACTAATCTGTATTATCAACTTGACTAACTTGAGAGATGCCTAAGATTAAGAGACTTCTGGGTATGACCATGAGGGTGTTTCCAGAGATGATGATATACCCTCAGGCTTCCTCAGTGTTTTTTGTTTTGTTTTGTTTTGCTTTTTGTCTTTGTTTTCATTTGTTTGTTTGTTTGTTTAACCAATGCAGCTTTATTACTGATGTTATCACTTGAGGACAATAGACTCCTGTGCTTTCACTCCTCTAAAGTAGACACTGACCCACTGCGATTCTCCATGGAGATTCCATGCCTTCAGTTTCAGACTGGGGCTACATCATTGGTTCCTCTTGTTTTAAGGAGCTAGCTTCTTGGACTGAGCAGCTACTGGTTCCTCTGGATCTCCAGCCTATAGATGACTATCCAGCTTCTGATTGTGACCTATCTAGCTTCTGATTGTGTACCAATCTAACAAGTTCTGTAACTCTAGAGAACCCTGACTAACCCTGACTGACTAACTCAGTCATTTTAAGTTATCAGTTCATCAACAACAGCCTTCCGCTCGAATCTTCAAGTAGCATGAAAAAGGAAAAGCAAAATAATCCTATTTGCTGATAGGATTCTATTTGGGTACTCTTCATTTCTGCTTTTAGCTCAGCCTTGTAATTTTAGTTCTCTTTGTAGATCAGGTCACACAACAATTTTGAATTATATCTCTATTATGCTTCAAGTTTGTGGATATAATTCACTTTCCTAAATGACACTAACTTACTACCATAGATTGAAGATCCATTATACACTCATCATAGAACTGGGAACAAAGAAAAGACTGACAGAAACAAGCACACTTTGTTTCCAACAGTGTGTGTTTTTTCCTGTACATTTGCATCCAAAGAAAGTATTCTTGTGCACATCAGGTTTAGTCAAATCTCCTACTTTGACTTAGGCTAGATTTATATTATATAATGGATAAAATATATTGCCAATATTTTCAAGTTCTATTCTCATCTGTCTTCTGATGTCCCAAGAACATATGGAAGTTGAAGGAAACATCAGAGGATGAAAGGATGGTCAAATAGGCAGGGATTATCCACAGGCATGTAGCCTGAACACTGAAAGCCAATGCAAATTAAGTTACTGTTGGATCTGGAGAGTTGGTGTGGGTGAGGAATGGGGGTTAAGTTTTCACCCTCTTAATACCTTGCAATGGAGATTAAACTCCAACATGTGTTTTAGAGGGACAAACTATATTCACACCATACATACAATATAAATGAGTTTCTAATAATAAAGAAAATAAAGCAAAAACATACAAAATACAAGCACAAAATCTTTTGTTATTAGATTCAATAGACATAAAAGTAAATTTTAATACATTCGATGAAAACAAATAAGAAAAAATAAATCACCAAATCATGCATGTCATTAAAAATGTGCATTCAAGAGATAAATATAGTGAATCCTTATTATATTTGCTGCTTTTACTCATTCTGTGATTAAAATAAAAAGTTATGAATTGACAGTTATGAATGAAATAGCAATGCTCCATAGATATTTTGAACAAATAAGCACATCAAAATTTTAAGTTTTTAATGTTACAGAAGAACTTACTTCTTGTTAAATATCTAAATCAAAATGAATTAGCAATGATGATGCTACTCACTAGCAAGATGAGTATCAATATGGTTTCTATGTTTTATTTTAATAATATTGATAGTAGGAAAGCAAGATAGAGTATATTGGCAGGATGGAATAAGAGATTTTTTAAAAGTATTTTATCAAGTTCAGAATATCCATTCTCAACTTTTATCCAAAATAAAGCAAGTGACAATAATTTTGGCAAATTTTATTTCTATCCTTATTCATATTTCTATTCTTCTGTCCCTATCAACAGCAAGTCACAATGATGCATCTTATAAAATTATAATTAAATTTAAATTACCTTAATGAGAGGAACAGATTTCCGATTCTATATAAATTTGGGTTTAAATCTAAATACCAACTTTAAAATATAACCCTGTATAGTTTGACTCTATTGGACATGCTAATTCATCTCTTTTATATATGGAATCAACCATATGAGATTTTTGGGCCTGAACTGGTCTAGACCCCCTTCACAAGACAACTCCCCTGAGTGCACGCTTGGTCTTCATGGCACTGTTATATTTCTGTTTCTATATCAGCAGTTCATAGACCAGCACTGGTCCACAGACCAGACTCTGAATACAAATAACCTAGAAGGCACTGTTAGATACTAGAGGGAAACTCTAATTTTCCCCTTTTAAGCAATGGAGCAAGGCTGGAAAGACCACCATCTGGGGAGCTTTGGGGCTTTGGGAGTTACAAGGGCTCTTGCTTGTGTTTAACAAGCCAGAACCTTCTCATTGGTCGATCCATCTGTCTGTGGTGACTTCTAGATATACATTTTATCCCAGCTTTAAGCAGCAGTATCCAATAGAACATTTGGTGAAGGTGGAAATGTTCTGTATCTGTGCTATCCAGTTCAGTAGCCACTACTCACAAATGGCTATAGAGTAGTTGAAATGTGGCTAGTGCAACTGAGGAACTGAATTTTTTTTTTTAAGTTTAACAACTTTGAATTTAAAGATCACATGTAACCAAAGGTTGCCATATTGGACAGTATAGTCTAGAAAAATTTATCAGACTTGGGTACTGGGAGAGGAGTGTGAAGCAGAGCCAGCAGCCTGAGAATGACATAGCTGGGTCCATCCTGTTATTCCAGCAGCTCTAGCACCCAGGAGGTTCCAGGCTGCAGGGGGGAGAAGGGAGCTGCCATCTCAAGTAGGCTTGAGGTCAGCTCTTCATGTGACTTTCCTCTCTGCAGACTCCTCCCTGAAATGCCTCCTCTCCCACGGTGAGCTCAGGATTTGGAGGACCGCTGCCTGACATCCTGTTCAGATCATGGGGAGCTAGTCCCCTTCCTCATGTGAATGTGGCTTCCTACCAACTTAAAACCAGGCTCTTAAACTTCAGAAAACAGTAGGATCGTGCAGTTCATAAGAAGCCACATACAGCAAGTGGACAAGGCAGCTCTTTTTCAAGAGGACCCATAGGCTTCTACTAGCTGAGTCCTAAAGAAGCAAAACAAACAAAAAAAAATCCATTTCATCCCAGCTTTAAGGAAAAACAACCTCTTATCTCTTCTTCAGCATTACAGGGTATTAGCAGCCTCAAAGGCTTTTCCAAATTTCCCCTAGCAGTTTCCCTTTTATAATTTTACATAAAGGGGAGTGGGAATGAAGGACATCTAGTCTGCCATATTCCAAGAATCACCTCCAGTAAGTTCTCTGAGAAAGAGTAGAATTAATTGCACTGAATGACTATGGAGTCCTGAAAGATACTCTGGGCTCAGATGCCCGTTTACCCACAGTTGGATGAAACTCATTTGAACACAGCTCTTTCACCTTTCACCACTAAATACAGCATTAAAGAGCCACACTCTGAGCTCTGTGGCAGCTCCCTTCTCACCCTCCTCCCTCATTCTCATTTTGAATGTACTCTGTCTGTTATTAACATTCTAGAACTACACGGTGCCCTAAAGATCTACTGGTCCAATCCCCTAATCTTATAGCTGATGATAAAAAATCACAGGAAGAATAGGAAAAAGCATATATGCTGTCACTCTCCCATCCTTACTTATGACAATGACAGGAACAGCTAATATATTAAAGCAAACTTCTCTACTGTACCTAGATACCGCTTCAAAATATTTCTCATCAAAATGCTCCAGACAGTCTCTTCATATTTACTGGAAACATGACTGATATTGCACAGTAAGTGCACTCACCAATCCAGTGTTAAATAATGTCAAAGTATTTTGTGACCAAACTGGGACCTGAAACCAAGTCCTCCATTTTTAGGCACTAGCCTTTCTACATCTACGGCAACTATTCTTAAGTTCAAATGCCACACTTTCTACAAACATCCCATTTAGGAAAAGTTTTCTAAGAAACATCTTGTGTTGTTGTCTTTTAATGTTTTTTGTGTTTAATAAGAAAAACATTTTCAAAGTAATAAGTAAAATATAATTCAAGTAATTTAGTAAAACATAATTTAAAAAGTAAAACATAATTCAAAGTCAAAGAAACATAAAAATGAACTCTGATAAGTTCTGTTTCCACCTCTTTCCCATCCACTCCATTGCTCTACTCTTTTTAGTTAGCTTCTTATTTATTCTTCCAGGGTTTCTTTGTGCAAATACAAGCAAATAAAAAATGTGTCCTGGTTATATACAAAAAGAAACATATATATAACATATATATATAACATATATATAACATATATATAAAGTTGTATATAACAACTTTAGCACATTGTTTTTTTATTTTGTTTTGTTTTGTTTTTAATTTAACAATAGATCCTGGAAATGGATAGTCTCATCTTTTAGCAGCACATGATCCAGTTGTCTTTGACATTTGGGTCATTCCAGTAAGACCAGGTCTATAAAGACACGCCTTCTTAAGCCCTCTTCTTGTCCTGAGATTTGATGCTACTATTTGGGGCAGTTAACACCTACATGGTCCTTTTTTACATATATTTAAAGATCATTCATGATCTTCCTCACAAGATAGGTCAGGTTTTTCATTATCCAACACATGATATAACCCACATTTTTATTTAAAAAAATAAAATGTATTAAGACAGCTACATTAAATGTTTTGAGGAATATTTTTAAAAGTGGAGACACACATAAAGTATCATAATGTCATTGACAGGAGTTCAGTGTTTTGGTGTTAGCACATATGAACTGGAAGGCTTCAGAATTAATTTTAAGGGCTGACCAGGGTTATTAGCAGACACACATCTGCTCCTAAAACTACTGACAATTTCACTCCTAAAAGGCCAGGGGCTGCTCTGACTCTTAGAGCCTTAGTAGAGACTGGATCTTCAGCTGCCCCAGGATTGACCCTCTAGGCTGGGCTCTGATTAAATGGACCCTGAAGTATTGACCTATGCTTTTCTGTCAATGGCCTTGAGTGAGCTCACCTGTTCTATCAGAGAAACGGGTGGGGTCTTTGATCTGTGCAGCATCTTTGTAATTTCTGATCTTTCTTACCTTCACTTTTTAACCAAGTCACTTTTGCTTCTTTCAGTTCCTTTAAGTTCCATTAATAATAAGGAACGGTCTGTAAAAAGGCAATTCAGGTACCTCAAAATTTTGGTGAGTTTGTCTAAGCATTTAGCTGCTCATGTATAGGGCAACACCATAGCACAAGTGGTGAGCTCTCCATCCAAGGAGGAGATGGTCTTTGTAAAGCATTTGTGGAAGTTAAACAAAGAAAACATCTGATTGGTAAAAGGGGAGAATCTCTAGTTGAAGGAAAATTTCCTATTGGTTCAGTTTAAGCTCCATTTTCCTGTTCACCCTGAGTTGGGTTTCATGCCCTCAAGGAGATGAAGCCATCAGTCTAATGGTCTCCCTATTAACTATTTTAACAGACCTCCTCTCTGAGAAGGCCAACTCTCCTGTAAATACTGGTAACATTATACACAGCAGAGAAACAGATCTAGGGATATGCATCCTCATGGCTCTCACAGTACTTCTTTGGCTGACCAATTCCATTGAAGGAATATTAACAAAATCTACGTAGGCACAGTGTGAATGGAGATAAAGAATAACAAGACCTTGCATCTTGGGTTATTGATCCCAGGGAGTCAGTGACACTGTTTGGAGATTATGTTTGCTTCTTTCCTCCCACTGCTCCCTAGAGAGAGTTCATCTGGGACTCCTGTGGGGGCAGCACAACAGGAAGAGTTGCTATATTGAATTTTATAAGGCTTTGTACAGAGCAGGAATCTGTATGTCAGTCTAAACACTAACAAGAACATTAGCCCTAATAGCACAAATTAGTAATTCATTTCTTCCTCATGTGGCTGAATACTTAATGATCCGAATCTTGGAACTAGGCTGACTAAAAGCTCACTGTTGGATGACCCATTTTGACTTTTGAAGTTGCACTCAAATGTTATCATTAGCTTGTGAGCAAAACCAATTGTCTTCATCATCCCCAATCTCCCCATCCCTTCTTCACTGAATAATGTTATCAACAGTCTGCATAAATCGGGCATCTGAGATTTAGTTGAATTAGTAACACCTCAAAGATCATTTATGGCTGCAGCAGTAAGCCTCCAATTTCATCTAACTAGAGAGCAAGATTATTTTCCTAAATCCTCACTAATATTTTGAGTTGACAAACAATGAAGCAATCCTGATAAAGAGAACAAATGAGTTTCATAAAGCTACTGCTCTTTTGCTCCCTCTTCAATAACCTGACCCCATGTGCAAGTTTCATAAAGGGGCTAAAAGCATGCAATGGAGGAAGGATAGCATCTTCAACAAATGGTGCTGGGAAAACTGGAAATCCATATACAACAAAATGAAACTGAATCCCTTTCTCTCGCCATGCACAAAAGTTAACTCAAAATGGATCAAGGAGCTTGATATCAAATCAGAGACACGGCATCTGATAGAAGAAAAAGTTGGCTACGATCTACATACTGTGGGGTTGGGCTCCAAATTCCTCAATAGGACACCCATAGCACAAAGTTAATAACTAGAATCAACAAATGGGACTTACTCAAACTAAAAATTTTTTCTCAGCAAAAGAAACAATAAGAGAGGTAAATAGGGAGCCTACATCCTGGGAACAAATCTTTACTCCTCACACTTCAGATAGAGCCCTAATATCCAGAGTATACAAAGAACTCAAAAAATTAAACAATAAGAAAACAAATAACCCAATCAACAAATGGGCCAAGGACCTGAACAGACACTTCTCAGAGGAGGACATACAATCAATCAACAAGTACATGAAAAAATGCTCACCATCTCTAGCAGTCAGAGAAATGCAAATCAAAACCACCCTAAGATACCATCTCACTCCAGTTAGATTGGCAGCCATTATGAAGTCAAACAACAACAAGTGCTGGCGAGGATGTAGGGAAAAGGGTACACTTGTACATTGCTGGTGGGACTGCAAATTGGTGCGGCCAATTTGGAAAGCAGTATGGAGATTCCTGGGAAAGCTGGGAATGGAACCACCATTTGACCCAGCTATTCCCCTTCTCGGACTATTCCCTAAAAACCTCAAAAGAGCATACTATAGGGATACAGCTACATCGATGTTCATAGCGGCACAATTCACAATAGCTAGACTGTGGAACCAACCTAGATGCCCTTCAAAGATGAATGGATAAAAAAAAAAATGTGGCATTTATACACAATGGAGTGTTACTCTGCACTAAAAAATGACAAAGTCATGGAATTTGCAGGGAAATGGGTGGCACTAGAGCAGATTATGCTAAGTGAAGCTAGCCAATCCCTTAAAAATAAATGCCAAATGTCTTCATTGATATAAGGAGAGTAACTAAGAACAGAGTAGGGACGAAGAGCATGAGAAGAAGATTAACATTAAACAGGGATGAGAGGTGGGAGGGAAAGGGAGAGAGAAGGGAAATTGCATGGAAATGGAAGGAGACCCTCAGGGTTATACAAAAGTACATACAAGAGGAAGTGAGGGGAAAGGGAAAAATAATACAAGGGGGACAAATGAATGTCAGTAGAGGGGGCAGAGAGAGAAGAGGGGAGGGGAGGGGAGGGGGGATAGTAGAGGATAGGAAAGGCAGCAGAATACAACATACACTAGTATGGCAGTGTGTAAAAAAGTGGATGTGTAACCGATGTGATTCTGCAATCTGTATACAGGGTAAAAATGGGAGTTCATAACCCACTTGAATCAAATGTATGAAATATGATTTGTCAAGAACTATGTAATGTTTTGAACAACCAATAGTAAAAATTTTTTAAAAAGAACAAAATATTTAAATATCTATCATAACAGTCATTAGCCAAGAAATTTCCAAAGACCGACCCTGAATCTTCAGAAGCACTTTAACTCTGGAGCCACCATCCACTGGGAACATTGCTATTGCTTTTATGCTTGAATTCTTAAACACTCAGGGACAGAGAAAATGTTGCTTGGTCTCTTTATCGTGAGAGCACTTAAGTATTTACTAAAGCTAATTTCTCCCAATAAATTATGGCTCATTTCCTGAAGATGTTATTTCTCAAAGACGTCAGGAAGCATTTTAAGACACGGTCAATAAGATTTCATGAGGAATGACAGTCTGGTTCTGTCTTCTGTAGCTTGGTATTTGACAACTCTTTTCATCTGAGACCCGTGTAGATGTGTCTGTTTTAAGAGCACACAGTGATCTTAAAATGAAGGTAAAATTGTGGATTCAATGTTGTTGAGTGTGATACAAAGGAAACAAGATGGGAAATAATAAATGCACAGGACAGGAGATAGAATGGCAATAAGAACTGAAAGCAAAGGAGAGAAGGTGAATTAAAAGAAGACAGAAAGGAAGAAGACGCTCAGAGTGATGAGAGAAACCCTGCTGGCTGACCTTACAAGTGGCATGTGACCACTCACATACTCCACAAGGCAATTTGGCAGGGCAAGACTTTGGACTCTGGGCGATTAACTAGGTGTCTTGTGAATGTACTTGGCTCTGTGCCAAAGCTCTTAATGTACAGCCACTCTGGCATGGCCACCTGTTCTCCAACTGTTCATCCTATACTTTGCCTTACTTGGCAACATTATTCCTAAAAGAAAAGAAGAAATGACATTTGGAAGCAATAAGAAGTTTTTAAAAATAAGAAAATTGGGAATATTGGGAAATTCTCTGCTCCTCTCCCTCAACAGAAGTTCAAGCAAGGTCTCTTTACATTTGTCCTGAGAAAAATTAAATGTGTCACTCACTCCTGCCATGTGCAATGAGTGTACAATGAATAGAGATAGAAAGTTGCTTTGTGGAACCTTAAAAATGTCTACTAATTTATTTTAAAATTAATTACTCACTTGGGATGTGCAAACTTACCTTTCCTAGAAATCTAGGAAAACAACCAAACCCCTTGACTTTCTGAGAACCAGTGGTAGAGTTTATTAAGGCAAATGTCAGTGTAGCTCTTGTTTTTCCTCTCCCCATATATGAGTGCAAATAGCACCCCAGTGGGAGTCTGGAGACCTGTTTATTTTTCATCTAACAAAAGTGACAGCGTTTAAGTAGTGGAGTCAGAACCTGAGCTCCTTTGTGTCCCATGATTGTTCCCCTGGCCTCTGCATCACACATCAGCCAGGCATTTATACTCTGATTCATTACTGAACACTTGGTTGTCAACCTTCACGGATATTTGAGAAGAGCCAAGATGCTAAAGAGAAAGTGGAAAGGTCCCACCTTCTGATGGTGGGCTGCCCACATTTGTAGACCCACAGCTCAGCAGAGCTGAGGACGTTTTTAGTAGATAACGTTGACTGAGGGTTTAACTAGGTGTCAGTGTTCTGAACATCGTACAGGAATAAACCCTTTTATTATTCACATCTACTTTGGGAAGCAGTTATCTCCATTTGACAAATGAAGCCATTGAAACACAAGACTGGGTAAGTGGAGGGTGCCTGAATGTGAACTGGCACTCCAAACTCTGCTATCCTCGACAAAATCAAGCCATCATTTGCCTGGTTTGTCTCCAGCTTTTTTAAACCTGATGATATTTTTCTTTGAGGTTATAGCACCCAAATTCTTGGTTTCAAAAATATGTTTTGATGTGTTTTGTCATGGTTGACTTCTACTGTTTTTGTCATTTATTTCCAAAACTTACTAGGTCTTTCCAGTATTTTATTCTGCGTTTTTCTTTTCTTTTTTTTTTTCTTTTTAAGAAAATTACACAGTATAGCGTATTATCTCCCTCCTTCCTACCACTACCTGTGAAATCTAACTTAACTCCAGAAACAACCAGGCTTTGTGTTGTGTGAGTGTGTGTGTGTAAGTGTGATATGAGTGTATGTGTGTACCTCTGTGTGTTGGTTGTGTGCATCCATGTGTTACATGTATTTATTTATTTAAAAACATACCCACAGCTGGATATGGTGGTGCCAACCTATAATCCCAGGCTGAGGCAGGAGGATCGAAAGTTGGAGGCAAGCCTCAGCAACTTAGCAAGGCCCTAAGCAACTTAGCAAGACCCTGTGTCAAAAAATAAATAAACAAAAGTTCTGTGAATGTGGATCAGTGGTAAAAAAAAAACCCTTGGGTTAAATCTATGGTATAAAAAAAAAGGGACCACATGAAGGGACCACACCCATGACATATTTCTGAAACTTGCTATTTTTAATAAACAATGGGTCTTGAAGCTCTTTAATGCCTGCCCGTCTCTCATATATATATATATATATATATATATATATATATATATATATACACACACATACACACACACATATAGTGAAACATCACCTTGTCTGAAGTTGTCCTTGACCATTCTCTATAAACCACCTACCTCTGTTATTCTCATCCCTGCCTTGTTCTATTTTATTGTGAGATTTTTATCTACCCAGAAAATATTTTCTTTTTGATATAATTATTATCACATTTTAATTGTAAAAATTAATGGGCTTCATTATGACATTTTGATACACACATATAACATGCTTTGATTTTATTCCCCCTCTCTACTACCCTTTTTACCACTCCTTCTCCACTCCCTTTCATCCCCTTCCCTAAAACTGTTCCCCTTGACTTCCATATTGGTTTTTTTTTAAAAGATTTCTCATATGAGAGAAAATATGTGATACTTGTCTTTGTGATACATCCTTATTTAAGATGATATCTCTAGTTCTATCCATTTTCCTACATTATTTCATTCTTAATTATACTGACCAGTACTCCATTTTTTATGTATACCTCATTTTCTTTATTTATTCCTCAATCGATGGGCATCTGGGCTGGTAATTTGACTATTGTGAATATTATGATAAACCTGAGTATGCAGTTATCTCTTTTGTATGCCAACTTTGATTCCTTTGGGCATCTACTCATAAGAGGTAGAGCTGGATAATATATTGGTTCTATTTTTAGTTTTTGGAGGAACTTCCATACTGTTTTCCATAGTAGCTGTACTAATTATATTCCCAACAGTGAATGGGCATTCCTCTTTTCCTTGCATCTTAGCCAGACTTTTTGTTTTGTTTTGTTTTCTTAATAAAAGCTATTCTGACTGCGGTGAGATGGAATCTCAAGGTAATTGTCTTTGCATTTTCCCAATGGCTAAAGATGTTGAGCATTTTTTTTTTCACTTATTTATTAGTGGTTTGCACTTCTTTTGAGAGGCGTCTGTTCAAATCATTTGCTCATTTTTTTATTGGATTCTTTGGGCATTAATTTTTGAGTTCATTATATATACCCATAACATTTTCCTATTATCCACATTCCTCCACTAAAAGGGAAATTTTGTGAGAAGAGAAATTTGGTTTTTACCATTATATTCTCTAGCCCATTAATCAGTGCTGGCACCTAGCAGGCACTCAAGACATACTTTTTAAGAAATAGCCCTTTAAAAAGACTATCGGTTTCCACAATCACAATAGTGTGTGTGTGTTTCTATTGACCCACATCTTTGTCACTATGGGATTTTATAAAGCCTTCTGTATCTTTTGTTAATCTCATGACAAATTTTTCTACATTCTCTGAGAACCTCTGGGGTAAATTTTCAGTTCAGATACTTACTCCATTGGCCATCAGGTTTATTTTCTACTTACCTATATGTAGGAGCTCTTTATTTATTCTGGGTATTTATCCTTTATGTATTATGGGCTGAAAATAATTTACCTATTCTGTCATTTGTGTGTCACTTGTGAGACATGGAAGCTTAGGCAGATCCTCAGGGAGCCTGGCCCTTGTTAAGACCAGAATTCTGTATATTTAATATCACCATGACCTACCTTGTTCCAGACCAGCCTTCTGGAACCTTCTGTCCGCAGCCACATTCACTCTAGTGAACTTATATCCTGAATATGGAATCTTCCCAGAAGATGTCAAGGACTGTGCTTCCTCAATGCCTTGCCAGAGAACACAGTGTGGAATTAGCTACCGTCTAGCTCTCATCAAAAGTCAAGATACAACTTCTAAGGGATACTGCTGGGGGATACCCTGTGCCTTGGGCCTTCATGTATTTCGTGCAGCCTAATGCTCTGAAAGCTGGATTCTTGGCCTCTGCTCTCTAGGAGTCACACTAGCTGATCTCCTCTGATCTGACCTGCTAGTTAACAGATGCTTCCTCTGAAAAAGCACCAAGGAAACCCAGGGCCAGCTGAATGCTTGCAGCTAGCAAATCTGGGCATTACTGCCTCCCCAGTTATTTGCTTGCCAAGAACCAATTATGTTTTTCCTCAAATCTAATTATGCCAGTTAATTTTATTATGATAATTTTATAATTTGGATAAGTATTAAATAAGGGATCAAAATGTGGGTAGAAAGAGATTAGTTGTCTCTGTGAAAATTTAGTTGATTGTTTTGGACAGATTATGTGATCAAAATTGCTGTTATACTAGAAGTACATAAGACTACTGTAAAAAAAAAACTGGGAAATTCCTAAATATGTAGAAATTCAGAAGCATACTTCATTTACATTGCATTAGAAAGAAAAAGTCCTGGCTAGTTATTAAGACTATTATACTGTTATATTGTGTGCATGTATGAATATGTAACAATGAATCCCACTGTTACGTATAGTTATAATATACCAATAACAAAGAAAAAAGACTGTTAAATGTTTGTAAGGACTATCATATGCATATTTTTTCATGATTTTCTGCTTTACTAGACTTTTTAATAGCTGACCCTTTCTACTCAAAGTGTACTCTGCAGACAAGCAGCAGCATCAGTGGTAACATCTTAGTTTATTTTGTGCTACTATAACATAATACCTCAGACTGGGTATTTTATAAAGATCAGGAGCTCATTGGCTTACAGTTCTGTAGGCTGGGAAGTTCAAGGCATTGGCAGGTTTGATGTCTAATGAGGCCATTCTCTATTTCCAAGATGGTACCTTGCACATTGTCTCCTCCAAAAGAGAGGAAGCCTGAGTCTTCACATGGCAGAAGACAGCAAGATCGAGAGGAAAAAAGGAATTCAACTTGCTCTTTCTATAATAGCATTAATACCACCTATGAATGAATTAAATACATATGATGTGCTGAGCCCTTATGGTCTAGCCATAATACTGTTACAATGGAAATTAAATCAACAGGAGTGTTTAAAGAAGACAAGCATTCAAACTATAGCAGGTAGCGTGTTAGAAATGCAAGATATGAGGTCCATCCCAGACCAACTGATTCAGGTTCTGAATTTTAAGGAGATCCCAAATAGTTGTCTGCACCTTATCCTTAGAGAATACCAATCTACAGAGTATTTTTCTCTGATTGTATAAAAGGACATTAAAATAAATATGTGTGGTTAAGGAATTATCTACAAATTATCCAGCCCATGTCAGAGATTTCTTTTAAATTTAATGCTAGGAAATGCTTTGCTTCTTCTATAGGACTAAAGTAATTTCCTTTTTGACAGTGGTTATTATTATGTCAGTATTACCTTCCTTTTTGCTTTGACCACAAGAGAACTCATAAGCAGAGTTTTTACTCATATCTGTCATCTATTCTTATCTTCCTATTTCTATATGTATGTTCCCTAGTCTTTTCATTTTATTTTATTATTTCATTGTATTTGTTTCTTGAAATCAATTTGCTTTTTGTTTTCCCTAACATCATTTATGGAGAAAAGAAATAGACTTCTCTGTGAAAATTTAGCTGATTGTTTTGGACAGATTATGTGATAAAAATTGCTGTTATACTAGAAGTATAGAGAAATAAATAGACTGTCCTCAGCCTAGAATGGAAAGGCTATCTTCAATCTGATCTCCTGCCACCTTCCTAACGTCAATCCCTGCTCTTCTGGTACAAGAATATCATATTCTTTCCAGGTTATTGATTCCTTACCATTACTTAAACATCCTCTGTAGTCTTCTTCTTTTTTTAATTCAGTCCCTTTATATCTCAAAGCTCAGTACAAATTATAGCTCCATTTTGGACATTTCCCCTGGTTATGCTGGAGCAAAGATTCTTTCCTCTTTGAACCTCACAAAGACACTCTGTTAGTACCTCCCAAAGATAAGTTCTCATTTGGTCTCATATGGTGTCCATTTGCATTCATGGCTCACAGAAGCACTTTGAGGGAAGGGGGGATGCATTATTTGGGTCACCTGCAGTGCCTACTGTTCAGAGTGAACTTCATATGTAAGTTCAGGGAAGGAGCCCATGCGCCAAGATGTGGCATTAATTAACACAGCCACCTTTGTTAGTTAATGAAGAAATGTGTAATAGAACGAATTAAATATGTATATTGAGAACTTAATTTTGTTTAACTTTAAAAAAAAAGATTGAACACAGACAACCAATATAAGTAAAATAACCCATTATTCGTAATTTTTCTGCTTCATTTGTCATTAAAAGCAACTCTAGTGTTCAGTTGGACATCTGCAGAGTTTACTCAAAATAGACAACACAAATAGATGATGTGACCTTTAAGTAAAGCCAAGGAAGTATAGGGTGGGTAAGATATCTATGTGTAGAAGATCAATCCGTCTCACCAGGATCACGCTGCTCTGGGTGAGGGCTTCTGGCACTGTTTCTAAATAGTCACAGTCCTTTAGTTAAGCCTTTCAGGGCTAAAAGCTCCCCCACAGACTCTCTCACAAGGACCTGCAGGGGAACAAGGTAACATTGACTTTGGTGGCTGAGAGACAGTGCTGTACAGCAGCAGTCAGACAGACTGGCACACAGCCAGCCAGGAAAATGGGACACATGTGTGAGAGCCAAAATGTCCTGCTGACCTCGAACTGCAGGATTGAGCTGCTGACAAGCACCAGTAAAAAGTTCAGCCTCCCTACACAGAGAACAAACTTTATGTGCAAGCACAGAGGAGCAGCCCATGATGTGGTCATCTGCCCAAGATGTGGCATTAATTAGCACAGCCACTTTTGTTAATTAGGGGACACAGAAGACAATGACATTTATTAATTCTTATCTTCTATTTTGATCAGTGCAATTGGACATAAACAGAATGCAAGCTAAAAATGTAATTTTAAATCTTCTGGTACACACATAATAATAATTGTACCTATTTTTACTTTCTTTTTTTTTTTTTGGTTGTAATTGGACACAATACCTTTATTTTATTTATTTATTTTTATGTGGTGCTGAGGATAGAACCCAGCACCTCACACCTCACACGTGCTAGGCGAGTGCTCTACCACTGAGCCTCAACCCCAGCCCCAATTAATTTGAATAGTATATTTTAATGCAATATACCTAAAATGTTAACATTTTAACATTTAATCAGTATATGTTAAATTGTTAGGATACATGACGTCCATTTAACATACTAAATCCTTGAAATTCACATCTCAATTAGGACTACCCACATTTCAAATTCCCAAGAGCCACATGTGACTGGCAGCTACAAGATTAAACAGTACAGACTTTAGAAAATGAAAAAAAATATGTGTGAATTATCTGTTAATAATAGCAAAGGTCCTGGTTTTGCAAATCAAGGCAGCTAGCTTGTATTTCTTGTATTTCTTGGCTTACTGATTGTTGCTACTAGAAAGGCTATCTAACTTCACTGAGCCTCTCCTCACAAGGAAAAGTTTGCTAAGTAAACTTTCAAGTGTGCTCAGATGAACACTGGCAGAGTACTAGCACATGCCCAAGCCCCCAGAGAACACTCAACAAGTAATAATGTACTGATAACAAATCTACATGGAGGAAGAACTCTAGCAATAGCTGCAGTGTGCATAAGAATCTTTGAAGGGAATTAGATACTTTCCTTTTTCCTTGTTTAAAATCACAATAATAAGCCTTTGGTGGCACTACGCCTATAATCCCAGCAACTTGGAAAGGTGAGACAAGAGGATTACAAGTTTGAGGCCAGCCTCAACAATTTAGTGAGACCAATTCAAACTAGAAAGGGAAGGAATTAATCCCCAGTACTGCTAAATAAATAAATTATAAGTTTTTACAGTATGTTGTTGTTCCATTAGTTTGCATTACCTTTATGAAAATATATAGACTGAAGGAATATATATGTTGTTATTGTGATAGTTATGATATGAGGTGCCCCCAAAAAACTCATGTGAGAGATAATGCAAAAATGTTCAGAGGTGATATGATTAGATTATGGGAAGCTGGAACCTAATTAGTGGATTAAACCACTTGAATAGTTTAACTGGGTGGTAACGATAGGCAGGCAGGATGTGGCCAGAGGAGGTAGGCATTGAGAATGTGCCTTTGGGGTTTATATTTTGTCCCTGGTGGACAGAACTCTCTTTCTGTGCTTCCTGATTGCTATGTCCTAAGCTGTTTTATTCTGTCCCATCCTTCTGCCACGATGTTCTGCCCCATCTGAGGTCCCAGAGGAATAGAGTTGGGCAACCATGGACTGAACTTGTGAAACCATGAGCCAAAATAAACAATTTCTTCTCTAAATTGGTCATGTTGGGTCTTTTGGTCACAGAGAAGAAAAGCCAATGAAAAACATTTATCATCTTCAATTTAAGGAATCAAAAAATTTTGAATGGAGGGCTGGGTTTGTGGTTCAGTGGTAGAGCATTTGCCTAGTATGTGTGAGGCGCTGGGTTCGATTCTCAGCACCACACACAAATAAATGAATAAAATAAAGGTCCATCAACATCTAAAAATTTTTTTAATTTTAAATGAACTTCTTGTTTTGTTTAAAGCTTGAAAGTCTTCACTCTGTCTTCTTAACAAGTAAAAAGATAAACAAACTGAAAAAAAATCAACTTCTTAAAAAATAAATGAAGACCACAATGCAAACTTCTGCCCTCAAAAATAGAGAAACGGGTAATACATCTAACCCAACAGAGAAAGAGCCCAGACAGAGGTAGAAAAACCAGAATTCTAATTGTAATAGTCATTGCTAAAGGTTTCGAGTGGACAAATCTAAGAGATAGACACTCCCAGGAGAATCAGTGATGGAGGGCCATCACATCTGTAAGTTTTACCTCCATGAGCTCTACCAGATCCTAGCTCTGAGTTTAGATAAAAATTTCCTTACACTTCCAGAAGGATGAGGAGAAAAGAAGTCATTTGAAATATGCCAGAACTCTCTCTTCCTAAAAAGGTTTGCCTTCAAGAGCAACTATTTCACCAAAGCCTGCTGATAGCACAGCCTCCTAACACACCTGGGAAAGGTGAATACTCAACTCCATCCCCTCTAGTCATCCTAAGTGGGGAGAATGGGTAGACCAAGAACCAGTGGTAAAGTTCACCGTCCAGGTGCACGGGTTTGCCAAAAGACTGAGAAGTAATCAATCATAGGACCAAAGAATACTCCCATCTCCCCACACCTTATCACCATGTTACTAAAAACCCATTGGCCGTTCCTTTTACACAGAACATCATGTTCACCTATCAATCAACCAAAAATTACAAGCCATATTAAAAGGCATATACGCACGCTATTTGAAGAGACGAAGTAAGCATCAAAAGCAGAGTCCAAAACGGCAAGGAGGTTGGGGTTATCTGACCAGAAACTTTTAACAAAATTACAGTTAATGTGCTAAGGGATTTAAGGGAAAAAAAAGTGTTGAAAAAAAAGATGAATAATACAAGTAGATAAACAAAAATTCTGTGAAACAAACCAAAAGAAATGCTACAATTAAAAACAATGTGACTGAAATGAGGGCTGGGGCGGTATATCAGTGGTAGAGTACTTGCCTAGCACATATAAGGCCAGGGGTTCCATCCTCAGCACCACACACACAATTTTTTTTCAATTTAAAAAAACAATGTGACTCAAATGAAGCATGCCTTTGGGGGTTTAGTGTACTGGATAATGGAGAAAAGAATCTCTGATCTTGAGGATATAAAAGTAGAAACCTATAATATCGAAAGCCAAAGAGAAAAAAAAAAAGACTGAAAAAATAAAGCAACCCAGAACAAAATATCTAAGAACTGTGTAACAACTACTGTACACAACATAGGCATAATGGGAATACCAATAGAGAAGAAAAAAAGCCAGAGGAGAAAAGCTTGAAAAATTATTGACTGGGAATTTCCCCAAATTAATGTTCAGAGAACATTAATAAAGAAAAACATTGCATCCAAATCCTCAGGCAAGCAAAAGAGGAGAGGGAAATATTTAAATTGTTGAGAGAAAAAAAAAAAAACCCTACCAACCTAGAATGTGTAATCCTGCAAAATCGTCCTTCAAAATTGAAGAACATCTGCTTCACATAGCTTTGGGGGTAGGTGGTGGAGCAACTTGTCAGGAGGCAATTTCCTGGCCTAGAGCAAAATGAGAACAAAAATCAATGTGGTAGGTGGAAGAGGAGCTTTGGAGAACACACTACCCTCCAGAAAAATACAAGACAAAAATAAAGACTATAGAGACATGAGAAGAACGTGTGGTGAAATAAAGACAAAGTACATGGGGGTAACTTCTCAAATCAGGGAAAAGCTAAGCAGGAAGGAAAGAAATGAAACTAGAGGGAGACACCACAATACCTTCCTGGAAGGTAAGATCAGTTAGAAAACCATCTTTAAGAATAGAAACATCACTCTGGGATGTACCAGTCAGAAGCTGGGCCAAAGTCACTGCAGTCTTTAGGGAGGACAGATGTGAGCTATGCCTAACTCCTTCCATGTTGAGTAAGAAAAAAAGGGGTTTGGAGGGGTATAGGTGCTGGGGAAACAGAATGTTGTTCTTTCTGATACAAAGCAAGGAGGAAAATCACATATGAAACAGTTTGAGACAGAATTATTTTTAAGTCGACATTGTTAATGGTAATGATTAAACCTCTCTCTGCTCCCTCTCCAACTTCCCACCCTTCCCCTTTTCAGTTTCTTTTATGGTTGCCACTGGCAACAATTCAAGAAGAACCAGCTCTTGCCTCCAGAATGAGGAAATTCTACAGACCCAACATATCAAATGGTTAGATTAGAAGGCACTGCTGACAGAGGTGAAAAGAAAATTTAGAAAAAAAATATATTCTTTCGTTGAACAGAATTCAAACTAGTATTTCTATAGCAATGATTATTTCCTACATGTTTATTTTCTTTAGGAAGTTGAACTGGCACGAATTTTTCAAAAGACTTGTAAAAGTCACCAGCCAGGTCTAGAACTAGTTTCACTGCTTGGCTTCTGAAAGTCAAAATCAGTAAAAAGTGGTTCTTCCACCAGAACTCCTCCTCCCTTGTGTGGTTTGGCATGGGGCATTGTTCCACATCTCTGAAGTATGAAGCCAAGAAAAACTTCCTGCACAGTCTTACTCTGCCATGATTTAAAATCTATATACTTACTGCAATGTCATGCATTTCAAAATTTACCTGGGTCTTCTTGGAAAGCTGTTGTTTATCAGGACATTGAGAATCAGTACAGGAGGACACCACTTGAAGCCATGGTTTTTAAAGGACATTTAACCTCAACCCACAGTAAGAAATATGTGTTTTTTTTACAGCAACCCTGCACACACACACATATAAAACACGTATAAAAGTATATACATATACTGAATCAAGAGAAGCATGAAACAACACTCTATTACCACTGGCCTGCGAAATTTATATTCTAGTTCTATTTATAAAAAATTATTTGCTACCCACAGTATTGATCACTGTTCATTCATAGGTCATAACCCGTCGTGAAATACATTGGCCTAAAGATTGTGATTTCATTTTCTGAGTGGCTACATGACATGTCTATACTCTGCTGACTTATTTTGCCTTGCAAAATCCTCTCACAGTCTGATCCCATCTCCCTGTCCTATATGAGTTCCCATTTCTCCTAACACAATTCTTTAAAGTAATAATGTGAGGGCTTCCTTTTATTGGGCACCAACTGAGTGGCCATTTCCATACTAGAGACTAGGTAAATAATAACTCTACTGCTCACAACCCTGTGAAGAGGGTATAGAATTCTTTCCAATATATAGATGAGGAAACCTGGGCCATGCAAGTAAGTGACTTGAATTAAAATGGGCATAACCCCAGAGCTCTTCCCTTTCCATGTGAACACACTGACCTCTGAGTGGGGTTGTTCCCTGGGTGCTCCTCCACTCTTCCTGCCCACAACCCTCCCACGTTGGGGCCGCTCCCTCACCCAGAAGCCTTTCCAGTTTCTGCTTCTCACAAGCAAGCACGCCTGCTTACACACATTTCCAACCCAGCTCTCAAACCCTTCTTCTTCTAAAACACCACCAAGGGGACTTCGGCCTATATTCCCCTCCATTCTTTTGACTCTTAGAGGCAGTATATCTCAGAAGTTAGAGCTCCAGCACCGAGCCAAACTCACATTTTTGAATAGCAGGTCAGCCACTTCAAATGTGAGGATGGTGCTCACCTTCTGTGTCTCCATTTCCTCTTAATAACGCCTCTACACCAAAGGATTGTTGTGAGGTAAATGAGTTAATAGAATGATCAGTACAGAAGTTCATACACAGCAGGTGATTAATAAATGTTAATAGTACTCAGTTACACCACAATGATCACTTCATTATACCCTGTCTTATCCCTGAATCGTTTACTCATTACATATTTTTCTTATTTATTCAAGTAAAATGTCAGTTTTTCACGGGTAGGACAATTCCACCATTATAGCTATACCCCAAAGTTACACAGTATTAGGCAGACTGGGTTAAAAATCAAAATGTAGCTATACAATTTATTATAGTTTATATTTTATACCTGGTGGGCAGAGTTCTCTCTCTTTTTCCTGCCTGCCACATCCTGACCTGCTTTCTTTCACCATGCCCTTCCACCATGATGTTTTGCCTCAACTTGGGTCCAGAGCAATGGAATCAGCCAATCTTGGGTTGAACGTCAAACCATGAGCCCAAACAAATTTTCCTCCTCTAAATTGTTCTTGTCAGATCTTTTGGTCACATAAACACAAAAGCTGATTAAAACAACATGGAACAAACACTATATTTGGACATTACAAAATTGCCCATTAGCAGATAAAGGATTTTTTTTTTTTTTTTTTTTTTTTTGCAGGGGAGTGGGCACGGGTATGGGGATTGAACACAGGGGCAGTCAAGCACTGAGCTATATCCCCAGCCCTATTTTGTATTTTATTTATTTAGAGACAGGGTCTCACTGAGTTGCTTAGCACCTGGTCATCACTGAGTTGCTTAGCACCTGGTCATTGCTGAGGCTGGGTTTGAACTCATGATCCTCCTGCTTCTGCCTCCTGAGAGACTGGGATTACAGGCATACGCCACCAGATCTTTTTAAGTTCCAAACATAGATATGTTCTTGGGAAGAATTATGGTGCAGATCCTGCTCAGTGTTCTGTTTAACAACTGCACAGATGTACACTCCATAATTATGTACTGAGACTGGATGCACAAAAGTGTACATTTCTTTATTTTCCCCAAACTGATGTTATTTAACTCTTGAGCCTTACTCACACAAAATTTACTCTGTTGCTTCAAATTTAAGCCTTCCATTATAAGCAGTTCTCTCCTTCTCACTTTTCTCTCTCTCCTTCTTTACCAGGGTAGCTAATTTCCTAAACCCAATGAGAAGAGAGTAAGAAAAAGGCCACAAATTCTGGAGTATGTTTTCAGGGGTGGACTTTTAATGAGCTTGTGAATATGGCTGTCTGAGTTTAGATACAGGCCTCTGCAAGAAATAGGACATTTCAAGTGCACTCAATATAGATACTTTGTCCCTGGTTTTCTTTGCAACCTCAGCTGATTTCATTATTCTGCAAACTCCCCTCCCCAACAATGGGCACTCACTTAAGGAAGTTATGGTTCACAGCAACATAGAGACCTCTGCCTGTCTACTTTTGCCACCAATCATAAAAGAAACACGTTTTTGTTTTCTGTTTTTTTCTTACACAGACACAAAACAGCAAACACAAAAAAGGCACAAAGAACTCTCATGGGGAAAAAACATCCAGAACATCCAAAGAAAATCACATCTTTTATATATTTCTTATCTTTCCCAAGAAGTGAAAGTGAAAGAGAGCCCTTATAGATCTGACTGCAGGGAACACATTTCTGTTCCACTAGAGGTACCCTACTGAGCTTGATGGCACCCAAACCCTTGAACAAATTCACCTGTCAAATGTGTTTGTTCCTCAGATGTGACTCTGCACTTTTGTTCCTATGTTCACTGGTAGTAGGGGGTCTGGTTCAGAGAAGATTGGTGGGTAAAAAGGAAATAAGAAGAGAAATGACAGCTCCCTAGGTAGAAAGCAACACTTGGTGGGTTTTGGTTTTTTGGTTTGTTTTGTTTTGTTTCTTTTTTTAGAAGGCAACTTGAATAGGCTTCAGCTGCAGGATAAATCATCCCAAACTTCATCTGCTCTATTGATGGCTCACAGCAAGTTCTAGAAGAGCCTGGACCCTCACTAGTTGCTCAGAAGTCTTGAAGTTATGACCTGTCACTGAGTGATTTCATTGTTGAACCCCAGTGAGTTGTACAGCTTGTTTTTATGTAGGTACAAATAGAAATGTATAAATCAGTGTATAATCAGCAGGTCTGAGGGGTTTATAGCATCCTTGAAAACACTGGTAGCAGACCAAATTTGCACAATCAGATTCTTGGCTTCAACCCCAAAGCAATAGGTAGTGGAATGGTTAAGGTAGTGCTAACCATGAGGTTAGAGAAACACGTGTTAACAACTACTTTGGCTTATGTTCTGAGACTGGTCCTCCTGGGCTTCTTGATACTTTTCTGGGAAACATGTCGGCTACACCAACCCACAAGTTCCGATGGCCAGTCAATTTGGCCCATTGTAGACTGAGCCTTGCTGCACATGGGGTTATGACCAATACAGATGTTAAGTACAACTATGTCAATACTAATCATGTAAAATAAATACGTATGCTAAGAAAACTGAAATAATGCATTTCACTAAATAAATATTTTTTCAGTAATAGTAAAATGTAGAACTAAAGGAAACAAAACTTAGTCACAGAGTGAAATCATTCCAACTTAACCAAAGCCTATTTTGACTCCTCTTTTTCACAGTTTTTGTGTAATTATCTTAAAAGCAAATTGTATTTCTAATAATGGACATCTTTCTTGCCTTCTGCTGAAAGCTATCAAATCAGTACACTTTTGGAGTTTCTAAACAAGCTCTCCCACTCCTTCTGAAACATTGGGACATGTTCTTCCCGAAGTAAAACTTTCTTTCAGCAAAAATCATACTTTGGAGATTCTTCTTGTCAAAGCAGAACTCTCTTTCTCTTTGAACTTTCCTTTCCAGTAATTTTTATCCAAGCATGAAATGGTAGTAGTCTCTGCTTTCAGTTTAGAGAAAACCATCCTTAAGCTTTTTATATTGGAGGCTAGTTTTCAAAGAATGAGCCAAAACATTCTAGGTAGGAAAAAACTTCAGAGTGTATCAAATCCATTTACTGACATTTTAGAACGGGGAGCTGGCTGGGGGGAAAAAAAGCAGAAGTCTCTTATGGGAGTTGCTTCCCCACCCCCACTCAACCCAGAAAATGGTACTCCTACAAGTGGGACCAAGACCAGAGATTTAGGGCCTTCACCTTTCATGAACAGCAGCATGCTTGGTAAGAATGACAAGATCATGTCACATCACTCCTTTGCATTTAAATCTCCAAGGGCTCCCATTGTTCTTCTGCAGGGTCACCAACTAGGTTTCAAGTGCTGCTAACTCTTGTTCCATTCGGCCTCGACTTCCCTTGCAGGTTCTCTCCATCTTTGGGCTCCAGCCACACTCGTTTTCCTGGTGCACCCACTCAGCTCCTGCTCCTCTCACCCCTTCTCTGCCTGAAATGCCCTTTCCCCCTGCTCCTCTCTCATCAACTTCAGTACCCTTTAAGCCTCAGTTTAAATGACATTTTTTTAAAAAAAAATCTACCTAAGCTTCCATCATAGTCCCTTTGAGCATTTGTTAAGATTCTTAATTTGTTTCAAATTCATAATCTGTTTCATGGTTGTCTTCTACATGAGACCTAAAGATCAATGAGAGCAGGAACTCTAAACGCCCTGAATTCTAAACACCCAACCCAATGCCCATCATCTAATGGGTGCTCAAGAAACCTTTACTGACAAATGCCTGAGGATGAAGGAGAAAAAAAAAAAAACACAAGTAAACATGGGGAGCACTTCAGTGAGTTATAGCCTAAAACTCTCCAGGCAAGTGGTTCCCAAAACTGCACTCTCCCAGTGCAGTTTTCAATAAAGATTTTATAAATTATAAAAAGTAGTCCTTTCAAAAATTTTATGGCATGATTCTAATCTATCTCGAAAGACAAAATATGACATATCCATTACTTGTGGGAGGCAAAGGAGAAAAGATGCAGAAGGACTGCGATATTATAGTGAAATCCATGTGTCTGTCTTTCCAACCTTTTAATTTAGTGGGTTTTTAAAAGTTGGTGTTCCGTGTATGCTACTTCCTGGTCTCTGTTATAACAGGCTACCATCCTGACAGAAAGGAAGTTGAAAAGCATGTGGGCCAAAATTCCCAAGTGCCAGGTGGCAGAAGTGGAACAGGAACTGGAGCTGTCAGAGATAATGACTGAGTAGATAAGATTGATCTCAATTTTTCCCTGAGATGAAGTTTAGTTGACCTTAGAACAGATCTTCTCAAACTTTAATGTACAAATGAATCACTTGGATCTAGTTAAAAATGCAGATTCTTATTCAATAAATACAGAATGGGGTGCAAGATTCTGCATTTCTAGTCACTATGTATTGGCACACATCAAAGGGCACAATCATGCCCTAAAACAAAAGATTTTTTTTTTTTTTTTTTTTTTAACTGAGAGGTAGTACAAAAGTGATGTGTTTTAGTTGGAGGGGTCAGGATAGCAATGGTGGACAGCAAAGACCAGCTGCTGACAGCAGAGGGCAGCAGAGGGAAGGGCAAATTGCACTAGCTCCCATAGACCAACTGCCCCAAAGGCCAGTCAAATGAAGTTCAAAACAGCATGGGTAAGAAAACAGAAAAGCAGGAAAGACTCAGCAGCATGAGGGAGACGTTCATATGGGACCAGAATAACTCATCAAAGGTAGCACTCGCTAGCAGTAGAAAAAGACATCAATCAAAGGCGGGAGATACAATTCAGACACCAAAACAAAAGGGCAATGGACTTTGGGCCAGCTACTCCCTCACCACTAGCCTAGTCAGTAAAACAAGAGGAAGTGCAACCGGTGATGTCACATGGGTGTTTCCAACCTTTGTGATCTGTGAGTTAGTAGTTCTTGTTCAGACTCTAAGGAAACTGAGAGTCCATATCCTATGGGCAAAGAGTAAGGAGTCAAAGGGAAGACCAAATCCACGGAGAGACAATGGTCACCAGGGAAAGTGGGGCCCACCAGGGCATGTGAATGGAAGTGAAGGTTTGGTCACCAAGTCAGGGCTCAGCGGGGGTTTTGGCTTTTGTTTCATTTGTTCTCAAATATTATCAGCAAATTGGTTAAAATGTCAAAAGAATTAAAAGGCTTATAAACAGTCCCTGCCTTGTCCATTTATTTTTGTCTTCCTTTCACCCCAGAAACATGGTTTTTTAACTCTTACTGGTTCTTCTCCATTTTGCCTTCCTATTTATGAAGATGTACAGCACCAGCTGTTGACTCTTTAGTATGGTGGATTAGGGTATTAGTTCAAGTATACTACCTCTTCCCCTTAACTATTCTCCAAATATAATTTCATATTTTGGAATCACATGTATATTCACTATTTCCATATTATGATGACATGTATTATTCAACAATAAGTAATATAATATGATTATATTTAATTTCTTATACATTCTGCTTATACTGAAATAATTTTCTTATTTTTTATTTGTTTAGTTTGCTTTGAACATCTGATTACATTTTATTGTCACTTCAATGTTTCTTTTGCCCAATTATCTCATTTTGTAGTTTTTTTCTGATTTCTCTCATGCTTTCAGAGTTTCTACCGATTTTTCAGTCTCTTTTAGATTATTTTGAAATACCACATTACAATTGTTATATTGTTTTGGAATCTTTCACTGAGTAGGGATATTGCTCTGCTTTTTATTTTCCTGTCCTGAATAACTTTGAATGTGACTCACCCACAATCCTTTCCTATTGCTCATTTTTCTATTGCTGAAAAATGAGCAATAGATGGGTTCTACTCTTCTTTCAGGAAGTAAGAGTGAGTCTGGATAGCTTGTTTAGGTCAATAGCTCTAAAATTCGCTTTTAAGTACATGGCCTGGAACTTGCTGAGATGCTCCTCTTCACTCCCCTCTCTCAGTTCTCATGGGAAGTTCTCATTCTGTTGCCATTATTATTCAGAATCTCAATTTGGATTCAATTTCTATTCAATGTAGGACTTTGCTTCTGAAAGGAGCTTTGGCTTTTTAGTTTTTGGAATTCTAGAACTGGACCTACCTCAGACCCTCCTCCACTAATTGGAATCTCCAGCCCAAGTCACAGGTTCCAGTCAGACTCAGGTATGCAAACACTATACCCTGTGCTCTTCTCGCCATATTTCACAACAAGCCAGAAAAGTGTGGTTCTGGCTTCACACCACTGGTTATATTACTTTCCAGAGATTTCTCCCGTATGTTTCCCTTTAAGAAGAAAAGACTGGACGGATTCAGGGAAAGTGACAGAAGCATAATTTATGAATCTCCTTGAATCCCCCTGTGCATAGAAATTACCAAAGCAACTGTTATCTTTGAGCATTTATATTTTTACCAGTAGTATTTCAGAAGTCAACTCACTAGATCTTGGTTGGAGGTTTTGCTCTCCTAGTTGCTCTGTCAGAGTACCTAAACTTGAAGTGAGTCTGTGATGTTGGGCTTATACAACTCATTCTGAGCCTGAGATTTGCCAGAAATAGGATGAAGAAAAATGCCCACTTCACAGAGCCATTGAGATGATAGGAAAATTGAAACATGAAAAATGTCCCTGTGATTTAATCTGATATACAAAAAAAGTATTTAAAGACTATAAATTCACCTGTATGTCATTGCTGGTTATTTCAAAACGTATTCATGAAACATATGAAATACTATAATTTTATATTCTGACTGCATCATTTTCACCTAATATTTTATTTTTTTGGTCTTTCCCCACCAGAATGTAAACTCCTTAGGAGCAGTGATTCTTATCTGTTTTTTGTTTGTTTTTAATATTTATTTTTTAGTTGTTGGTGGACACATAATATCTTTATTTCATTTTTATGTGGTGCTAAGGATCAAACCCAGTGCCTCACGCATGCTAGGCGAACACTCTACCACTGAGCCACAACCCCAGCTCTCTTGTCTGTTTTTGCTCAATGTTATATCCTCACTGCCTGGTACATTGTATGCTGCATTGTAGGCTCTTAATAAATGCTTGGTTGATACATAAATGGTTTGTGCTAATTTTGCCTTAAAGCATATTATGCAATGGATAAAACACATGTGCAAACATTAAATTATTAGGTTGTTGGATTGGACCTGTGAAACATGTTCTGCCAACCTATTTCTCTTAGCATTTCAGTTTGCTTTGCATTCTTTCCTAAAAATAGCAGTGCCTCCCCTCCTGCAGAGAAGGGAATCAGTGTTAGAAACAGCTGCTGCTGAGAAAATGTGGCAGCATGGACCTCCAAGTCCCTGTCCTCCAGGCCAAAATATAGACAGCTTGCAAAAAAGTGGATAATAGCTGGGCCGGGCACAAGGAAAAGTACTGTGTCCCTTGCTGTGTTTCTAGAAGTCTGGCAGTCTGTTTTTAAGTAAATAGACTAGCTCTAATGGAGCAATCTATCAAATAATCTGGCCTGCTGGGATGGGGGGTAGATAGGTGCAGCAGTGCTCCCCTCTCCCTTGGGTGCTGTTTACTTGAGGAGGATAACAAATGAGAGAAAGGCAAAAGCCTGGATGACTCTTAAAGCCGGAAAAATAATAGCATGTGGCTTAGGAGGGTCTCATCTTAACTCAAGGTGTGGATGGGTTTTGTGTGTTTAGATAGCCAGCTCTTTCCACTTGTGAGAAGGAGCAGAGAAGTGCAGAACCATTACCAAGAGGTTTTTAGTGGGTTTGACAAGAGCAGGGTGGTGCAAAGAGCAGATGAATGAGCCTAGGTTTGGTCTCTACAGGTTTTCCCCCTCTTTACTAATGGAGGGGTGTCAAAACCACCAATCTGCTTCATCGCCACATAATACTTGATAAATGAGTAACATATTTACATCATTACATATATGGGGTGGAGCACGAAGTGCAGGGGTGGGAGAAAGAAATTACCAGATACTCACATGCAGACTCATATTTTGGACTTTACTCACAATATTCTCGATGACACAATTGAGAGGGTGCAGGTGTAGTTTAACCCTTTTAGTTTGTGCCAGAACCTTGAATTCTTTGAAAAGAAGAAAGGGATTTAATGTACACTACAAATGCTTTAATCAAGTGGCTTTCTTTACATACCATGAAAGCATTTTGAAACATTCAAGTAAAAAAAAAAAAATCTTTATTTTCTGAAAATATAACCTCTTAAAAATCAAAGACAGTGCCAGACCAAGTCCCATCAAGTAACAAGGCACAATAAGAAGCTTAAAACGGGTTAGGATTAAGTTACATTTGTATGAATAAGCTCACTTTTGTTGTTCAGGTCTCAATCCTTAAATGATCCTATCTCATGTGTGGAAGGTGTCTCCTCATTAAATTATACATTAATGTTCTCAGTGTGGGTCCCCATGGGGAACCAAAATTTCCCCAGGGCTCACCAACCTTTAGAGACAAATAACTACATCAATAGCAGTAATTCAAATTTTGCTTGCCCATTGTCTCAACCTGCTGTAAAGCTCTCCCCTCACCCCAACCAGGTGTTCCTGAGGCTCCCTGGGAGAGTCTCCCACATGCAGATGGGAAGTCCTGCATGAGCACAGGTGCTGCCTCAGTTGCTGGCTCCCTCAGTAGGTATGCCACTCCCAAATGCCATGCCTGCCCCAGTGCTCTCCCCAGGCTCCAATCTTCAAACTGCACCAGGTGCCAAAAGATGCACATCCCTTTCTGAGTCAGAGCAAAAGGAAGACCCGCACTCCAGTGCCATGTCACGCCATTTCTTGAGCCCTGACACAGTCTGGCTTGTACCCTCCACAAAAACATCTTTATCTGATTTTGCCCTTTCCTCTTCCATCCATCTCAGACTTAGACCACGGCCCTAGGAGTAGAATAAGCATCTTTCTTTCATCACCCAGACAAGCACAGAATTTCTGTTTCCAAGAAAAAAAAAAATGAGGTCCCCACAAAAGTAAACTTTTCCAGGGCCTTCCCTACCATTTTGCCAAACATGCCAAGATGTATGTTCTTGACCCTTAACAGTAAGTTCTGCCGGATTCTTCATCACTCTTGTCTCTCATACTTGTGCTCCAGATCCCACAAATTTTCCATTCTTAGAACTTTTCTTTGATCCTTCCTTTCCTTCTTGTCTGCCACCATCTTAATTCTTATTTCTTTGTTCCTTGAGCTGCCTTTAAACCTCAGAAGCTCAATAGTTAGAATCATTGCTCTGCTAATCCATCCTAAAAGCTGCTACCAAAATAATAATCCTTGTCTCTGTCCTGAATACACAAATGTTTCATTGTAGACTCTGACTTGCCATTAAGCCTACAAGTCAGGATTGTTGTGGAGTGAGAGCCAGGGGATCAGTCAACCTGGGTCAAGTCTTAGCTCCGTGCTCGAATAACTTTTGTGACTTTGTTATAATCACTTACTTGCTTTAAGCCTAAATTTCATCACCTATAAAATACATTATTAATATTTCCCTCATAGAACTCTTGGAAGGAAAAAAGTTATAATAACTATGAAGTAAATTTTTAACATGAAAATGCAAATTTAAGATTCAATGTTAGGGCTGGGACTGTGATTCAGTGGTAGAGTGCTTGCCTAGCAAATATGAGACACTAGGTTCAATTCTCAGCACCACATTTAAAAAAAATGAATAAATAAAGTTATAAAATTTTTAAAAAGATACAATGTTATAAAAATTCAAGAACTTCTTCTTGGAACTAAAGACTTCCATAATCCAACACTACCCACTTTCTCACCTTTTCTCTATTTACTCTCATTTTTAGCTCTCTTCCCTAGACTTATCAATTTGTTTCTTTCCCTTTAAATGAGTCTTTCACTTCTAGGTAATGCTTCTTATTGTAACAGATTAACCAAAATGTCAGGGGCTTAATACAAGAGAATTTTATTTCTCACTAACTTAAAATCCAACATAAGTATTCTTACTTCACAGGGGGCTCTCTTCCTCGTGTGGATTCAGGGATTCAGGATCCTTCCATTTGTGGCTCTATCATCCTTAACATATGGCTTCCAGGGTCACTCCAAAAGAATTGGATAGTGGACAATCACATGTGAAAGGTTGTTATGAGCCCATATCAGAGCTTAGTTATATAACATTAAATGTAGTAAAATGGCAAGAACACAGGTTTGGTGAACAGTTGGCTACTCTGTGCCAATAGCCAAAACATACAACTAGAATTTTCCAAGATGTGTTCCTCAGATATATCTTTCAAAGACTAGCTAAGGACTCAATTTATTCATGAAGACTTTTGGAGCAATCTAGATGATGATCTTATTGTCCAAGCTCAAACTCTTAGCACATATTGATGATACTATTCCTTAACTCATTGGCTTCCTCTTTGTTAACTCACAAAAAATGTTTCTCAGATCTTTCTTCTCGAACGCTGAGACACTTAAATCTGTTAGCATCTTTCTTCCCTACATTGATGCCCCTAATTTTAGACCTTCCTCGTTTATCTCATGCCTCTTTATGAACTCTTGCTGTTGGCTCACTTCTTTCTCCCACTGAATAATTGTGAAAATTCCTTCCTCCAAATGGTCTTCCTCCTGCTTCAACTGTAACCTGTACATGGGTGTCTTCCAAATTTGAATCTTGTCTCAGTCACTTATCCCAGCTCTAAAGACATTATTCCAGCTATCTGCAGGATTTTTGTGGTAACCTGTCCCCAAAGATCCAAAGATACCTCTGTCCCCTCTTCCAGTGAGCCACTCTTGAACTCCACACTCTTGTGTAGTCTCTTCCCCTTTCAGTCTGGCCTGTTACTGAATTAAAGGATAGAAGTGAGCTGCTGTGAGATTTCTAAAGCTGGGTTCAGCATCTGCAATCTTCCAGCCACCAGCCAACTGACAGTGTTTGAGAGATTCTGAGCGAGAATTACCCAGCTGAGCCCCATCAAGCCTTCAACCCATGAGAAATAATACATTTATGTGATAGGCTAGTATGTTTATGGATGGTTTGTTACACTGAAATAGATATAATAATGTAACTAGGGGTATTAACTGTCTGGATTGCCCCCTACTAGGTTTTATGGTCAAAGGGAAAAGAGTCCAGTCTTTTTCCCCTAAAGATCTGGACACCATTATTTTTCTTTCCTTCCTTTCTGTTCTAACTCATCTACAAGAGTGTAAGCCCCATCAGTCCAGAGACTGTGTTTAACATCCTTACTACATTTGCTTCTTTATAACAATGAGTCAGTAAATAGTTTATGAGTGAATAACTGAATAGCTGCATGATTTTTGTACTATAGACTTTATTTCTTTAAAATATTTCATGGAATCTTAATTTTTGGTGACAATTCAATCACGTTAGGAGAATAACTGTTGTTGAATGCATAGGTGCTAGATGCTCTATTTATAATCATTTTAACTCTCATAATAACACTATGAGATATACATCATAATTCATTTTTGACAAAAAGAGCAAGCCAAGGTTGAGAGAAATTCAAATTCCTTATCAGGTATCACAGAGCTTGAGGGTTTAAGAATCAGGATACATACGCAGGCTCTGAACACTTACTTCACTCAGCGAACACTGCGTCCTTACAAATTTCTTAAATAGAGAGCCTATTTCTGGTTTTGTTACTGCTGTCATTTGTTTGTTTGTTATATTTACACAAGGACAGGTGCACAAAATTATCAGTCCTTTAGGGAAGATGAAGTTTTAGGCCAAATATCATGATAAAGTTTTCTTCCCTCTGCCATCTTCACTGACAAAATCTGAAACTGGACAGAAAATAGGGAGTATACTATTTATTTCTTGACCCTTCTGGTATGTAACCGTCAAACCACAGCACAGAGGTCCCTAACCCTGGCTGCACATTAGAATCATCTGGAAGCTTTAAAAATTATTTTATTATTTTTGGCCTATCCCACACCAATATAATCAGAAATTCTGATTATATTAGCTCGCACATTGGTACCTTTTTAAAATTCTCTGGTGATACTGATGTGCAGTCAGCTTCAAGGGTTTGGATGAAACTAACAATCTTCACGTTAAGCAGTGTAGGTCTTGCTTTTATGAAAATGCTTACCAGAATATTTTGGCTGAAAGGGCTGGGAGGCTGTGGTCAGGCCTCGAATCTCCAACCTCAAAGCCCAGAAGCATTGAATAGTAAATAAGCCAACCTCTGCCCAGGGATCTTCCAGCTCCTTTAATTTTTAAGTCATGTGATGTTAAAATTTAGTTATAAAACAATGTAGCAGAGTAGAATTTATACTTGTTTGTAGCTAATGATCCATGATAACTGGTGGATAGCATTGGTTGTACAAAGAGTATTGATAACAAATTGAACATTTTAGATAGTAAGGTTAGAAATAGTAAAAGATGTAAAAAAAAAAAAGTCTCTGATCACTTTTTATCATATGCATTAGTCAGACATAGTAAAACACTTAACATCCATTTTCTCCCTATAGATGGCAACATTTTTTTTGTTGCGCTGGGAAAATAAGAGTACACTTTGAAGATGGAAGAAAATAAAGGAACTATATTCAATAGTAATTGTTCATAGAAGTTTAAAATAATTTTTTAAAAAACTACCTAAATTCCTTAAACCCACCCTCAATTATACAGTAGCTTCCAATTCCCTCATTTCATCCACCTAGGAACACCTCAGCTGCCCAGGTTTTATAGGACAATTTGGAAATTGCAACTCTCCCTAAATAAACCCTGAAGTCTCAGCTTCCCTGTTCCAGGCCAGGCGAACTGGCTCATTCCCTCCCTTTGAAGAGACACCAACCTCACTTCTCATTCCACCGTTGACAGCACGGAACGATGTAAACTAAAGTCTCCTTCACATTTATTCATGCAGCTCAGCTCCTGCCCTGTTAATGTTCCTAAGCAGAAGTGCAAGTGCCCAAAGACAATTAAACTATGATTCATCCTCCAGGATGCCTGCTAAGGCAGGCTGCCTGGCTGTGAGTGAAAACATATTTTAGCAGTAGCTGATCTTTTCCTTTGGTTGAGGACCAAGTCAGACTAGGCATGGCTTTGAAGTTATTTCTGTCTCGGTGGATTAGAGGTCTCAAAAGAAGCAGCTCCACAAACCTTTTAACAAATATTTACAATTCTGCACTAAACAACCTCCACTGTACCTTAACCTTTACGGTCTTGTGAAATGCTTGCCAACCTCCCTGCCAAACTCATGCACTTGCCAGAGTAGACAACAGGGCAGTAGCTCAAAGAAAATGAAGTACAAAACAGTAAGGCATCCACTTTCCTCATGGAAGAAAGGAAATAAGGTAATATTGTGCAGACCTGGCTGCAGAGGTGAATCTCCTTTCCCAGTTCTCTATCCCCCCATACCCTAGGCAGGTACTCCTCTGCCTCTGAGTAGTATTTTACTTGCTCAAGTGGGATCTTGGAGAGACATATTGGCTACCTTGAAGCCAGGTTTTCAGCGGTGCCAAAGGATGGCTCTTATCCAGTGCAGGAAGGACACAAAACCTTGGGCTCCTCTGTAAAGGAGATGGATTATGAGGAGGTCAATACTTTCATCTGTTACAAGACTATGACGCTTGGCAAAGTTCATAGCAAACCTCTCTCATTGGAAGTTTTTAAATGAAAATGCTTATCACTGAAGGCTTCAGTTGGTTTGGTAATGTTACAAGGATTAGTTTAATGGATGACTTTGATACCTTTTCTATTTTTTAGAATCCTCACTGTGAGGACAAAAATCTCCTAACAAAAATCCTTGAAGAATAAAAGGATAAATGAAAGAAGCCAGAATATGGAACTATAGTTGATGGGGTAGAGAAGAGCAACAGTCTAGTCCCTCACTCCTGACTGTCCCAATTCCTTGGGTGCCATCAGTACACATCCATGGAGTCAGACCCATGACAAGATCAGTAAAGGATCCTTAGGAGGGGAGAGCATTAGTGAGGTCAGCCACAGAGAAGGCACCAAAGGAAGGCAGAACTTGAGAGGATCAGCTGGATGACAGCTGCTGATATAATAGCCACCAAGGTTTGTTCATGAAGTCCCAACATGATATGGCATCCATGTACCCCCAAAACTCACTGGAAAAATCTAAAGCCCCGCATCAATGATAGAGACAAGAGCCACAAGTATGTGCTATACTGTTACCTCTGTTAGTGTGGCCCAGAAAACAGAAATTAAAAGTGGATCAACTCGGGCTGGGGATGTGGCTCAAGTGGTAGCGCACTCACCCGGCTTGCATGCAGCCTGGGTTTGATCCTCAGCACCACATACAAACAAAGATGTTGTGTCCACTGAAAACTAAAAAAAATAAATATTAAAAACTCTCTCTCTAAAAAAAAAAAAAAAAAAAAAAAGTAGATCAACTCAGAGATTTGGTGTCAAAGGTCATCAGCATCCTATTCATCCATTTATTCATTCAGTCAACAAATGTTTATGTTTCAAGGCACTGGTCTAAGTGCTTTGCAAAACAAAAAATACACATACAGGTCCTGCCACTTAAAAGCTTATCCTAATCACTAGAAGGTACAGCAGTATCTATAATAGATGTTAGAAATAGTTAAATTTCATCATTTAGTCACAGATCGAGTCTGTATTGCTCCTGGTGATTTGAAAAACTCAGAGCCGAGACAGAATCAGTGCACGCAAAGTACTCCCAGGGAACAGTGTGAGCATGGTATGGAGGCGGGAAAGATCAGACACACTTCAAAAAACGGTAAATGGTTCCATTTGACTGGGCAATGATCTATAGTTAGTCATGGGAAATGTATCAGAAAAGTGGGATAGTCAGGAAATGGAGGGCCAACTGTGTGAGTTTGAGAATCTGATCATCAGGTTGTAAAGTAATGGGAAGTCAGGAAAAACTCCTTACAGAAAAGGGACTGAGTACAATGATTACTTTCAGAAGGTTAATCTTGGTTTAATAATCAGGAAAATTCTGACTACAGGACCAAGTTTACAGCCAAACTTTATAGTAACTCCTACAAATGATGATATTTGGTAGCATGAACAAGCAAGATCATCCAGTTTTTAATCTCAAATGTATTTCTTTCTACTGCCCAGAATACTCTGTTGGGTACCAACTTTGTTGAGTGCTCAGGAAGTGAAAACTCATGTAAATAACAGCCTACAGTCTTATTTGGAGTAGCATTAAACATATAATAAACTCAACATAGTATATTTTGCACATTTTAAGAATATAAAACAGGAATAATGGTCATCACTCCATGAAACACTGGAAGTTGTACTGGAACATAATAATCTCTATTTACAGAAAAGGATCACATAGTTCCTACAACAGTTTATGGATATTTGCTTTTAATTTCAGAGTTGCTTTATAGTTTAAAAATAAAAATAGGGACTTAAAACAAATGTAAAGTTTTTTTCTCTTATCAAAAATATAGAAATTTTATTTTAGCAACATATTTTAGGAAAAAATATAAAAACAAATTGAAGAAAAATAAGTACCTGAATTCCATCATAAAAGACAATGTATTTTCAGAAAGAAATAGCATTTTATTCTGTAACTGTACCATAACTCATTCAACTAAATGCTTTTAAAAATGTATTTAGTTTTCAATTTTTCTCAATTTTAAAAGCAGAAATTTGATGTTGATATCCAAATATTTGTTGAAATTTATAACCATTTCTTTGGGACAAATTTATGGAAATCTAATTTCTAGGTCAAAGGGCAGGCATTTTTAAATATTTTTCAGTGAGTATTGTTGACAAATCTTCCAGTCTTTCCTGCAATGAATGGCAGCAGTCATTTTCTTAAAAATTAGATATTATGATTGTACTCTAGCAAATTTGCTTATTTGCTAGTGAAAGATTGTTTAATTGCTTTGCCTTTAATCACTGATATTGATATTAATATACATGAGTGTGATTCCTTCCTTTTTGATTTATGTTCTTTCCCATAAAAACTGTGTTTGCATATTTCTATTCTTAACAACTCTTTATAGATATGCCACAAATATGTATTTTTAATAATTTTTATTTTACATTTTGTAGTATTTTTGATATAGAAAAAGTTAAATCTGTATATAATTAATCTGCCCATATTTCTCTTTTCTCATTTCTGGATTTGGTAGCAAGTTTTTAAAAATCTAGCACCCCGAGATTATAAAACTACTCATCAAAATTTATCATACTATTCTTATAGATTTGGCATTTGGATTTAATTACTTTGGTAATTAAATTTAAATTTAATTACTTTGGTAATTAATTACTTTGGTAATTAAAAGGAGTGCTTTTTCCCTGTGTGTTTTGCAAGTAACTACCCAATTGTCTCAATTGTCCCAGCAAAAATTTACCCCCTTTCCTCATTTACCCCATTTAATTACAAGCCAAACTTTTATAGATGAAATGGATCAAATTAAGGATTTTCCATCCTTTCTTTTGATCAGGATTCTTTAATAGTGTGTGCATTATTTTAGCTTTAAAAATACTACAGTAATTGTCATGTTAGGATGAAGTCCTCATATTAGTTCACTTTGTTCAAATAGAAGTGCTAATTTCACCCATTTGTCTTTAACATTTTTCAATATATTGTGAAAAATAAAAGTTTATTCTGGACAGGGCACACTCGCCTATACTCAGGAGGCTGATGCAGGTGAATCACAAGTTCAAGGCCAGCCTCAACAACTTCACGAGGCCCTCAACAACTTAGTAAGACCCTGTCTCAAAAATAGAAAATAAAAAGGCTGGACATGTAGCTCACTGGTTAAGTGCCCCTTGGTTCAATCCCTGGTACAAAAAAAAAGTATATCTATATATGCTTATCTTATATTTATGGTATATCTATAAGCTTAAGGCTTTTCAGCATTAGTGATACCATTGATGCCTTTGTGTACCTTTCCTAGTCACCTCCCCAATAGAAAAGAGCTAACCATTGTCTTGCCACTCTCATTCTCTAGTTTATTCATACCCTGACTACATATGCATGTGTTTCTAAATAATAGATGCAATTATTGAGCGTTTTTAAAAACTTTTTGGGAATGTCATAGTGCAAATATTCTTGTTTCTCCTTTTTTTCATTTTGTTGTTCATCATTATATTTGTGAAGCTTATGTAATTGATATACATAGCTCTGGTTCCTTCATTTTTATTGCTTCATAATAGTCCATTGTATAAGTGAAATGTGAAATGCATCATTTAAATGGCTTATCCACTACCCTGAAATGAGGTATTTTGTGGTTTCCTTTGTTTCGAACATTCTTATCCCTGTCTCCCTAAACATGTGGCGCCGTTCCATGAGCACATATCCTAATGAGTCAAATTGCTGAGTTGTAAGATGCATGTGTATCTTCAACTTGCTCTTCAGGGTAGTTGAACATTTAGTTTCCCAAAGTTTTTGTCACACCATAACCTCATCAGCTTTTAGTGCAGGCAAGATTCTAAACTTTTTCCAATCCGATCAATTCATTTTTCCACACAAACTTTAGAATTCTGTCAGGTTCTAAAAAAAGCTAATTCTACAAGATTTTTAATAGAGTTTTTAACTTCATATATTCATTTAGAAGAATCAGTGTCCATGTAATATGAACTTTGCTCAATTCAGAACATGACTTTTCTCATTTTGCCTCTACTTATTTTGCAACTTTTCATAGTATTGAACATTTCTTAAGTTAATTCACATGCATTGCATATTTGTTGCTATTGTGAACTCCTTTTTTCAAAAGGGTAATTTTTAAAGCCCAAAGTTTACTTTATTCTTTTATTGACATTGAATTTAAGTAGATTAGTGCCCCCAAAAGATGGAAAATATGTTAAGAACAAATAGCTGAGCACATCCATAGCATTATCTAAAATGTCAAATAAAAGGTCAGCACTGAAATTAAATTTCAGTACCCTTATAAACACTGCTGGTCCCCTTCATTTGATCTGCCCCACTCTCTAGAAGTCCCAGATTTTTTAAAGTCACTTTTTAATGGCCCCTCCCAACAGGAAAGTAACCATGAGGTGATCTAGAATTCATCATGAAGAACAGTGGACAAAAATAGGCAGTTTGGGACCATCTCCCCAGGGCAATTTGCACCACCTTGCAACACCTAACTAAGTTTTCCTGGCAGTTCTAAGGACAATTCTTAACCCTTGCATTGAACTGTGACCTCGATCCCAAGGACACAGGAGAATGGAAGAAAAAGGTTTCTCGCTTTCTGTGTGAGCAGCCATCTCTCCATCAGTATGAGTTATCAAACACCTATCATGAGCTAAGAACGGGGTCCAAAACTGTTAAGTAAGGGAAGGATTGTGAAAAGAGCCAAAGATGTGGTTTTTGCCCACTGGGGGTTCACAACTTCTTTGGAAAGATAATAAATGAGTTTGCAGAACTAGAGAACAATCCAGTACCTCTAAAAAGTATTCTCATTTTTTTCTATATTACTCTCAAGTATATCCAATAATAGATGATAGATAGAATACAGATGATAAATTATAGATGATTGATGATAGGAGATAGATAGATGATAGATAGATAGATAGATAGATAGATAGCATCGGGACAGTTTAGTTTCCATGTGACTGTGAACTGGAGCAAGGGGAAATACTCCTTCACTATCATAACTGGATAGAAGACCTGCTATCGTGCTGCTGTGCTGCAGTAGTAATGGCCAGCTACAAAGAATACCATCATTTGCCTCTGAGCTCTGAGTGCATCTCTTTTGTAGTCACTACTTACTGTTCCTTAACTTTTACTCAGTTCCCTGGCAGTGGGTTGTACTGGATGTCTCTTTCCTTCCCAAAGATGTTGAGTCTCCAGCCCCATTTAAGTAATCTCTGGTGTGAAACAATAAACTGCTTCTCAAAACTTTGAAAAGGGTCGGGGGGAAGTCCAGAACCTTGTGTACCAGTGAACCCTGGGTACCTGGGATTGATTTTACCTCTGTCTAAAAAAAAATGTTCCTTCCTCCAATCCCCTGTTTAGAATGACACTTGAAGTAACATCCAGTGAGGGAGACATTAGTCATTTCATTCATTTTGCTTTGCAGTGCACATTGTTAAGGATCTAAATACAAAAGATATATACACAGTCTGGAAGATTAAAAGTAAATTGCAAGCTATTTTGATTCTTCAGAAGGAATTAATAGTATCACATTCCTTAATCTTTTGTAGAGGGTTTATGAAGCAGTTTCATAAATATGATCTCCTTTAATTCTAACAGCAGCCCAGTCAGGTTGACTGAGCAGATAATATTATTCCCATCAAATCCATAGAATTAGGGCTGGAAGGGACTTGAAGACCTATCCTTCAGATAAGTATCTGGGTTCAGAGAAGTTAACTGAGACCCCACAGCTGGAAAGGGGACTAGAAAAACCTCACTGGACTCCCAGCTTCTTGTCTTCTTCCATACCAGAAGGCCTCACCCATCTCAACAGGGAAAACCCAAAGTGGCCACCTTGTTGTAGATGCCCATAGGCAAGTAGGAAGGAGAAGTACCCAAGGGTTTCTGTGGTAGAAGGTCTGTTTTGTGACCACATCAGCTGAGACCCTCACATTCGATGTTATGGGAATTCGATGTATAAACCCATTTAATTTATTTATTTATTTAATTTATTTATTGGTTTATGTGCCAATGTTACTGGTGACAGAGAAATAAACAGCCCTTCACTCAACCTGTCCAACCCCAAAGGAAACTGGTTTCCCAATCAATGTATCCCATCTCAGAAGATGCTTAGGTCTGGAATTCTAGAATGTTTAAGAAGGAAGGTGTTATTGCTTTGGACCTTAAATGTCCCCCAAAACTTCATGTGTTGAGGGCTTGATGGCACTACGGGAAGTGGTGGTAACTCCAGGTGGTGGGGAAGTAGGCCTTTGGAGGCATGATTTAAAGGCTATATTGGAACCCCAGCCCCAACCCCCCACCCCCACAGTCACCCCCCACCACACAGCTTCCTGGATGTCCTGAGGTGAGCAGTTTGTCTCTGCCATGCACCCACCATCTACCTCACCACAGGCCCAAAATGACAGGGCCAAGTGACCCCGGACTGAAACCTTCAAAACGGTGAGCCAAAATGAGTCTTTCTATCTTATAAGATAATTTATATTGGTTATTTTGCCACGGGAACGGAAAGCTGATTAACACAGAAAGTCATTTTTCAGACTGATTCTGATACTTAGGGCCCAAACTTAGTTCAAAATCTTAAAAACACATCAGAAAAAAAAATTATACCTAAAATCGAACAAAATTTTACAGTTTTTCCCCAAAATCAAAGCCACAGTATATTTCCAGAGTAAAGTTAACTCTCCAGCCACAACTTCCAAGGATGTTTGTATGAGTCCACCAGATGTGTTGACAAGGGTCGAAACAAGGTGACAAGCAAGGAAAGAAGGAGGGGGCCATTTATTTAAAAAAAAAAACCTTTGTGTCTACTTTCACATGTTTAAAAGAAAGAAAAAACCTGACATGGGAAATGCAAAGGTGAGACAGGTCACCCAAGGATTCCACCCCTGGCAAGGTGTGGTAGTATGTGGCCGCCTAGTTAAGCTCTTTACTTGGCAAGCCCACAGCCATTTGGGACTGACAACTGGGTCACCATGTCCCTGCAACATCAACACCGTTCAGACACCGGAGCGAGTAAAGCGGGAATTTGATCCAAAGATTGGTTTTGGAGAACCACACTCAGACTGGAAGCCTGAGCCCCTGAAAAAGATCTGTCTCGCCAGCTGGCCAAAATAAATACTTAGAAAAATAAAAGAAAAGGGGAGAAAAGCAGATTATGAATAGTTTTTCCAGACATGCAATTCTAAACCAAAGTCCAGATATGCACTTTAGAAAGAAAACAAAAAAAAGTTCTGTTGTCTTTTGAACTATTTCATTTTTTAAAACAACCTTATTTTACTTTTAAATTGCTTTGATACAAAAAATTGACAGAAAGTAAGATAGAAATATATTATCCTGAACATTAAAGCACATTAATACAAGACTACAATACAGTTGGTTATTACTGATATAAAACAAACATGACTGCTTGCTGTTCCCTGGCTGTTACCATTGACTTTTCATTGTGAATTACTGAAATCCATGGCCACAGCTCAAAGCCTACTTTTTTTCATTAGGGATCATTTTTTTTTTCCAAATACTAATTTCAATAAACATTAATCAAATTCCTAATATGGGCTGTGCATTCCCTTACTGATTCAGGGATTCTTGATTTCTGTGTTAAAGAAAGGAAGAAGTAGTGAAATCCCCTAAAGGGAAATAAAGCTTAGAAAAGATCTGACTATTTACAATACTAATCTTCATGTAACTTAAAAGATGCATATCAAATTTGAAGAGATTTTAATACTCCCACTAAGAAAAGATAGGTTTTGTTTGGATTTGCTTCTAATGAACATGGACATTCTATTGTGTGCTGAAATATTAGCATGTATTTGTTGTTTACAACCCCACAATCTCAAATAAAGGCAATATCAGGAAAACAAAATTATTATGAATAATATATTAATTATTATATGCTAAGAGCCTAACAGAAATGATACATCTAGTGAGTGGACCATTTAAAAGTTAAGTCTTCAACAATAAAGCAATAATTCTTCCAAATACCATAATATTATGTAAAATGGAAAGAAGATATTCTTATAATTAACTGTTATATTCACTTGTTCTAAGCTTCTCAGGCCTTAGAGAGCAGAATGTTTACAGCCAGTAATACCATCTATATCCTAAATAGTTTTTAAATTCTTCTTTGGTTAAATTATGTCACATAAAACCTCCAAGAGAAATGAAAAAAAAAATCCGCAGTAATGAACAAGACATATAAAGTTCCCAAACTTCTTCTATAGTCTTGCCAATATACTCATTCCCCTACTGAACACACTTGCAAAGTAGCCCCTCTGACCTTTCTAATGAGCATCTTATAATAACCCAGAAAGTTCATATCCTATCAAGCCTCACACATTAAATATTGTATAATCCATTCACAAGGGAATAGGAAGGATCAATATTATAAGTACAGTAATCTCAAATAAGCTTAAATGATTGGTTTTATATTTGTATAGTAATCATATATTCTGAACCCTAAAATATCAGGAAACATTTTAATACAAAGCATATAAACATTTCCCCTATTTTTGACAATTTATTCAAATTATTAATTATGCCTTTGATGCCTGATCCATTTCCATGTGAGTTATACTATAAACGAAAGTCACAGAACAGGTGCCATTATTTGGGTGCTGCCTATCAAAACTAATTTTCCATATCAAAAGACATTTACTTTTTTTTTTTTTTTGGTATCAGAGATTGAACCCAGGGGCACTCAACCACTGAGCCATATCCCTAGCCCTTTTTTTACATTTTATTTAGGGACAGAGCCTCATGAAATTGCTGAGGCTATCTTTGACTTGAGATCCTCTTGCCTCAGCCTCCTGAACCACCGGGGTAGGATATGCACCACCACACCCAGCTGACATTTATTCCTTTTATTATAAATTGAAGTATGTTGGAAAGACAGGAATATCAATATTTATATAACCATCCCTGGTCACTATTTAATACCCAATTTATGTAACCAAATAGCTAAATATATCTTGGATTAAAAACTCTGAAATCAAAGATAATGGATTATAGGGGATGAATAAGAAAAACTTCAAAAACAGATTTGCTCATGTTGTATTGATGCTGCATCTTCATATATTATGTCTCAATATATATTTATCCACATCATTGATATTTGGTTTCATGGAAAAACTCAAATGAATTACATTTCTCTAACAGTTATGATGCCCAGTTAATGAGAGCCTTTGATGATACAAACTCCCATAAAATTTCCAGTTACAAACTCCCATCAGAATTCCCAGTTAAAAGATTGCCTTGTAAAAAGAATTAACAAACTGATAACCACCAAAAATTTTTGGTACTGACTTGTCACTATTTTTAAGTCCTCTTTTTTAGGCAAAAAAAAAAAAAAAAAAAACCCTTTTGAATAGTGCAATGCTTCTCAAACTGGAAAAATATAGATTCTTCTCCAGGTCTGGAGTGGGGCCCGAGATTCTGCCCTGGTGTCAAATGAGGCAGGATCTGGTCCAGGAAACGCTTTTGTACAGACAGAGAGTTAAAGAAAAATATTCCTATGAAATCAACAAAATCATCAACACCTTACTGGAGTGTTCCTTGGATTTTAATGAGATATTCTCTAAAGAGGCTCATCCCAAATACCATCTACCTTCTCAGCTAAAGGAAACCTACGAATGACCATTGTGGCTGTGAAGGCAGATCCTTCAGGTTGATGATGCCAGTTGTCTTTAATTTAAAAAAATTAAATGTGTCCTTCACCCATGGAAACATTCACACAGATGACACACCTCACTGTACTCTCAGTACAAGGCAGAATCTGAAAGGCACAAACCTTGTGATTGGGGATCTTGCAGTATGATAAAAAAGATGAAACATCTTCCTCCACACACAAACGACTGAGCGCCATGTTGAAAGGAATGAGTGGCCTCTGAGAAGTGAAAAGCTAGGATGGGGGCTGAGAAGAGAGGCGACTCCCAATTGCGTGCATTTGTTTTAGTCAGCTTTTTTGCTACTGTGACTAAAAGCTCTGATCAGAACAATTTTAGGAGAGGAAAAGTTAACTTAGGGGCTCACAGTTTCAGAGGTCTCAATCCACAGATAGCAGACTCCATCTGGGGGGGTGGGCTCCGGGCGAAGCTGAACATATGAAGGAAGAGTGTGGCAAAGGGAAGCAGCTCACAAGGTGATCAAGAAACAGATACTCCACTCTCCAGATAAAAAATATATACCCCAAAGCCAGGCCCCCAGTGCCCCGCCTCCTCCAGCCATACCACACCTGCCTTCAGTTACCACTCAATCCCATCAGCTAACTAGACTTAATTCACTAATTGGGTTAAGGCTCTCACAACCCAATCGTTTCTTCTCTGAACCCTCTTGCATTGTCTCACACAGGAGCCTTTGAGGGGGTCACCTCACATCCAAACCATAACAGCATCAGAGTTGGCCTCCTGAAGGAGGTGGAGGTCACCCGCTGAAGGATGAGCTGGGCTAAAAATGCAGAATAGAGAGGGGGGAACAACACACCCAGAGGCACAGATAGACATTTGGATGTTTTGTCTGTCACATTTTCATTTCTACAGCCCAAATGGATAAACATATACATTATGTAATATGTTTCATGAAAAAATTTTAGGACTTCAAAGATGAGACTAGAGTTTTTCAAAGCCCCAGAGTTCTCAGAGTCAGGTTTCCAAATCAACAACAGCATTAGCATCACCCAGAAACTTGACAGAGATACAGATTCTCATTTCTCCCTGCCTAATTTGACAACCACAGGAGCAGACCTTCTGTGCTTCAGTAGGGATAGGAACCTCCTTGGGAGCTTATTGAAATGCAAATTCCTGGTCTCACCACAGAGGATCTGATTTAGTAAAGTCACTACTGGGTTTGATACATTTTTAAAAAGCATTCTCCCCTACTTCTGACACAGGTGGACCACATTCCCCATTTTGAGAAACATTGTTACAGTCTCAGAATAGGAGATGAAGAAAAGAATAAAGGGTGGGGAGAGTGCCAATAAAAATAAGAGAAGGAAAGAAAGAGTAAAATGCAGTTCCATGTTTATCAGTATGAAACCATCCAGTAAGGAAAGGGTTTGATTCTGAATGCTATGGAAAGAAAATTAGATCCAGAATGCTGATACCTAAGTAACTCACACATTTCATAAAGTTTGATGGACAGTTCCACAAGGATTTTTCAATAGCCATAAACAATTCCTCTTTTATAACAGAGGTCTCAGAGTATGACTCCTCTTGACATTACAAGTGTAGAGAAATTGCTGGAGTTCTTCCCCGCCTGATGCCCAAGAATTCGATAAGCCATTGCTGTTTTTAACAGACTGACATTTATTGCTTGTGGGTCCCAGGAGAGCTTAATGGCAAAAATTACTCTTAAAACCTTGTCCTGTTTGGAGCACTAGGTCAGCCTTAGCCGTTCCCTCACAGATCCCTTTCTTTTTCCTGTGAACTTTCAGGGATAAACCTCAGAGTGACTTAGCATCTAGAGAACAAAGTTCTGGCTCAGGAGTAGTGATAACCCTACCGCATGGTGAGGTTAATTATTAGATTTGAAGGTTAAGTCCTATCCTCTAATCTTTCTCGTTTTTAAAATGAGATTGAATTACCCACTCGGTGCAGGTTATTCCAAACACAAGATGAAATAGGAAGCTCCTGAAGCCCTCAAGGAGATATGTTTTCTGAGGGACCCCGGGCTTTCCAAGCCACGGGTCTTCTAGAGGCCTGGAGGCCACTGACCAGCCCTTCTGTGGTACCCGGGCCTGGTGCCTTCATCCGTGCAGTTGAGGATCCTGGTAAAAAGCAGAGGCCCTGGGGTCAAATTCTCCACCTCTTTCTATAAATGACCTTAGGCCAAAAACCCAATCTCTCCATTTCAGTATTCTCGTTTATAAAATGAGAATATTAATCACAATAACTTCATGGGGAGTTTCAGTAATCAAAGAGATGATAAAACATTTAGAAAAGATCTGGCACCAAGCACTCAGTTGTTTTTATTATTTCTCATATTTCTTATGGCAGAGAACGGATTCAAGTAGACATGAAGATGGCACTTTGACTATTAAATAAAAATGTGTCATTGAACGTACTTTGAGAAATGAATTACTCTACATTTACAGACAGTCCCAAGTTTTGATGGTTCCAGTTAAGATTGTTCAACTTTACAATGGTGTAAAAACCACACACATTCATTAGAAACAGTACTTGAAATTTTGAATTCTGATCTTTTGCCAGACCAGTGATAGGCACTATGATCCTCTCAATGACAGGCAGCAACAGTGAGCCTCAGCTCCCAGCCAGCCGCAGGGTCACCAGGGTAAAAACCAGTACTCTACAACATACTCCAGCTACACTAGCAGTCGGTAGATTCAGTGTCTTAAATATATTTTCAACTTAGGATATTTTCAATTCTGGATATTCTCAACTTGTCACAGGTTTAACAGGACATAACCCCATGATAAACCAAGAAGCATCTGCCATTGTTCAAGAACATATTAGTTTAGAATCCTAAAAACCTGGAGGAGATAAGCTTTGGCCTTTTTCATCCTGTTTTGTAGGCATTTCCATTCCAAAGTATTCCTGAAATAACATTTCTCAAATTTCTTAGGTTATCTGGGTTTTATTCTCGCTTCACCCTTGAATGTGATAAGTCACCTAATCTCTCTTGCCTCAAACTTCCTCTTTTAAAAAATGGGTTAGCAACTTGTTTGAGAGTCCAGTGACCCTGCTTTTGAGGCAGCCTCAAGGATCTGGTGCGGTGCTGCAGGGATGAGGCTGCCCTGGTCTTGTGGTCCTCAGTGCAAGAATGAATGTTGGCCTGTGAGTCCATGGTGCATCCCAAAGCTGCCATCAAAGAGAAGAAATGTCTCAAGTTGTGTTTTGACACTAAGATTCATGTGAATTTTTGAAGTTTTATTATATGTCATAGCTGTATCTTTTTATGTAAAAATGTTTAAAAATATTTTCTAGATAAATTAAATTTCTCCTCTCCAGTCCCCACCCTCCTATACCAATTCTCCCAACTTGCAAGTAAAATCGACACTCCTTAATTAATTCACTTATCCCCTGGGTGGTGAAGAATTCCTGTTTCAGAAACTAATGGAAAGTTCTATGTAAAAATCACCATTTCCCCAATCATGTTGCAAGGAGAGATCTAGTATATTGAACTATTTCCTGAACTGTCAAGGCTTTTCAATTCTCATTCTTCTCCCATCTTGTCTATTCACCATCAAAGATCCAATATAGAAAGCACAGAGCATAAGAATTGGAAGTGGAAGATGCAATAGGAGAGGAGCCTGTGTTTTGTGGAAATGAGAATTCCCTGCAGAGCTATTATACAACTCATACATTATTCAGGGTAAATTACACTGGAAAAGTTGTGCTGAGATGTCTCTCCCATTTCAAAGGCATAATTCTACAATAGAACTTGTAAATTTTCTAAATAGAGCTTCAGGACTTTCATAAAAATCAATTATCATTTTTAAGAACTCAACTCTAATTTTTGTGTAATAAAGCAACAACCTAAACACTAAAATTATTATTTTGGTCTTCAAATTCAAAAGAGAAATTTGTTCCTGGATTATAAAGCAAAGGTACTTAAATGATGATCTGGCGGTTTAATAAATTCAGAATATTGTGATTTATAATAAGCTTTTTAGAAAAATCAAATACCACTGTGTAACAGTCAGAATGCCATAAAATATTAAGTAAATTCCAAACACTTTTTCTTTCCTTAAATATATTTCAAAATAAGTTGATATATAGACTTACATATATCTCCTATGGGAAGACTGTAGGAGAAAAAAAAACTGCTTTATGCAAGACAATTAGCAATCTTTCCCTTCCATCTTAGAACCATAAAAGTGAAACTGAACTTCAAAATGTCATGGATAATATTTATATTAATAATACAAGGAATTGTCTAACCTATCATGCAGTTAAAGTAAGAGTGAGGAGTATATATTTGGAGCTTAAATGATGCTTTTTCTGCTTAGTGATTTATCACTTTTAACTGATGGTTATAAAATTACAGCTATCATCAGTATAAACCACTGGTCTCCCAAGATTCCTCTATTAAAGTTTGTGTCGTAAAATTGATGGATATGTCAACAACAAGTTTTCAGTGATAATTTTTTTTTCTTTTTATCATAGTAGGTTTTGGAGATCTTTATACTTTCAGAGAACTAAGAGTTCTAAAGGGAAGCAAAATATCACATGAGCTCCCACAAACTAATATCCTTTCCTTTTGAAAATCAGTTAAAATTATAGTTGTGGGAATATTGCAGACCTCAATTGACCTATAGGTCTAGAGAGCAAATTTTATTTTTTTCTTAGAAATGTGACTGATTATTTTAAATTGGTTTTCTTAAGCTCCATCAAAATACATACTAAGGCTAAATTTTTCCTAAAAGATGGTCTTGGTGCAAACATGAACCCAAGGTACTTTGTGAGCAGAACCTGTGTGAACTAGAGGGACCTCTGAAGGACCCTGCCCTGCCAGCACTAGCAGAGTCCACTTCAGGCACCCATGGGAAAACGCAATATGGATTTTGTTGTAGTCTTAAATGTTATCTCCAATAAGCTATTGAATTTGGGAAAAGGAGATAATTACATGTTTTTCTTATTATAAAACCAAGATGTGCTTAATTATTAAAAAGTAATTTGGAGAATTAGTGTCAAAAGAAAAAAAGAGTAAAGCAGGGTTACTTAACCCTAGCATGTGACTTCTACCAATAAAATAATCATAAATAATGCCATTCTCCACAGATACTCCCTGGCAAAGGCTCCTGTATGAAAGTCATTAAAGGTCTTCTATGTAAATAAAATGGATAGTATTCTGTAGATGTGTGCATGTATAGTTTATTTTATAATAAGATGGAATCTTGCCAGGCATGGTGGTGCACACTTATAATCCAAGTGGCTCAAGGAGGCTGAGACAGGAGAATTACAGGTTCAAAACCAGCTTCGGCAATTTAGCAAAGATAGAATCTTAGTATATACTATGTATTTTGTTCTACATGTCCATATGGAAACCCAAATTATCACTAGAAGATGTCTTAGAATAGAATCAGAAAATGAAGTAGTTAAATTGCATAATGGTTTAAAGCCATGACAACAACATGCTCCATTTACTTCATAGGAATTTACCAGCTAATATGAGGTGAAAGCTCAGAATGCTCCTATCCACTGTTTAGAGCATCCTTTAGCAGACAGCCAGGAAATTGCATATAAATGTTTATGCTCTGACCATTTCCTCTTCACCTTTAAGGTTTGGCACACACCATGTTTCCTTGATTGGTGCAACTTTTCTTAAGAAAAGTTAGTAATTAAAAGCTCTTATGGTCTCTTAAGAACTGTACTTATTTGGGTTACAATTTGATTATATCATTCAGTTATAAAGATTGCAATGTTAGTTTTTTGTTTTTTTAAAACATTTTTTAGTTGTAGTTGAACACAATACCTTTATTTTATTTATTTATTTTTATGTGGTTCTGAAGATTAAACCCAGGGCCCTGCACGCGCTAGGCAAGTGCTCTACGGTTGAGCCACAACCCCAACCCGCAATGTTAGTTTTGAGATACAGATACATCATTATTTCAGACATCACAGCCTCACCCCTGACATAATTCTGTTTTCAGCTACTTGTTGACTTATCTTTAGAGCAGGTTACTTTTACAACAGGTTGATCTCATCCATGACATCTTCACTTTTTTATTTCATATTTTAAGTTTAATCTTATCTTGTCACCCTAAGGGTATAGCATGTGTGTGTTTGGGTGTGTGTGTGCACATGCACATATTAAGCACCAAGAGATCTGTGTAGATGCTAAGGACTTCTCTACTCAGAGGAAAAGTTAAATAAGAAGAACATGCAGTAACTTTGTCTTTGTAAGGGCTTAGACTTCCCTACAATATCATAGAATGTTTTCTTTATCATGGAAATAATATCTGTAGTGTTTTGGGTCATAATTATCTGTGTGAGTGTCCAGATCTGCTTCTTATTAAAATAAATACCTGCCATGTGCCAGGAACTTTGACAGCAGTAGTGAGGTAGTAGTGAATAGACTAACATTAGAGTCACTCTCATGGTTTCCAGGCTAGTGAGGAAGAGACAGCTTTTAAACATGGAGACCCAGATATAAAGAGCATTCCAAAAGAGTAGGCATCAGTACCATGGAAGTGTGTAACAAGAAGATCTAATCTCCCCTCCAAGACAGGAGAAGAAATTTCTTTCTGAGAGTAAATCCAGCAGGCAAAGATGGGTGAGGAGAGGAGGAGATGTTGTTGAATGTCTCTGGAATCTCAAAGCGGATGGTCATTAAAGTTCCTGTTATTTTGGGAAATCAATGATCCTAACATAATGACTAATCAATTTTTACGACATTGGAGGACTCTGGAAGTGAGAGTGCATTGTTATAACATGCTAAGGATGCAAACTGTGACTCTCAGAGCATAATGATGCTGACCTGCCTTCCAGGCACCAGGCACCTTGTGTGTATCTTCCCTCTCTGTCCTCACCCATCTCAACAGGCATTAGATGCTTTCCCTCCCTCACTCTGGTTACTCTCCACTGAGCCCATTGATCAATGATACTGTGACGTAAAATGCTTCCCAAGATGTAATGCACCTTACATGTCTGGGATAACCATGAGTGGTGGAGCCCATATAGGACAAAGCAAATCATTTTCTGAAGAGTACTGATCAATTTTCCTACCCCCAACTTTTATCAGTGATGCTAAAATATCCCCAATTCCAATGCAAGGATGAAGGGAGACAAAGGGAAAGAGAAACCTCCTCTCTGTCTGCCTATCTTCATGCATGCACTTAATGTCTTGCTTCTTTGCATCATGCTGTAACTCCTTTATCCAGCAGTGAGAATCCTCTAGGTATGACTGACCACATGACATTTACCTCCCACCAGTCTCTTAAAAAAAGAAAGAAAGAAAAACAAAACCCTTTGGTTCCAGCCACTATCCAGACAAGCTCTTCCAATTTTCCACTTCCGTGTCTCGATCCTGATATCAGTCTGTATAGAATACCTTGCTATTCAACACATTTGCCCATAGATAGTACCTGCTCAGGACCCAGTTCAACCACCTTTCCCTCTGAGATAACATGTTAGACTCAGTTCAAAAGCAGATCCTGAGATGATATTTGAGTGTGAGTAGTTTACTTTAAGGAGATCCTAGCAAACCATTAATGGATGTGTTCTGGAGGAATTTATATAGCAGGCAACTGGAGCTCAATCCCAGGGGGGAGGTTGGGAAGTTATCCTCTCAGCAGGCAAGGGAGATGAAAAGCTTTTCTTCATCACCCCTCTGTCATTACTATCATTAATCCCCCTGAAGTTCTGACTTGACCTATGTGTGGTCTGAGAAATGCCTCCAGTAGAACACCATAGGTGCTGGCAGTATGTACAGAAACCATGGATGCCAAAAGACATATAGCATTTTGACAAGTTAGACATGATTATCCCCATTATATTTCATGACTCTTGGTTCGCATCATTCCCCAACAGTTACCATATCCTGCCTCTTGTTAAAAAGTATTTGTGTGCAATTAGAAAAAAAAAAATTCAATTACTAATTTGCTTACCCTGGGTTTCCCCGGAATGTAGAACCTGTGGCAAATGCTTCTGCATGGCTACTTTATCAAGAAATTTAATCCCAGGAAAGCAGGGGTGATGGACATAGGTAGCAAGGCAGGGAAGACAGAAGCACCAAGATAAGGTGCACTTTGGTGCTGGCTGCCAGTAAATACAACTGACTGCTTCACCTCACAGGACCACCCTCAAGGAGGCCAAATAGACAGTGTCTCAGGACATTCCACCAAGAGATGAAAGGTTCATCAAAGGTTCATTTGACAAGGACTTCTGCATATCTATGGTGCACAGGTGGGCACCAAGAGAATCCCACCAGCATCCAACCCACCTCGGCAGGAATGGAGGAGCCAGGACAGTTGGGAGGGATGTGAGTCACCATAGGAGAGGGGCTCTCTATTGATGCATGAGGTCAGTCTGAATCTCAGCTGTGGCTAAGTCAGTGACAAAAGTGTCTGGAGATCAGTGAGAGCAAGAGGAGCCAAAAAACACTTATTAAATGTGCTTGATTCACCAGCTGAAATAACTCATTAGGGATGGGTGATTTCATCCTCACGTGTACCCACATTCCATGCCAGGAAAATTATCCTATAATTGTGTGAAGCATCTGCATTGTAGCTTACAAACTAAAGTCAACTTTCTATTGTGAAAATTTGGAACATCAAACTAAAAACAAAGGGAAGTGAGTGAACAGAATTGTTCTTTCCAAAATGTGTCATTGCAGTGCAAATGGGCCTCTGCGGAGCTGGAGGTATACTGGAATAATAAAACAGCAAGAAGGAAAACAAACTGAGTGAAATAAAATTTGAACAAATTGTTAGGAAGCCTTGTTATTATCAGAGGGGTAAAAGGAGGGTTCCTCCGATTCATTGAAAGATCCTTCAAAGACATTCTATAAGGAATTTTTATATCAGTGCTTGACATGTGCATGGATGGAAATGTCACAGTGAAGCCTTTTAATTTATACAATTAACATGTTAATAGAATAATTTTAACTGTTTTAATATTTTACTCATCAACTCCTATGAAGCACTAATGACAAGTGTACAAAGATTTTTATATATAAAGTCTGCATTTATTTACACATTCATGAATTAAAGCAGCAGAAGCAATTATCTCAGGAAAACAGGATGCTCAAAATCTTTATAGGTGTTATTCTGGAAGGCAAACAACATATAAAAGAGAAACAAGCTTATCTGTTGGAAGAAAATGGGTACCAGGAAGAATCCAGACTAGTAATAGATGTTGTTTAAAGAACAAGAGAAAATGTACTTGACTTCCAATTTTTTTATAGTCATCAGCTAATTCTTTTTAAAAATCTGGGTACTGTGAATATGTTATAAGAAGGAATTGATGAAAAGGCCTATGACTTTGTTCTATTAAGTACAGTATTATTTCAAAGAAAATTATTTTATTTAAAGAATATATATTTGAGCACATTAATATTCCTTGAGAAACATCCCCTTTAAATCCTGCACTCCAAGAAGAATTTTGAGTCTTGAGATATTCTGAGTATGCAGAAAATGATTTAAAGTTTATAATTAATGTACAGCATGAACATTTTGCTAAAATGCATTAAAGGTTTATAGAATAGTAAGCATAATAATACATAACAAAGGCAGTTTAAACTTCTAAACAAAAAACACATTTCAGTTTCAGAAAGAACTGCTATGTAAATGACTGTAGAAACCACAGTAGTCTATGTAATCATGTATGTAAGGCACAGTCTTCAAGATCAAGTGCTTGGTTGTAGTCAGCCATAGCTTGCTCAATCAGACCTATTTTACCACGAACTTTTGCTCTGAGGTGATATGCTAGAGTGTCATTAGGCTTCAAAGACAGAGCTGCAAAAGAAAATACATTCAAGATTTGTCTGTGCACTCAAACTAGCTCCATATTTAAAACTAAAATTTTATGAGAATTTTGATATAATTCATTTGATAACATTTTTCTTTAAATGTGAAATTCAGTTAAATTAAAAATATTCAATCTTTGGGCTGGGATTGTAGTTCAGTGGTAGAGAGCTTGCCTTGCATGCATGAGGCCCTGGGTTTGATCCTCGGCACCATATAAAAAATAAATAAATAAATAAAAATAAAGATATTGTGTCCATCTACAACTAAAAAAAAAATTTAAAAATTTTAATCTTCATAAGAAAGCAAATTTAGGGGACCACAGTACAATGACTTTCTTCAAAAGGTTGGCATTGTTTTCCTAATAACTCTCTATATGTGACTTTAACAAAACTTTAAGTTATTACCTAAAGGAATCTATATTGATTACATTAAAAATGACATATAAACATATTGATTCTTATGTACATTCATTTAGACAAATAGACCTGTTTTTTTTAGTCTAAAAACAAACACATTCACAGCTATAATCTTACAAAAAAAAATATACCTTTACTCAGTTCTTCCTCAGCTAGCTCATACTTCTCCAAACAGCAGTATAAATGTGCTCTGTTGAAATATACTGCAGCCCAAAATGGACAACGTTCAACGGCACAAGCAAAATCTTCTTCTGCTTCTTCATATTTATTTAATATTGTATTTGTGATAGCTCGATTCATGAGAGCATGATCATCTTCTGGATCAAACTTTAAAGCCTTTGAGAAGTAGTCATTGGCCTATAAAATGTAAAAACAAGTAGAATGAATGTACTTTAATTGGTAGCTGTCCAAAAATGTGAATCACTTTTATTTTTAATTTAAAATTAAGACAAGTCATCTACCAAGTAGGCAGTAGAAGTATTTCATCCCAGATATATTGGTGCATTGACTATAGAGAACATAAAAATAAATAACAAAACCAAAAGGTGGGTTTCTGTCTCTATGACAAAATACCTAAGATAATCAACTCAAAGGCAGGAAGGATTTATTTTGGTTCACAGTTTCTAAGGTTTCAGTCCCTGCTGGCCCTGTTGCTCTGGACCTGTGATGGCATGTGGCATAACAACATCATGGTGGGAGCCTATGGCTGAGGAGGCTGATCACCTCATGGCAGCTGGGAAACAGAGAGAGGAAGGGATAGGGGTTCCAGTATCACCTTTAAAGGCACACCCCCAATGACCTAACCTCCTTCCACTAGGCCCCACCTCCTAAAGATTCCACCATATCTCAGTAGTGCCACAGGATGGTGGCAAAGCCTTTAGCCTTTGAGCCGTAGGGGACATTTAAGATCCAAACCATAACACCATATATTGGGAATTCTAAATAATGTCAATGATAAAATATTTCTCCTTACTGGGAGAAATGCCCCCACTACCTGGCACCCAAATCTCATATCCATGTACAAAACAACAGCAGCTACAAATGGTAAAAAGTAAATTGAAAAAGACCAAACAAGAAGATAAAATAAATACAAATTAAGCCAGTAACATTTTACATATAAAAGCATAGTAAGAGCTGACCAGAGAAATGAATTTTCAAAGAAGGTTTAAACTTTTGATTTAAAATTTCAGTTATACTATTAAAAATTATAAAGAAGAAAAGGAAAAAAAACATCTTGTTGAGAAAATCAAAAACTCTAGATTATTCACAATTCATCATTGACTTGGAAGGTCAATAAAAATTAAGAAGGCTGCAGTTTGCTCAAGAAACAGCAAAACTTCTTGTGTGAGTCTCAGAGACTCCATTTGAGAGGCTCTGGTTTACCTCATGGATACAAATTCCTCAATCTTCAACTTCCAGCTATTGGAAGTTAACTTTGTCTGGAAAGAATGAGCTTGCAAAACCAAAGATTGCAACAGTTCCCAATCACAGAATGTCTGTTGACTTGCTGACTGCTTTAAAAGACATACTGCTTACAAATCATACCCCGCCAACAGCCCCCTAGCAATCCATCAAGAATAGCTTAATGTATGAAAAGAACTTCAGCTCCCATTAAATTTGTTCAAAACAACTTGCGTAACTATCAGCTCCAATCAAAATTGTTCAAACAAATCACTTCACCTCATCCTGTTTCTCCCTAACTTTCCCTTTAGAAATCCAGTTCTTCCTGTGGATGGAACTTGTTTTGTTTCTTACTAAACTGTGTCTTCCAACTTACAGATCTATTATGCACCCCCCCCCCAAAAAAAAAAAACTGTCATTACTTTTATTTTAACCTCATTATGACTTTTTGGTTCACAAAGGGACCCTCAAAATGTGGTATAGGGTCCAAGAACTAGTTGCTACAAGCCTGCAAAGAGGTAAGATCCAAAACTGAAATACTAAGTAGCTTCCATAGCATTTTGACATGGCTATGAATCTGAGCATATGATCATATTCCTAGTAATTCTTTATATTTTGTATTAATAGTGTATTGATATATAATATGGGATTTTTTTTTAACCATACATAGCTTGAGATGCTGCCTAGATACCATGCTACTCAAATTAGGAATTTCTTCTAACTCACTGATGGATGAAAATTGGGTTCCTACTTTAAAATTCACCCTCAAGGGAAAATCACTTTCCATAACTTAGAATAAAAAGTAATTGGAGAGAATAAACTAAGTTATGGAAAGTGATTGTGGTGGGTTGGGAAAAAATAGAATAAAAAGTAATTGGAGAGAATAAACTATTTTTTCCCAACCCACCACAACCAACCTTCTATTGGCCTCCTCCTATTTCCTATGTTGTAGTCCTCCTGAGGCTGTAGATGTTCTCAAATCTAAAGGACACTTTCCAATTACTTTCTCCCAAGGCATTTCTGTGACATAAACAGTCTTCATATCTCCTTCCTTCTTAAAATCCTCTCTGTCCTAAGGATGGGCTCTCCCTGGTCCACCTCTCTGATCATTTTCTCCCATCTCCCTCACTGAACTATTTCCCTCTGTTTCCCAGGACCAATCCTCAATTCACTTCCATCCTGGGTGATATAAATACTGGTCACATGGTAGTGGCAGCTTAGACCAGGGAGCCAGATTGTTGGGTTCAAATTCTGCCTCCACCTTGGGTGAGTTACTAAAGCTCTATTTGCATTAATTTCTTCATCTATAAAACAAAAACTACAAAATTTTTTTTAAAAACTCACTGACAACATTGATGTTGAAAGGATGAAGTGAGTTAATATGTAATGTACTGAGAACAATATCCATAATGTAGTGAAGATGCAATCAATTATTACTGATATATCGGTTTTCTTCTGATGTCTATAAATGAAGAGATAACAGTCTTCAGGAAATTCTCCATGAAAGTAGTTTCCTCTGACTTTTGAAAGACAATTGGATCACAATTGTAGTTACTTTCTTACTTTCTCCCTAGGCATTTCTATGCTCTGGATGGCACCTATTGTATGCTATAGTTAAATGCAATTTAAGGATCTGTTTTGATGGGGACATCTGGGAAGACATTGAAGAGGATTCACTCCTGAAGAGAAGGCTCTGGCTGCATTTGACAGTCATCAGAAATGAGGTAGGGGGTGACTTCAAGCTTTACTTTCTTCATAAAGTAACTTAGGCTTCATTTTAATTCACCAATAAATGATCAATAAAGGCTGCACAATAATACATCACAAGAGCATGACTTCAATCATATAGAAGTAAATGCCTATCTTGGCTAAAAGGAAAGAACTCATCAGTAAAACACCAGAGTGCACCTAACTTCAAAAAATGTAAACTTTTTATTATAGTTTCCAAATCATATTACTTAGAAGATCGAAAACATATAAATTTAATGAGGTTATCAGAAGTATAGGAGTATAAAACAATTAAAGGCTAAAGCAATTATAGGTCTTGATTTTTTAACAATTATTTTGACATTCTCATATGTATGTAATTAATTAATTAGAAAGCAGATCTGATTATTTTTTAATTCACCTGTAGTTCATAATTCATGCAAGTAGCCCATTTGAATAGGGTTTTAAAACATTAAGACTCTAGTTAAAGAAAAGAGAAGTTAGCTCACATACATGCGTTAACCCTCTGGAAGTTATGTGATTTTTTTAAAAAAATATATTTATTTTAGTTGTAGATGGGCATAATGGACCTTTATTTTTATGTGATGCTGAGGTCGAACCCAGTGCCTCACACATGCTAGGCAAGTGGTCTACCACTGAACTACAACCCCAGCCCTATATGATCTTTTTAAATATATTTTTATTTGTAGGTGGACATAATATCTTTATTTTATTTATTTATTTTTATGTGGTGCTGAGGATTGAACCCAGTGCCTCATGTGTGCAAGGCAAGCGCTCTACCACTGAACGACAACCCCAGTGCCACCGCCCTCGCCAAGTGATCTTTTGAGGGACACTTTCTTTTGAGCCTAAAACTTCCAATACAGTCAGAAACAAGGGTGAGCCCTTGGAAGGGAAAGGGCGTAGAGGCCCTCTTCTCCACAAAGAGGCCAGAGCATGGGGGCATGGCTGAATAGCTATCCTCAAAGCCTGCTTGACCCTAGATGTGTGTGCACTCTTAAACTCACACATCCAATGCATCAAGACTGAAGATGGAAAATATTTTAGATGAAATATTGCCCAGTTAATGTGTCTGCAATGTGGGGGAAATAGAGTTATACTTTTTAAAGATTTTAAAGTTCAAGCTACACTTTGGATCTAAACAAATAATTTTGTATGGAATGGTCCATAGAGTTATCAAAGAAATAAATTTGAAAGGTAATGATCATCCTTTCATGCAGATGGAAGCATATACAGAAACCAGAAATCACCCTGGGCATTTTGTTTGTCTTCATCTCATTTACTAACTTTACAATGCTAAAGAACATTTTTAGAACTCAGCGGGAGGGTGATGAGATTAGCAACATTTAAGGCAATTGACCTTGGCATTTCTGCCTGGGAAACACTAGTCTCCCAGCTTGACTGAAATCTGAGTGAGGACAACCTCATCCACACCTTACAGAATTCTACCTTCCATAACTCTGCCTCAGCATCTAGCTTCCCCACTGAGGTCCACTGGCCAATCACAGGGGTAACAGCTGTCAAGGCCATGACCTCTAACTTGAGAAAAAGTAAGAGCAATGGCAGTAGAAATGGAACAAAAGGGACATATTTAGGAGGAAAGAAAAGAAATTAAGAAGTTAAATTAGATGGCTGGCTAGATAAAGGAAATGAGATGAGAAAGAGACAGTGATAGTTGACTTTGTTGGACTCAGATGACATCTTGAATTGAGAGAGGATTTATTCAAAGAAAGCTGGACTGGAGATAGGGGGCATAGAAATCAAATCATTTGGGGCTCTAAGGCACTTATAAAATATCCACTTTTAACAACAGGAAATAAATATGAGAAAAAAGGTGGAGGCATAAATCATGGGAAGAAATGGACTCTCTGAGTATGGTTCCTACCCCTAAAGATCTTAGGATCTTATTATAGTGAGGATATTAGAGATGGATCTGCAAAAATAAGTGTAGAGAGAAGTGAGGCAGGAGCAAGCCCTGGTGTATCACCAACTCAGAAAAGAAGCAGAGAAGAGGGGCCAGAAAAGCAGACTGAGGAGAGAAGCAGCCAGCCAAAATGGTAGGGAGAAAGACAGGATAGAATGGTGTCACCCCGAGACAAAAGAGCTTTAGGAAGGGAAAAGTGTCCTGGGTCAAATGCTGCTGAGAAGTCAGGTAAGAGGAGGATGGAGGAGGTCCCTGACAGGGGAGGCAAGAACACTGTCAGAGGAGCAGTGGGGGCAGAGGCTCAGGTGGAGAGGATTGCCGAGAGCCTGTGAGGTGAATTAGAAACCGACAGACAGATGGCATACCAAAGACTTCAACTAAGAATGGCCGTGAAGGAATGGAGGAGCTTGCCTGAGCGGGCTGTGAGGGCCTGTGTTCATTTCCTTTCTTTCTTTCTTTTTTTTTTTTTATGATTAGGGTTATTGATTTATGCTCTTATGTTAATGAGGACGAGGAGGTTACAAGGTAATGTTTTTGTTGTTGTTCCAAGTACAGGAATTAAATAAGTAAAGAAATGAGGGTATTAAAGTTATTTTTATAAAGGCAATCACTAGAAGAAATCTATAAGCCCTCTTGTTTTTAGAAAAACTCTGAAAACTAAAAAAAAACATGGAAAATAGATTATAGATTATAGATTAAGACACCTTTAAAATACACATAAAGACATATAGAGACTATTAAAACTCTTCTATGTGAATAAATGTCCAGTTAATTTATTCTTTAGTCAAAGAGGAAGTAAAAGTTGCAGGTGCAAATTTTTAGGAAAACATTAATTAATAAAAGCATTACAGGATATATTTAATACTTCTGAGCTATAAACTTAAAATAGTTAAGAAAGTTAACTTTATGTGGTGTGTATTTTACTCAAGTTAAAAACAATTATAGACCAAAATATGTGAGATACTGCCAAAACAATACTCAGGGGAAAAAAAAGACATAATTTAAATAAATTTTCACAATATAAATAAAGGGTGACAATGAGTTAACTTACTCTTTTGTTCTGTTTTTCTTCAGTTTATTAGATAAAAGAGTAATTATAGATAAAAAAAATAAACAATCAGAAAGGCAAGAGTTTGAATCATGTAAATGCATTATAATTAAATAAATAAGTTTTAAGAAAACATCATCTAATATCCTAATCCCTTCATTTTAAGCATTAGGAAATGAGGCCAAAAGAGATTAAGGGGTCACACAAAACCAGAACTACAATCCAAGCCTCCTTCCTCCCAATCATATGCTCACTGATAAAATTTAAGGTATAAGCTAAGCTGAGTTAGCAGCTCCATCAAGAGGGTCTTGAAGGACATCCAAGTGGAGGTGGAAATAGAGGAGAATAGAAGGTTCCAGGCTGAAAGCTGGTAACAGTGAATATAACAAAGGAAGTCTGACACTCAGGGAAAAAAAAAATGTTTCTGGACAAGCATCGAATATTTGATGAAACTAAGGAGAATAAATCCATATAGGTGTAAACATATAATGGATAATTATAAACATTGTTATGAAAGAGAACACTATGTTTTTAAAGAAAAGCTAATCATTTATTAGTTTGAGATGTAAAGATTGCAATGTCAAACTATATATAACAAAGAAAGTATTTATTGTCCAAAAGAAAATATTCAGGAAAACTCACATTACCTGAGAAAACTGCCTGTGGTGAAAGTAGATATTTCCGGCATTAAAGTAAGCCAGTGAGTACTTGGGGTCTAAAGCAATTGCTGCTTGGTAGTCTTTTATTGCATTCTGTTTTTGGCCCATAAACTCATGAATCACACCACGATTTGTTATGAACTCTGCTGTGGTATTGATCTGCAACATGATAGTGAGAGTCTTTAGCATCTGGGAATAGTATTTATTTCTTATTTCATGTCGCAGAAATGAACATTATGAAATCTACTTGTGGGAAACAAGTAATTTTATAGTGTAGGTAAAACCCCATTAGAGCAAATATTTTGAGAAAGGACTTGGTATGAAATTGGTTCGGTGTCAACACTTTGTTGATTTGGTTGCAATAAAGCAAATAATCTTGGTGCTTTACTAAGTTTCTTGCCAAGGAATAGCTGCAGAGGGAAAACTTATCTGTTTACCTATGTTGAACTAGAGAGAAATTAAATTGAATAGTTAACACACTTATTTGTCCTCTGCAGTAGTACTTATCTTTAAATTCTTTCCTTTTTCTCATCTCAAACCTTAGGACATTCACCCAAATCTACAGAAACCAAATTCAAAAGCTAGAAGAAAAGAAGAATTTCTGTCACTACATTCAAAATAGGAGATTTTTATTTGAAATTTCTCTACAGGAAAAATCTGGGGATTTACCTTACTCTTTCTTTAGTTCTTTAGTTCCTTCAGACCTAGAACATTGTTTTATGTTTTACATTCATTTTGTATTACAAGATAATGTTCATGTCCTATGAAACTTACAAGTTGCATTTACTAAGAAGAATCAATGTTTGTCAGGAATTAGTTTATTTTTTCATTTTAAATGCATTTAGATTACAAAATCTCAAGTCATAATAACTCTCAACCCTGCGAACTACTCAAGAAAAAAAAAATTGTTTCCTCCAAAAATAATATTTTTTCCACAAGTCACTTTAAAAAGGTAACAGAGAAGTTCTTTCTTGGACCGTTTCATTAATGGTGTTAATTTATGCTAATAATAACATAATCTAAGTAGATTTTTACCTTTATGGCAACATTAATATCCTGCATGGCAGCAAAATTATTACCCATCTGAAGACAAACCACAGCTCTTCCTTCATAGGCCAGGTAGCTCTTTGGATCAACTTCTATGGCAATAGTAAAATGATTCCAAGCTTTCTGGAATTTTCCTTGGGCCTAAAATAATTTTTTGATTTCATGAAATAAGAAATAGTCTATAACATGACAAATGCTTATGATTCTACCTCACCCAAAATCTATGGCATGTGATACTACTAAAGGGCATATGGTACCAAATCTAAGATATGTTAAACAAGAAGGTAGACTATACTGTGAGTGCATTCCATTGACTAATTACCTCTGAGTATTTATGGTGAAATTTTAATTAAATAAAATAAGTTCAATTAGAGAGTCACCTCTTATACCAATTTGAGGCAACATTAAACCATGGCCACCATGTGAAACACCAATGAGTCTAACAATTGCTGAACAGTTTACACTGAGTTCCAAACACATAGGCAGGGATTATGTTTATTTGCCTAGCAGTGAATTCCAGTTATATAACATATGCATGATATATAAAGTAAAATCAATATGTGTTTCATAAATAGATAAAACATATTTTGATAAATTGAACAGCATCTGGAATTTTAGGACCATTATACATATTCCAAGAAAAATGTTCATAACTTTACTAAGCTTGTGTGGTGTATACCAAACTTAGCACCAAGTGGAAAAAACAGGAAAATGGTCAGGAGAGGCACCTTAAATAGGATGTCAAAGTATGTCCTAGAGAAGACCAGTTTCCAAACACCTCATTAAGTGAGTTAATGAATTTGGCATAGTCCAGCTCTGTCATTTTTTTCATGGGCTCAAAAAGCTAACCTGTCTGAATCTCAGAGACTAACACCAAGCTGAGCCAAGCAATTATCACAGAAAGCTAAGAAGAAATGCCCCTACTAAAGGAAATAGACCTTGATTTTTATTTTGAGAGAGAGAGAGAGAATTTTTTAATATTTATTTTTTTTAGTTTTTCGTGGATACAACATCTTTATTTTATTTTATTTTACTTTTTTTTATGTGGTGCTGAGGATCTAACCCAGCGCCCCATGCATGCCAGGCAAGCGCGCTACCACTTGAGCCACATCCCCAGCCCAACCTTGCTTTTTGATAGGCAAATCTTTTCTCTCTGCATAAACCACTTGGAAATCCATATTGTCATCAAAAGTTCATTTACTAAACAAGGAAGTGGGCAAATTGAGAATAGATTATTGGAATATTAAACTGCAGACTCTTATCTGTCATCTGTTCCTCACAGCAACTGTTGTGCTCCCTTATATATCCCCCCTGGTAGGCAAACACTAAAGGAATATGTAAGTATCTGTTGAATAAATTGTTACTCTTTCCCCTGGACAGTACTCATGTGGCCCTAAAACTCTCTCTAATCAGTCTTTCATTTCTTGACTCAATCCTTTATACAGATGTGCTTTTCAATCCTTTTGCAGTGAGGTCTTCATAAAATGCAAATCTTCAATGTCACTTCTCTAATTAGTGCTGGTCACAGTTTTAACTGGACATCAAGATTTTCACCACCAGCCCTTATTTAATTTTCTAGCCTCATCTCAAACCACTCTCCCTTTGCCCATAACATCTTACCCCTTGAACCCTCCATCTCTTTCTTTCAAAGCTTTCCAATGGGCTGCTCCCTCAGTCTGGAACACTACACCCTAGCCCAACCCCTACTTCTGAATAGTTACTAATCTTTCACATCTCAGCACACAAATGCTAATTCTTCAGAAAGCCTCCACACTCCTCAAACAAACCTAGGTTCCCCTGGACTAAAGACCGTTGCTTGTCTTTGTAGCACTTATCATGATTATAATCAAATCATTATTCATACAATTGATTATTAGTGCCTGTCTCTCCAATAGGAAGTAAACTCTCTCAGAAGAAACCAGCATATCTTTCTCGCTGCTGTATCCCTAGGCTAATGCAGTTCCTGCCTGTATCAGGTATGCAGTAAACACCTGCTAAATGCAGTGAACCATGATGCTGACACATGCCACTGGATATCTTCAGCTCTAGCTGCTTTGCAGTCACCTCATCGCTTTACAAATTCTAATGTGATCCAGTAATGGCTAATTTTATGTTTAACTCTCAGAAGGCAATCTTAATTCCCTATTAATAAGTTCTGGAGAATACCTCACTATAGCCAACAATCCCAAACACCTCCAATGTTATCAGCCTTAGATCAGTCAAAATTGTGTGTTTATGAATGAAAAGGCAGCAAACTTTAGGGGCATATTATTAACAGAGATATCTACAGATTATAATAATTTGAACACAGTCTTTTTCCATTACTTAAAATCTTTTGAATATTAAAGGAGATAAAAAGAAGACGTACAATTGCTCAGTTCCTTCTCACGGAAAATATAGCACATTTTTTACTCTATTCCAAAAATGTCCCTGCATCTCTTATTATTGAAAATCACTGAGTGAGTTGTGAAATTTCAGTGCACAGGACAGTCCAGAGTGTCATAGAAACTATGTGTGGAGACCTGCATGGCTCCCCACAGTGTAGCACCCTTCCTCCCTGCTGGAGGGACAAGTGCCTGTCCAGATCTTCCCAGCAAGGCCTAGTCCACTGCCATTTGGAAGATGACTGACTCCAGAAGTCCCTATAAATCATCTGACCCCTTGCACAGCTGGAATCCTCTTCAAAACTTTCATACATTGTTTATCTCCTTTACTTATTTATTTTTTCAATAATTCAATAGGACAAAACCTATGGAACCAAGATATAAACTAGAGATGAATTTCATATGTGAAATTCATCTGGTAAGTTTTAAAAGCTATTTATAAGAGTAGGGAGGGGTTCAAACATTAAAGAAACTCAAGTTCCAAGGATCCTCTTCTGACTAGCATTTCAGGTTCCAAGGCTCTTCCAGGCAGGCCCCCTGTACCCTAAACAAACCCCTGCACCCTACGGCTGTTCTGCATATTAAAGTAAGGGAAAGGTCAATGTTCATAACCAAAGAAATTGCCTTTATCCCCATCACAAGTAATGAGCCAAATATATTCTTTATCCTGTCCAAACAATTTGTCAGTGGTTAAGTTGTTATTATATAATATTACCTGCAAGTTATAGCATAGACTGATTCTGGCTTTTATACATGATGGATTAAAATGCAATGCTTTCAGAAAATCCTTCTGTGCTTGCTTGGTAGCTTCATCATGTCCATATTCCATGTAGGAATTCCCTCGACCAACAAGAGCATCCAGAAAATGTGGGTTAAGTTTAAGAGCCCAGGTGAAGAAACTGACAGCATCTTCATACTCTTTAATTCTGAAAAAAAAAAAAAAGAAAAAAGGAAAGAAGGAAGGAAGGAAGGAAGGAAGGAAGAAAATATTGGTGCCTTCTGGTGAATTGATGCTTTCTAATAACAGAATCAATATTTTCCTGTACATGACTTTTACAAAAAGAATTACATTGGACCTTATAAAAGAAAATCTTTCATTTTTATTATCCATTGTAAGAAGGAGGTACATAAGTTTATATGATCTAAGGAACTGTGACAGGTTCTCAAAAGATTTTGGTAAAAGAAGAAAGGGAAGTAAAAGCCATTTTTACAACAGAAATGTGAGGGGATAATAATCTTGAATTCTTTCTTCAAGTGATAAAAGTCTGAATGGCATTCTTCAACCTTGTTTTAATAGCTATCAATTACCAATAGGGAAAAAGCCTGTGCTCTTATTGACAATGTACTCCATGTAAATTACAGTCATGTACTGCCTAACAAAGTTTCAGTTAACTACAGACCACATATGCAATGGTGGTCCCTTAAGACTTTATCACCTAGTGACATCGTGACTCTCTCATTTTATGTAAATACACTCTATGGTGTTCACACAACCATGAAACTATCTAACAATGTGTCTCATAGAACTTATCCTATCAGTAAGTGATGCATGATTTATATTAAAAATAAATTTATTTATATGTATTTAATATACATATGAAAGGGACCAGGTTTTCATCACTGTGAGTTCTTGCTTCAGATTTATAAAGAACTATTTGACTGCAGAAACAAGGAGAGGAAAGGAGAGGAAGAAGTGCATTTTACTTATTAACTTGTGAATTTATGTGGCTCAGTGATAATTCTCTCTGGCCTCCCTAGTTAGTCTCTTGTGGTGGGGTGAGGGCTTTGAAGGAATCAAATATTTGTTCAGGGACACATAAAGTCACTTTTCCATTTCGCCTGCATATCTAATAATTATATTTAGTCTCAATATGGAAAGAGTCTGGGTTTAAAAAAAAATGGGGACACTATTTACTTACCAGACACTGTGCTAAATGCCTTCCATATTCTATTCTACTTGGTTCTGTAAACTACTTATGACTGCATTTCACACATGAAAAGAAAATCATGGCCCAGAAAAGTTTCACATAGGAAATGGCATAATAAGTAACAAACTAACTTTACATGGAGTAAATACCTGAGACTCAAACTGAGGTAAGGCTTACTTCAAAATTTGTGCTTCTCCACACAGCCACCTCCACTGCACATTCTTTACTTAAAGTGTACTATAGTGGGTGCAGGAGAGCCAGTGAGCTTGAATCTCAACTACGCTGTTGTATTCAAAATATAATAAAATGTGTCACTATTTTATCCATTTTTTTCATAAAATATTGTATTTTCTAGAACAGTTACCCTGGGATTCTTGTATTTTATAAAGGAAATTTGGGAGAAATGATGCTATGTCTTATGGCATCTTGAAATCTACTTGGTGGTGATGGGTGAGGTCTCTGTGGTAAGTGTTCTTCATGGGTTTTTATTTGGTCCTCATTACAACCTTGGAAAATTAGTACTCATTTTCATGTTCTGGTTTAGATCTGGACTCCAAGCCTGAACACACACACATTAATACATGGAACCCAGGGCAACTGTTCTAGAAACTATTGTATCCTAAGGTACTCAAGAGTACCTTAAAACAGTGTTCCCCAAACTTCAGTCCTTTTGTGCTGAAAGCTACCCAACTTTGTTTCCCACCTGCACTATCATCTACTGAATATTTCCTTTAAGTCAACTTTTTCACTTAACTGAATGTATTTTAAAATACAATCTAATTGCAATACCATAAATAGAAAAATCAGTATGTAATGCCACAAACAGATGGTACTCCTAGAAATAAATAAAATTAGAAATGGATGCTGTGGTCTACAGCACACCAAACCTAGGGACTGTGGCATCTCTTATAAAGATAGAAAATTGTTAAAGACTAACTCTTTGCCTATTTATTGACTGGGTTATTTGGTATTTTGGTGTTAAGTTTTTTTAAAGTTTTTTTTTAAAGTTCTTTATATATCCTGGAGATTAATGCTCTGAGGTGCAAGTGGCAAAGATTTTCTCCCATTCTCTAGGCTCTTTTTTTACATTCTTGATTGTTTCTTTTGATGTGAGGAAGCTTTTTAATTTGATAGTGTCTCATATATTGATTCTTGATCTTACTTTTTGAGCCAATCAATAAATGGGCAAAGGAACTGAACAGGTACTTCATAGAAGAAATATAAATGGTCAACAAATATATGAAAAAATGTTCAACATGTCTAGCAACTATAGAAATACAAATGAAAAGTACACTGAGATTTCATCTCATTCCAGTCAGAATGGCAATTATCAAGAATACAAGTAATAACAAATGATGGTGAGGATATGGGGGAAAGCGTACACTCATACATTGTAGGTGGGACTACAAATTGGTGCAACCACTTTAGAAAGCAGTTTGGAGATTCCTCAACAAAACTAGGAATAGAATCACTATTTAATACAGTAATACCACTCCTCGGTATATATATCCAAAGGAGTTAAAATCAGCATACTGTAGTGACGCAGCCACATCAATGTTTATAGCAGTTCAATTCACAATAGCTAAGCTATGGAGCCAACCTGGGTGCCCTTCAACAGATGAATGGATAAAGAAAATGTGTTATATATACACAATGGAATATTACTCAGCTATAAAAAAAAGAATGACTTTATGACTTTTGCTGATAAATAGATGGCTCTAGAGACTATCATGTTAAGTGAACTAAGCCAATCCCCCCAAAACAAAGGCCAAATGTTTTCTCTGATATGTGGATGCTAACAAACAATGAGGGTGCGGGGGAGAATAGAAGTTCAGGGATTAGACAAAGGGGAATTAAGGGAAGGGAACCTTCCTCATTTCATTAGACAGTGAAATGAATCAGACATAACTTTCTTATGTTCATATAAGAGTATACCATCAGTGAAACTCCACAGCATGTATAACCACAAGAATGAAATCCTAATTAAAATAAATTATACTTTATGTATTTATAATATGTCAGAATATACTCTACTATCATGTATCTAAAAAGAACAATTTAAAAAAAAAAAGACTCTTAGCTTTTTTTTTTTTTTTTTTTAGGTACCGGGAATTGAACTCCGAGGTACGCGACCACTGACCACATCCCCAGCCCTATTTTATTTAGAGTCAGGGTTCTCACTGGGTTGCTTAGCTCCTGGCTGGCTGGCTATGAACTCACAATCCCCCTGCCTCAGCCTCCCAAGCCGCTGGAATTATAAGCATGTACCATTGCGCCCAGCAAACAAACTCTCAGCTTTCTTATCTGAGACTTTCCCCCTTGATGTGTCTGGAAGGTTCAGAAAGTTGCTCATTTTGAAAGTGAAAGGTGATTTCATTTCTCACATTGTAAAAATAACATTACCAAAAGAATTAGTTTTTCAGGTCTTAATTGGTGTTATTTGTGATACTAGAACTGAGCAGCAGTCTAGACCCAAAATGGCTCAAAAAGTTTCACCCCAAAAATGTGCAGATTGTACAAATTGAGAAAAGAAAATGACATACAGAAAGGAGAAGTGAGGTAGAGACAGCATAGTTGGTTCCAGCTCACTTCTATCCTATGTGATGTTTGAGCAGTTGGTTGCTTGTGATTGGCAGGGACTTGGTAATTTTTTTATAAAAATGGGTTACTGCCTGCTTACACATCATGATAGGTTACAGTGGAGGGAAGTAGCTTTAGGCTAAACTTAATAATTCTTCCCATTTAGTCAACCTATTCCCTTTTGGTCAACCTCTCAAAATTGCCCACTGACCAGAATGTTGTGCCTTGACCTCACTCTGTCACCATCATAAATGGACTTATTTGGTCTCCAGTCCCACTGGGAAATAATAGTGGGGTTAAAAAGATAGAAACAAGGAAAAAGAACAATAGGCGAGGAAAAAACTTGTTAATATCAGTATACCTGAGGCTACTTTTTGGAGCTTGGAGCTCAGGGTTAAAAGCAGAGGGTATTTCATTATTATGATGACTCAGTCTGGAATCTCTGAGTTGGCTGGGCAGGGAGACTAGTCTCCTTTAGATCTATTTCCTCAAAGTTTAGTTTGATTAGGTGTCATTTAGCAGGAGTAACTCCATTTTGATTTTTGTTCAGTTGGGGTGTGGGGTAGTATAGAAGTTCAATCCAAAGAAATGTCCCACCATAATTTTGAATAAGTATTTTTAATGTTTGTTTACACCATGAAAAACAATTGAAGTGTGACGTTTTGGCAAACACTATCCAAAAGTACTGCACCAAGTGTTGTGCTAGAAGATCACACAAGAATCAACACTGGAGCACTAGAAGAGCTTGGCTTTTGATGGTCCAGACAGGCAGAGTTAACATTCATGTATGCGAGCCACTTGGCAGCTTCTAAGTTCACCTCATGGTCATTACTCAGAAATCACAGGTTTCCCTCCAGTAGTTTATAATGAAATTGTGCTCCTCTTTCTTGCCAACTGGCACTATTTTAGAAGCAAAAGTTTGCTAATGTAGGGTCACGACGCCTTCCCAGGTACCTTCTCATTATATTTCAGCATTCAATACGCCATAATCATAGCCTGGTAAGCTGTGTTATACTCAGCAATTCTATTAATGGCTAGTAAAGTATTACTTATGATGCATACCTATGGTGATGATGTGTACTGAAATCTCCAGGGCAATCCCTGTCCTCCTGTAAATCTCTGAAATGTTACTAGTTTATTAACATTCAAATTGCATCATATACACCCCCACTCTTACCTAGAAAGAAATTTAAAATCCTATGTAAGTGCACATTCTAATATATGGCTTATAAAACATAATCTGTCTTCTTTTTTTTAAGGAAAAACATTCTTTTCTTTGTTAACCTATATTTTATTTATTTGTTTGTTTTTATGTGGTGCTGAGGTTCAAACCCAGTGCTCACATATTCTAGGCAAGTGCTCTACCACTGAGCCACAACCTCAGCCCCTATAATTTGTCTTTTTGTATAGCTTAACCAATTACAAAAAAAATCCCAAAAAACCAAGTAGCCCAATCAATAAATGGGCTAAGAAGCTGAACAGATACTTCTCAGAAGAAGAAATACAAGTGGTCAACAAATACATCAAAAAATGTTCAATATCTCTAATAATTAGAGAAATGCAAATCAAAACTACTGTAAGAAATTGTCATTTTTAAGAAGAGATGGAGTAATTGATGACTGATGCATTTGTTTTGATGGGTGTGTGCAGATAAAAAATGTCCAAGGTCATTGCATTCTGTTAAAACTAAAAAGAGTCCAAGTTTCTCTCAACATCTTTCCTATGTTTAGCAACTGTTAGAGTCAGTAAGTTTCTCTGTGTGTCAGCTCACAATCTCTTATGAAATGTAATCACTGGGTATATATGGCAGAGCCTTCCTAAGCTGGTACTGCTTTGCAATTCCAAATAACCAACTGTCATCACCCAACTAGGATCTGTATTGTTCTTCAATAAAAGTAGAATTTAAATCAACAATAAACCCTGTTAACTCAGAATCCCAATTCCATGTGTATTGAGTTTTNTTTAAAAAAAAAAAAAAAAAAAAAAAAAGCATAAAAACTATGAGTCAGTGAGTCGAGGCAAACCACAATGTCATCTAAGTTGTGTGTTACCAAAAGGCAATGACTGATGCTATTTTTCATACCTCTCTAGTTATCAGCATTAACTTCAATAAGCATCTAGTTTGCTGGAACAAAGTAAATAATCATTGAACCGTAAATCTGGAAATGAATCTTGAAAGCCACTTGGAAATCACCTCAAAATTGATGATGACTAAAATCAAGTCCAGAGGAGGTGACAAAGACGAAGACAGACTCCCCTGCTTCCCATACCAACAGACAAGAAAAAAAAAAAGATACGAAATCCATGAAGAAACAGCAATTTCATTTTTCTGGAGATGTGTTAATCAAAGTGTCCTATAGGTAGAAGATCTTGTTAAGTCATCCCATGGCAATTAGCCAATGGAAAAATGTGGCAGAATATCTACATTGCATCAAGGTGCATGCTCAGAGAGATACAAAGCATCTGTTACTATAAATATAAAAGTATATTTTAAAAGTTTTTCTAAAATAAAATGTGTTTCTTTTAATCTACAGTAATGTGATCATGCACAAGGGTGCCTGATTCTCGTGTCTGCTAACAATAAATCATGCGCTGAACTTACCCACTGGGCCACAAACACAAAGGCCCACTGCCTTTACCACATTAATCACATACGTGACCAGATGTGCCCTACTGAGTTGTACAAATAAATCACAAACACCTCCCCAACTAAAGAATGTGGCTTTCAGAATTAAAGATTTTTTAAAATTATGCAAATATTAAGAATAGTAAAAATAAATTTTCTGAAAAAAAATGTGTAGGTTATATAAGGGAGTAATTGCCTTCTATATTATTATTTTTTTAAATCTGAAGGTGGCTTTCTCAAAGAGATCTAAAACTTAACTCCATCATAACACTCTTGGTGATTAAATTGGGCAACAAGTAGGATATTCAAGCTAAGGAATCTTGTCTCCTAGCAACCACACGAGTGAGAACCAGAGATATACAAAGGATACTTCAAAAGTCTGCAATCCCATAAGTTCAAAGATCAAAGCCCTAAAATTTAAAGATTTATTCCTTTTATAAAATTTTCCAAGTGAGAAAAGTTTGCTTTTCCTACCATAAGACACCAAAAGCAAGTCCCCATAGTTACAAACCATACTGCCATAGTATGTTACAGTTCACCTTGAAAAGCAAAAAATAGTTTTCCTAAAATAAATATAACTGATGAGTAAACATTCTTTGATGTTGAGTTCAGTAAAATTGTTAAAACTCAATACACATGGAATTGGGATTCTGAGTTAACAGGGTTTATTGTTGATTTAAATTCTACTTTTATTGAAGAACAATACAGATCCTAGTTGGGTGATGACAGTTGGTTATTTGGAATTGCAAAGCAGTACCAGCTTAGGAAGGCTCTGCCATATATACCCAGTGATTACATTTCATAAGAGATTGTGAGCTGACACACAGAGAAACTTACTGACTCTAACAGTTGCTAAACATAGGAAAGATGTTGAGAGAAACTTGGACTCTTTTTAGTTTTAACAGAATGCAATGACCTTGGACATTTTTTATCTGCACACACCCATCAAAACAAATGCATCAGTCATCAATTACTCCATCTCTTCTTAAAAATGACAATTTCTTACAGTAGTTTTGATTTGCATTTCTCTAATTATTAGAGATATTGAACATTTTTTGATGTATTTGTTGACCACTTGTATTTCTTCTTCTGAGAAGTATCTGTTCAGCTTCTTAGCCCATTTATTGATTGGGCTACTTGGTTTTTTGGGATTTTTTTTGTTTGTTTTGTTTTGGTGTTAAGTTTTTTGAGTTCTTTATATATCCTGGAGATTAGTGCTCTATCTGACGTGTGCGTGGCAAAAAAATTGCTCCAAAAATGTATGCTCTCTGTTCACCTCATTGATTGTTTCTGTTGCTGAGAAGAAGCTTTTAAGTTTGAGTCCATACCATTTATTTATTCTTGATTTTATTTCTTGCACCTTAGGAGTCTTGTTAAGGAAGTCGGGGCTTAATCCAACATAATGAATATTGGGGCCCACTTTTTCCTCTATTAGGTGCAGTTTCTCTGGACTAATTCCTAGATCCTTGATCCACTTTGAGTTGAGTTTTGTGCATGGTGAGAGACAGGTATTTATTCTCATCTTACTGCATATGGATTTCTAGGTCCCCCAACATTATTTGTTGAAGAGACTATCTTTTCTCCACTGTATGTTTTTGGTGCCTTTGTCTAATATGAGATAACTGTATTTATGTGGGTTTGTCTCTGTGTCTTCTATTCTGTACCATTGGTCTATATGTCTATTTTGGTACCAATACAACGCCATTTTTGTTACTATAGTTTAAAGTCTGGTATTGTGATGCCTCCTGCTTCACTCCTCTTGGTAAAGATTGCTTTGGCTATTCAGGGTCTCTTATTTTTCCAAATGAATTTCATGACCAGTCAGAATGGCAGTTATCAAGAATACAGACAATAATAAATGTTGGCAAGAATGTGGGGGGGAGGCACACTCATACATTGCTGGTAGAACTGCAAATTGGTGCAACCAATCTGGAAAGCAGTATGGAGATTACTTAGAAAACTTGGAATGGAACCATCATTTGACCCAGCTATCCCACTCATTGGTCTATACCCAAAACACTTAAAATCAGCATACTATAGTAACACAGCCACATTAATGTTTATAGCAGCTCAATTCACAATAGCTAAACTTGGAAGCAACCTACTTGCCCTTCAATAGATAAATGGATACAGAAACTGTAATATATATACTCAATAGATTATTACTCAGCATTAAAAGAGAATAAAAATAACGTATTTGCAGGTAAATGGATGAGTTGGAGAATATCATGCTAAGCAAAGTAAGTCAATCCCAAAAAATCAAAGGCTGAATGTTCTCTCTCATAAGTGGATGCTGATCCATAACAGGGAAGGGGGAGGCATGTGAAAAATGGATAAACTTTGGGCAAAGGGGAGGAGGGGGAGAGAGGGTGCAGGAAAGATGGTGGAATGAGATGGAAATCATTACCTAAGTATATGTATGACTGTTCATAAGGTGTAATGCTACATAGTGTGCAACCATAGAAATGTAAAATTGTGCTGCAATTGTGTACAATGAATCAATATGCATTCTGCTGTCATATATACCTAATTAAAATAAATTAATTAATTTAAAATTTTTGAAGGATGGAGATAAGTAAAGGCTCTTTTCAGACAAATAAAAATTATTAAAACAGAAAAAAAGAATGACAATCACTTAATGAAATGGATTGTACAAAAGTTGCTGGGTTAAAATAGGTAACAGTTACTATGTTTTACTGTCTTTATAAAATAAAAGGTACTATCCCAATTTAGGCCTTTTACCCAAAGTCACCTTTGAAGGTCCAGTAACTATATTCCTTTGTTAATAAATTTAAATAAAAACACCTCTAATTCTTTTTTTATAATTTTTATTGTTGGTTGTTCAAAACATTACATAGTTCTTGATATATCATATTTCACATTTTGATTCAAGTGGGTTATGAACTCCCATTTTTACCCCATATACAGATTGCAGAATCACATCGGTTACACATCCACTGATTTACATATTGCTATACTAGTGTCTGTTATATTCTGCTGCCTAGCCTATCCTCTACTATCCCCCCTCCCCTCCCCTCCC
>NW_025999900.1:21857450-21885536 GCF_001458135.2 Marmota marmota marmota
TTTGCTTCTTGGATTTGTTTATGTAAGTCATTGTTGAAGTGATCTTTCATTGCCTGATTTTGCTGTCTAATGTCTTCCTTGAGACTCCAGATCATCTGAAGCATGTATATCCTGAATTCTTTATCTGACATTCCATCTGCTGCAGCTATTACCTCTTCTAAAGTTGAGTTGACCTGCATTGCTTGTGGTCCTTTCTTTCCTTGTCTTTTCATACTGCTCTCGTTTCTTTCTGCTTGGTGAAACTGTTGTGTTATTGAATTTTCCCCCTATATATTTATATTGCTCTTGTATAGTTGCAAAGTCTCCCTTGCAGGGGCAGGCTGCGGCTGTGCTCCTCCTCCAACTGGGGTGATCTTTCAACTAGGCCGGCGGGCCGCTGGGCCCCTTCTCCAGGTCGCGGGGTCTGCCTACCTTGCGGGCAGTGGCTGGGCCCCTCCTCCAATAGGGGTGATCCGTCTACCATGCTGGCAGGCCGCTGGGCCTGTTCTCCAGTTTGCAGGTCAGCCTACCTTGCAGGCGCGGGCGGCGCCTGTGCCCCTCCTCCAATTGGGGTGATCTTTCAACTAGGCCGACGGGCCGCTGGGCCCCTTCTCCGGGACACGTGGTCTGCCTACCTTGCGGGCGGCAGCTGGGCCCTTCCTCCAATTGGGTTGATGTGTCTACCATGCCGGTGGGCTGCTGGGCCTGTTCTTCCCATCGGTCGCAGGTCTGCCTACCTTTCAGCGCGGGCGGTGGCTCTGCTCTGCCCCTCCTCCAATTGGGGTGACGTGTCTACCACACCAGCGGGCCACTGGGCCTGTTCTGCCAGTCAGTTGCAGGTCTGCCTACCTTGCAGGCGCGGGCGGCAGGGCCCACCTCTAATTCTTATAGGGAAACATAGATGTACTATGTGCTAAAATGGAAAATAAACGAGTTGATTTCAGACAGGCCCTGGGAGTGCATGCTGGTAATCCCAGCAGCTTGGGAAGCTGAGGCAGGATAATCATGAGTTCAAAACCAACTTCAGAAAAAGGGAGACACCAAGCAACTCAATGAGACCCTGTCTTTAAATAAAATACAAAATAGAGCTGGGGACATGGCTTAGAGCCCCTGAGTTCAATCCCTAGTATCAAAAACAAAAACAAACAAAAAAGAGTGTCAATTTCCTAAATAATGCAAACTGTGTTCTATTCTTTAAACTTAATAGCTGCAAAGACTTTTCTGTATAATTTATGAATTATCCTAACTCCCTCCTCCAAATTAAATGCTGTTTCTCTTATTAAAAGTAATGCTATAAACTATTACTTAACCAAGTACATTTTATCCCTTATTAAAATCTGCATGTGCTGAATCTCTATGCATTTGAAGCAAAATGATCAAAACTTAATCTTCACATGTCAAATGTACATGCAGAAAAGTAAACATTATGGTTAGCAAAGGCTGTATATATTATAAATGTATTTTAAATTACTTATTTATATTTTAGCCTTATATAAATGTTCTCTCATTCTATAACTTACTTATAGAAGTAAAGAGCAATCATCTTAGAAAGTGGTAATAATGTTTTAAGTACTGTGCTTTTCTAGATTTCATTGTATTTCGTAGACGTTTGCTGGCATTTTCTTAATTAGTTTTAGATTTATACTTATGTTTTAAAGCCAAAATTTTCTTGAAAATACATTACTTTTTAAAACCAGCCTCTCTTCTAGGAAATGGAATTTTTAAAAGACAGTCCCATTTTATGAACAAATTATATTACTTAATTCTGTGCTTAGATATTTCAAGCTATGTATAATTTTATTGTACATGTTACCAAGACCCTTTGCAATGTCCAGGCTGGTAACAAATGGACACCCCCAACACCATGATGCAGGTGTTCACCCCCTGACTGGTCTGAGAGAGTGTGAGGAAGGCAGAATTGTGCCAATGACATGCTAGATGTGGTGGTTCCTGTGTCTGTTCCGGGAATTCTCATTTTTCTCCCTGCTTTTGAATGTTTTCACATCCACAAAATTGTCCCCAATTTCTTCCATTCCTTCCTGGCTTCTTCATGGGGATATAAGTAAGTCCCCATATGTGATAACCCCACTTGCCTCCCCTTGGACACCAGTTGAACTCCATACCTGTAGTGGCACATGGCGGTAGCATGACAAAGACTCACGTTGGTCTGGCTTATCTGTGCAGCTTGTTTAAAATCCTGAAACAGTTTTATAAGTTTGTGTTAATTTTGCAAGTTCCCTCTAAAACTTTTATCTTTGATTCCACACGAATATACTTAACATAAGCATTAAAATATACATCTTCTTAAAACCTCATTTTTTTCCCTCACAGGATCACAACTAGGACGAAGGGATGGAGCAAAGGAATCCAGTCATGGTAAATCCTTCAGAATCTTGTACTACTTGCCTCCACTTTAAGAAAAGGGATTTTTCTGTGGTGTTTCCCTACCATGTGTAATGAATTATCTCACTTGTTCTATTTTTATTGTTTATACCCCATGATCACCACCAGACACTTCCCTGTCTAGATAGAAAAGGAAACTCCCCTGGAGAAAGCTTTTGAGCAAACTTCCAGTCCAGAAAAAGGCACAACTGAGCCTTGGGTATGAATTAGTTAAGCCTGCTTCCATCTTTGGAATCCACACTTCTGGAAAGAAATAGATTCGGAAGCCTCCCTGAGCAAGAAGGAATGAAAACTCTAACCCTAAGATTTGAAGTTTGGGAAGTCAGTTGGTATGGATTTGAGTGGCCCTGGGAGCAGGCTGTTCAAAAAAAAAAAAAATTGAAAGTTCTGAGTCTTCAAGGGATCCTGCCAGAGTGGCCCAGAACACTCTCCTCTATTAGGTACCAGAGACAGTCTCTGAAGCTTATAGCTTTCCAAACTCCTACAAAAACATTTGTAACCTGAAGCAAAATAAGACTACTAAAATTCACATTTAAATAAATATCTACAAATCAAAATATTCTGTAGGTACATATGCATACACTTACATGCATATGATATAGATTGATTTTAATGACTCCTAAAGAAAGAGTCCAGAACCTATGAAGGATTAAAAATGACTCTTCTTTTCCCCAGAGGTCCTCTTCCGCAGGAATCATCATGGGCAATTTCGGTTGTGACCTCAGGTGACCAAGCTAAACAGTGGAGAGTGCTGTACTTTGCTTTGCAGTACAAAATCCCTCCAGACTCCCTTCCTGAGGGTGACCAGCAATCCACAGTCCCAAAGGACATTTCCAAACTACAGAAGAGCTAACTTTAAAGCACAATCTCTCTCTCCTCCCTCCTCCTTGCATGAACTTTCTCTGGTTGTATTTGAGGGGAAAGGCAGACTGTCTTTGGAGGTAGGAATTGGAAGGAGAAGCAGCAGGACTGAGCTGAGCGCTCAGGGATCCAACAGGAGGAAGAGGTATCAAAAACAGACCCATCTATACATGTGGATTTTCTGCTTAGATTCATGAAGCATGTTTCAATACTAAATGGAACCATTTGGATGAAAATAAGAAATAGATTGTCTAATCAGATATAATGTAATCAAACACGCTGCCAGCCATCTTCCATTCTCTGTCAGAGCATTCATTCATCTCACTTCCCCTGGAAACTGGCTCCATCACATACATGCATGCTGTCTCCGTCCTTGTCTTACTGTCCCAACCTAACATGCATTTCTTCAACCCGCCCTATCCTGGAAATGACACATGACCACATCTTTCTAGTTCCCGTCACTACCCATTCTCGCTGAACCCTAGTCAGCACTCACTGAACCCTCAACCCCCAAATAAGACCCATTTTATTCTGTAATTTGTAAACTGGTTCTAAAGACATTCTTCAATTATTCTTATCAAAGTAAACCATGTATATAATATTCAGGCTCTAAGAAAACTAAAGAACGTAGGAACTAACTAATGATCCCCTGTTCTACTTCTTCTCCCCCACTCCCAAGTTCCACTCCATAAAGGCAACTGTTTTTATACCTGTTATTTTTTCTGACATTCACCCTCAAGTTTCTAAATAACATGAGTATTGCATCACATTTAACTTTACCACAATTCACTTTATACATAGAATGGGATTTAGCTATCTCATACCATCACTCCAACATTCTCCTATCCATTTTCCTGTCACCCCTGTATACCTATGATGACCTATTCATTTTTCTTTTATTAAGGAGGTCACATGTGAGCAGAAACATAAATGAAGGGTGGCCTGAGACATATACAGATCAGTCAGAAGAGTGCCATGTGCACAAGGAAGAGCTCGTGCAAAAGCCCTGCGCAAGAAGGGAGCCTGGCTTTGCCAAGGGATAGCTAAAGGCCATAGAGAAGTAACTGGGGTGTAGAAAAGGGGACTGATAATGAGGTCAGAAAGGTGAGCAGCAGTCAGGTCAAGTCGGGTCATGGTCGATCATGGTCAAGAGTTCAGATTTTATTGTAAGTGTCATGGGAAGCCATTGGAGAGCTTGGAGAAGAGGAGTTAACTTGTTGAGCTTTGTGCTTTTAAGAGTTTTCTCTGGCTGCTGAATGGAGAAGAGCATGCAGAGGGGGCAAGCATGGAGGCAGAGAGGTCAGTTGGAAAGCTACAGCAACGGTCCAGGAGAGAGAGGACTCTGATATCTGAGTTCAGTCCCTACTTGTTGAGAGGGAGGTGGCAGTGGCCATTGGGAGACTTGATTTAATTCAAAATATGTTTTAGTGTTAAAGCTGACTGGACTTGCTAATGGGTTAGATGTGGGGTGAGAGGAAAGAGAGAGGTCAAGAATGATTCTCACCAGGCCTTCATCTCCTCAAGGACTCGAACCCAGTCTTATTTATATCCTTACCTCCAGTGCCAGTACCTTGGCTGAAGGAACAGCATTCAAGATCAAGTGAGACCTAGTTCAGGCTTGCCCTAGTATCTACTGGATCAAAGAACTTATTTAATTTCTCTTGAATAACAGTTTCCTCCTCTGAAAGTCATAATTTTAAATTCTGCAGTATTGTTGAACCTGATACCTAGCAACTGTGCAATAAACAGGATAAATATAGTTGTGTAGTGCAAAATAAATATTCATTCAGTAGGTAACACAGGCCCAGCATTTCATTCCCCAACAGTTGAAGTTCTTTGCTCCCCACCTCCCCTTTTCTCACTTTCTCTATTCCAACACTATTGCCTAGATTTCCATAGGTTTCTTGTCTACCACAAACAGAGAAGTTCTTTAGCAGCCTCTGCCTATGTCTCAAAGATATTTTCAATTACCAAAAAGCCTAAAGGAATTCAAATGTTGAAATTACATTTTATCATACTGTAAGCAATGTAGAAAACAAGTGATTCTGTTGGGCAGAATCTCAAAAGATGACTCCAGATGTCAAAAATTATAAAAACCATCCTGGGAAATGAAAAAGAAAAATAGGAAAACACTCTACTATCTAATGTTTAGGTTGTAATTCCTTAGAAACTAACATGCAAAACTGCTATTACCTAACTGTAAACCTCAAAATGCTATTTGATTTTTGTCTTGTGTTTCTTAATTCCAAAGTTACCATAAAATAGACAATAAAAATAAAGTTAAATGACAATTATGAATTTTCTTTATTTTACAATGAAATAAAAATCAAACTATTTTTTCAATATGCTGCATACGCTCACATCTATTACAATTATGAACACGTTGTCCCCACTAACTGAAAAGTATGTTCCCAGTAGCCCATTCTGACCAACTACACCCTGAATCACTTAAATATATTTATTTTGATATGCTTTCAATGGGAAAATAAAAAATTGTCAAGGAGAAAGAGCACCAAGCACCAGAGTATGTGATACACAAATCATTTCATTTGCCACACAAAAGAATTTTGTGTATATTTCTTTCCAGAGGTAATAGTCTGGGTCAATTTAGAATTTATTCCTTTTGCACTGGCTATTTATCTGTAAACAATATGAAGTAAAAATACACATTCTTGCAAAGGTTCTTTTAATCATTCCTAGTATTTCAGTACAATTGTGGCTAAAGTTATCACTCATTAGTATGGCCATTTGGTAGCAATGAAAACATGTTCACTAGTTTTCAAAAGAGAATGTATAAAATCAAGTGGGTTCATTTTACACATCCACAGGAGAGCTCACCTCTAAGGCAAAGCCATACTGCTCTTGCTCAGCATAGACGATTCCACGATTAATGAGGGTATTTAAGATTATACTTTCTACAGCTTCAAGCAGCAGCACAATTCCATAATCTGCTAAGGCCTAAAAATAAAATAATCACAACTTAAATATACCTCTGTAGATACCTTGTTCATTAGCCATGGGCAAATGTGTCCATGCACAAAGTGGGATCTCAACCTTAGTTCCTTAGTTTGACTTATCATTTGGGGCCAAAATAATCATATGCTAGATTTACAGGGTTCCCTTAGCTAAGTATTATAAACATGGTCACTTTTTTAAATAAGTGGTAGCCTTTATTTTTATTCTTTTTTTTTCTTTCACTGAATAAACAGGTTTTTGCTTTTGCTTTTGCTTTTGTTTTCTGTCCTCTGCTCTGTTCACCAGGTCCTAAAAGCATCCTAAATTTGGATTGGAGTGATATCTCCTAAACTATTTCCCTACTGAGTATTTTGTCCCAAAAAAAGTCATATGGTCTGATCAGAAAAGGGCCAAATCTCACATGCTAGTAGCACCTGTTACTGAAAATGGAAAATAAGTGCCATATCACTTTGTGCTGATTGGCCCTTCTCCAGCATTCCCTGACTGTGCAGTTAAGTGTCTAAAAATATTGCTCAGTTAAAGAACCTATATGTAGGGGCTGGGGTTGTAGCTCAGTGGCTGAGTGCTTGCCTAGCACGTGTGAAGTACTGGGTTTGATCCTCAGCACCACATATAAATATAAAAAAATAAAAAGGTACATCAAAAACTAAAAAAAAATCAAAAAAAAGAATCTATATGTATACTGTGGCATAGTTATAAACAAACATAAACAGGACTGTAAAAATAATAATGCTTGAAAAAAAATACTAGAATCTTAGCCAAAAATTACGTATCTTTTCCTTTCATAGAACCACAGACTGTAAAACCAGTAAGGTGCATTAGAGATCCGCTAAGCAGCTGAATATGTGATATAAGGGGAAACAACTGCCAGGAAATGAGATTTCTTGGTCAGCAGACGTGGGGAAGTGGGAGCACAGTGGTTTTAAGAGAATGAGTGAGGGCCTTGACCTTTCCTGGATGTGTATCATCCTACTCTATTAGAAGTTGCTTCTCAGTTTCCTCTTCTGCAAATTGGTATATTAAACATTTAATATATTGTTTTAAGAGTTCATTTAGAAACATTTTGTTTGATCAATCATTTGACCCAGTACTTGACATACAACAAGCCCTAAATAAGAGGTAAATGCTATTGTTTTTATTAGTATAGAATAGGAGAGTCAGAATTCACCATATCTTGAAAGAATCCCTAAGTGCTTTTTTTTGGAAAGACACTTTTTTTTTTTTAAATCAGTCTAGTGATGACAAGAATGTGGAGAATGGAAGTCGGCAAAAGGAAGGAGGTGACACTGTTAAATGATATCTGCTGGTCCACATGTTGGAGATCAGATGCCTTTGTAAAGCCACCTAAAGACTGTTAACCCAGAAGCAAACAAACCTGGAACACCACACAGGTTTCTGACTTCCTGTGTGACTCCCTACTTCTATTTCCTCATCTATAAAATGAAGGAATGAAATGATCTGTAGTCCTGGATGCTTTAAAATCACGAATGTTTTGTGGTTCTAATTTAGTCTCAACCTATTCGGGCAGTTTTGCATTTTCTTTATTAACAGGGACTTGGCTTTTTTACGTATCTGAGATAACAGTAACTTGGAGGTCCCTTCCCTATCCAACCTATTGTTTTGGCTTCAGGATTACCTTTCTAGTAGGAGTAGTGGTGGAGAGGGAGTTGTCACAGACACCTGCTGTGCAGGTCACTGATAAATGCTCCTTTAATTAACTCCTTGGATCTTAACCACTCCCTTGTTCAAAATTAGTTATTCATTTGTCAACATTTCTGGAGGCAACCTGATAGTCTGGTTACCAGGAATTTTGCATCCTCTTAAATAGAACCCATGTTTCCCAACTTCTTCCCTTCAAAGCTTGCAAACTTCCAAGTGTTTTAAACAGACAACCAAGTTTCAGAGAGACTGGGGAGTGTGTTTGCACAGAATAGTGAAAATAGGATGAAGTCTTTTCAAGGAAGAACTTCATTTACTGGGGAAGGAGCAGAAATAAGGAGGGGGAGACCAGCATATAAGAAAGAAAAAGAAGCAAAATGAGTAGGACAGAACACTGGGAGCCCACAGATCAGCCGCTCCACCCTGAGGAATCCTCCTTGAAAAATGACCTCACTGAGAAGGAGTGAGAAGATGAGAGTAAGACCGGAAAATATAAAAGAGAGTTTACGCAGGTAGACACTGGGTCAAGACAAATGGAGAGAAGGATTTATTGTAGCCACAGTTACACCTTCAAAACACACTGGCACATCTTGTTCACTGGTCCCCAGAGACTAAAACCATCACACCAATCCCTGCACTGCATGTATAGTGTCAGGACCTTCCAAACAATGCCTCCATGAACTGCTGTAGCTAAAATCAAAGGAGTGAAACAGTACTATTGCTAGTGATCACTGCTATAAAATTCTACAGGCAGAGTATCCATAGACACATCTCACATGATACTTATGTAGTGTATTTTAATTTATTCAAACTTTAAATGTTTATATTAGCATTACAAAATTAATTTTTGACTTATTATAGAAATAGTGTAAGAAAACTAACAGAAATAGTATTATAAATGGTTCTTTGGTACTTCAGTTTTACATGGTGTATTTCCATAGGAATTACTTGCCAAAGTTATAGACAAAATGGGAAAAATACTTTACAGATGCTTTAAATATGTTTACAAGTACTTTAACATATTGTTCAATCAATGTTATTTATTGATATCAACAAGCCATTAAGTAAATATTGTTTTTTAAATGGTTTAAGCTTATTGTTTACTAAATGATCATCTCACCATTCGAAGTTCATTTGTCTTGATATAACATAATGCTCTGTTATAAAATGCTACATAACACTTTTTGTCCATGTTGATAGCTGTAGTTAAATCTTCAATAGCTAGCCTGTAATTCTGCAACAATAATAATAGTAATAATAATAATCAAGAAGGGTAAATAATAATGGACTGAAATTTAATTGCAAAACTAAATCCTTGATCCTATCAGAGTTTCTGGAACATTCATGTAACCAGTATATCATCTGTGAAATGAAGACAATCAACCTAATCTTCCACAAAGTTAATTAAGAATCTCCTAGTAGGAATTCTTAGTTTCTTTCAACCACAAACAAAATTAAAGATATCAACAACTTTAATTTAGACAATTATTTTATTTCCAATGTTGCTGAATGGCATGGAAAAATTATACTGATGGGTAAAAGAAAATCAACCCATATTCATCTAGCAAACATTTGCCAGAAGTTGCTTACTTTTGTCACTCAGACTACCCTATGCATGATCATCAGGTTTTCTTCCCATGTTCTCTTTCGTTCCTCTTCAATTCTTTTCTTATAACTTATAGCATACTATAGGTAGTAATTTTCATGGAATTAACACATAATGCAAGATCTTACTTTTGCTTTAGGTGTCATTTGCAAAATATTTCATATGAAATAACTACAAAGAAAGTTCAAAAAAGCAAAGTAAGGAGAAGCAAAGTACTCCACACAGCTTCAGATATCAACAGTGCTGCTCGAGCATCTAACCCAGTAATTTCTGTTTAAGAACCAATCATGAATTCAAGTAATGATTTTGTTCTCAGAGGTCTAAAACTCTATTAAAATGATAAAATGGTAAAAATTTTAAAACATCCTAAATATCCAACAATCAAGTGGTTAAAAATAAATGATGTTGAAATATCATGCCATCATAAAAATTATATGTCCAGAGATAAAGTATAAAAAGCAGGACACAATACAAATTATATAAATAGCATAAACCCATGTCATATATTTTCAGGAAAATAAAAGACTAACTGCAAATACTTGAAAAATGCTCTCAAAAATTATAATTTGATGGTAGGATAGTAATCCTTTATTCCCTTCTTTTTATTTCTTTTTAATTTCTTTTTTATTGCTTTTATTTCCAAACTGCCTACAATGAATACGTTAGACTAGGTAGCCATACAGACATGAATAAAGTTGGTAGGGAGAAGAAATTCAGGCTCTGCTCCTGGGAAGAACCCTGCTGGTCTTCACAATGCCCAGGGACCAACTTCTTGCAGACAGACAGCTAGTTTCCTGTCAATCAAAAGGGAGCAGTCTATACTGGGAAATTTTTCAACATGAATTTGGAAATTGGTGCAGGCACACTAAGCCATGATGGAAAACCTCAGTAACCATTGCAAATTCAAAATTGAGGAACAAGTTTCCCAGACCAAATTAAAAAAAACAAAACAAACAAACAAAAAAAAAAACCTGCCATGTGGGAAACCCTGCTGATTCCTCTCTATGTCTTCTATGTCTCTTGAAGGAAATCTTTCTTCCTAGCACACAAGAGGTGAGGAACCTCTCCCCCATAACAAAATGTTACTACTTTCTTTAAAAATAAAATAATAATGATGTTATTTTAAATGTAAAGATCAAAAATAAATATCACTATTTTGTGAAAAATCATGAACTGAAATCCCCTTTAGTGCACGATGAAAAAAGTATTCTATGTAGTTCTGCTCTTTATACCACAGCAATTCTCCTATCACAGAGGGAAAAAAGTGAGTTCCTCTACTATCTACAATTTCAGTAAACCAGGCAGGAGGTGGCCTACCCCGCTGTAGTATTTCAGAGCTCCTCTGCAGACATAGGCGCGCACACTCTCAGGATAAATACTGATTGCCTCGTTACAGTTCAAAATTGCTTTGGAGAATCTGCCTTTTAAACCATAGTAGGCTACTCGGCCTAAGTATGCCTTTCAGAGAAAGAGAAGAGAAAGCAGAAATAGAGGTTTTAGTGAAATCATCAGTTTTACCAAAAATCTATGAACAAATTTATGCCACCCAAAGACATAAATGATGTTGGAATATCATGCCATCATAAAAATTATATGTCCAGAGATAAAGTATGTCCAAAGACAGTATTAAGATATACTCTTTTCCCCCACTCTGTTATTAGAAAAAAATTCCAACATATAGAATAAATGAAATGATAGTATAATGAACACCCATGTATCTATCACCTGGATTCAATAATTATTAGCACTTCGTTTGCCATATTTATTTTATTTTTTCCTTAAGTATGGAAAAATAAGTTGTAGCCATCAAAATTTTTCACCTTGTGGCCTTCAGTATGCATCTACTATGGAAAAAAGAGATTGCCCTAAGTAACTACACTGCCAATATATCTCTAAGAAGATTTCTAGTAATTCCCTAAAAGTATCCATTATTTAGCCAATTCAAGTTTAATTTCATCGTCTTCTAAAATCAGGATCCAGTCACACTTCACCTATTAAATTCTGTGTTGTCTCCACAGTCTATTAAAAGACAGAAATAAATGTGATAGCAAAATAATAAATAAATAAAGTTGATAACAGTATGTAAATTAAAATTATAAACACAAAAATTAATAAATTAGCATATTTACATACATCCAAACTCACAAAGCACTTGAATAAACATAATATCTCTGTTGGGAAAAAATATTTAGTTCAAGAAGAAATATAGATACATGGATTTTGAAAAGTACGTACAGATAAAATACAGATATATGTTTGTTGAAAAGTACGTACAAGTAACCAATTGTTGCTAACTAATAGCAAAAGCATATAAAAGATTTAATAGTTTTACCAAAATTAACAAATTTTCCAAATCATTATCATTATGTATTTAAATACCTGGTAGTGTTTCGGATTGATCGTAATTGCACGATTGAAGTCCAGAACTGAGCTTTCCTTGTGGAGTTTTACTTTACAAAACCCTCGTTGATAAAAAGCTTCTGCAAAATCAGGATTTGCTTTCACAGCTTTTGTAAAAGAATCAAAAGCCTAGAAGGGCATATTGTTAAAGCACAAACCACTTAGTGACAGAATGTCTTAGTTTAGAAGGTTAATAAATTGCAATATGTAAATTTTGTTGAAAAGTTTCACTCAATTTTCTAGTAATTTAAAATATATTCTCCCACAGAAAATTTTGGGACAAGCAAATCAATATTTGGAAACAACTTAGATTTAGTATTATATTTAAAAATCCCCTTGTTTCCAGGTGAATGTTTACATAATCCATGCTGTTAGATTACAGTGCTTTCAGAGGCATGATTTTCATCACTAGTTTTTGGATTTTATTCCTTCAAAGAAATTGCAACCAGCATCATTTATTATCCATGGTAGTCTGAGAATCGTAGCAGATATATGATTATGAAAACTCAGAACACAGAACTTTAAATTTTTTCCCAATATTGTAAAGCATAGCCAAGTTTTCCCTGTTGTCCAAAAGGACTAAAAGTATAAAAAATATTACAATCAATCTTATATTTAATGAACAACTTAGTGGACAATTCTTTTTCTTATATGCAAATTTAAGATACTCTCCATCCGGTATATATAAGGAAGGATTGGAATGATGCATGTGTATTTGTGTGATTGTGTATGTGTATGCAAAAATGGAGTTGTGGTATATCCAACAATAACCATGGGATAATGTCAATTATTTTACATATTCTTCATATCAGTGACCATTTTGAAGTGTGTAAAGTAGTCAAAGGCTGGATAAATCCATAATAATTGAATTAACTGGTTTTCAATGAACCCGGCCATCTTAATAACCAGTTTCAATCTGATTGGAATTAATCAGTTCTCAATAAGATAATTTAAAGAGTATTCTAATAATTTCTCTTTTATTCTACAATATGTTGAAGCTTTCAATATAAACTACTTGGAGTTTAATAAGCAGTCATATTAATAATAAAATAACACTGCTTTGCTGTAATAATTTCCTATATTTAGATATTTTTGGTGGAAAACACATATTGGTCTTTAGATTAATTGTCAAAAACTAACATCAAATAAAATGTGTTGATTACATAAAATAATTCATGAGAATTTCAGGGTGCAGACTGACTATATAATAAGCCAACCACTTTAAACTTTTGGTCTAGTCACTCCCTGTACTGTCTAGATAAGCCTCCAGAAATAAAACTGAATACAAGCAACCAGTTTCTAAAACCACATAATCTATGCTTCTAAGTACACAAAATACCATTTGGAAGTTGTTTTCTTCTATGTAACAAAGACCCAAGTTATACAGACACTCTGATGAAAAAGCTGCAGCATTTTGTCCTTTGAGAGAACAAGAACAGATTTCCAATGCCTTCTTAAGCATTCTCAGAGCTTCCTAGAATGTGATAAAAATTAAAATTACATATATATATATATATATATATATATATATATATATATATATGAAGGGACTGTTTCTTTCTGATATTTATTTAACATTACAATCTTCAATGTTAAAAAGAACCCAGATAAGGAAGCTGTGTTCCCACTTCACAGGGATCTGATAAAGATCACAGGTCTTACCCAAGAAGAAGACTCAGTTCCAGGGCGAGCTCCTGAGTTCACACCTCATAAACCAGGACTTAGGCTCACACACATGAATTTTTGAAACTATGTTTTAAATTCTAATAATTATTTTCTAATGGTCTTAATCAGACTTACATTTATTGACCAGTTTATGACCAATTTCCTAGTCATTTCCCTGTGTGAAATAATTGAAAAGCTACTAGGTAGTAATAGTGTTGATAATATCTAATATAATTTGAATCAACTTTTATTTGGTTATGCTGTGTTCTTACTAGGGTTCTCTGGGCAGCAGAAAATAAACCACCACCAAAAATTACTCATTATTTAGTCAAAATAGTTGAAACCAATTAATGAAAGAAATCAAATTTACCTAATAGAAATGCTAATTGCTATTCCCTTTTTAAAAATGAACTAAATTGCTAAAGAAGTCATCAGATTTAACTTGGATGCGCTAAGTGTCTTTGCTGTTCCCCTTAACATCTACTCCACGTTTACAACCCACCTCAACATCCATCCTTCTGTCCTCACTCTCAGCACATGACTTTACCATGGAAATTTGGATTGCTTTCTCAATTTTCTTTCTCTTTGCTTTTTAGTATATCTATGTCTTCAGCCATTCCCACCCTTTTCTTTCCTGTCTTTGAATGATTTCTTCTCCTTTTTAGAGCTCACTCTTAACACCATCTCCTCTGCTCCCGGCTGAGCACGCTTTGTTTTTTCCTTCCTTTTTTGAACCTTTGCCCTTTCACTGTCTCCTTTGGTCCCTAAACACTTGAATCTATTCCAGCTTTCCATCTCATTTAAATTAAAATGACCACATCTTTACTTCCTCCTGCTTCCCCCATCTTTCCCTCCCTCAGTACTGTATAAAGTCTTACTTTATAGATCTGGGGAGTGAGGGTTGGCCGATAAGGCATACTGATATTCTGAAAACACTATCATGGCTTCTGTGGGTAACAGCTTTGAGGGGTACAATGCTGTTACTATCACTCAAGGGAAAAAAATTAAACGTATATTATGAACCAGGATAATGACCATAAAAATAGAGAAAAGAAGCAGGTTTGAGGGACTATTTTAAAAACAGAACCAAAAGACCACCACCATTGGGTAGGTAGAATAGGATCAGCAATGATACTGGGCTTCCTGACAGAGCAACAGGAGCTGGGGGAGGTCAAAGCAAATATAAAGGAATATTCCTGAAAGAATGAAGAACTGAACAACTTCAAATCTGAGGAATGACCATTGAATTTGCAGTAAGGAACTCACCAATGAAAATAGCAAGCGCACTGTAATCATTTTATATTACTTTAAATTACCACAAATTGAGCATATTAAAGTAACACATTTATTATCTCCCAGTTTCCACAGGTCAGGAGATCAAGAATGGCTCACTAGGTCCTCCACTCAGGATTCCACAAAGCTGCAATCATGGTTGTCAGCTGAGCTGCATTCTCCTCTGGAAACCTGAGTGGGGGAATCACCTTCCAAGCTTCTAATATATCACTGGCAGAATTAATTTCCTTGATACTCCAGGACTCGGAGTCCTGGCTTCTTGCTAGCAGTTGGCCACACTCAGATCCTAGAGGCTACCTGAAGTTTGCCACCACATGACCTTCTGCATAAGCAGTCACAACCTACAGACTAGCCCTACAGACCAGCCCAAAAAATCTCTCTTTCCAATCTGTTAAAGAGGGAGTCTTAGAAAATGCAAAATAATCAGGGAATGACATTTTTGCTCTGCATACTGGTTAGAGGCAAGTCACACATCCTGTCAACACTCAAGAAATGGAAGAAAATTATATAGGGCATGATTCACTGAGGGCAACTACAGAATGAGTCTGTCACAGTCCGCTTTCTGGGCCCCAATGACTCCATATCCCTGCCACATGCAAAATACATTCCATTCCAGTGCCTCCAAAAGGCTCATCTCATTACTCCATCAGATCAAAGTCTGAAATCTCATTATTTAAATCATGTCCAAGTCTAGATGAGGACTTTGAGTATTATTCACTTAAGTACCACTTCTGGGGCACAATTCCTTTCCAAGATGCAAACTATTTATCTCTGAAACACCCAACATGCAATGGTAGGATAGGCACAGGATAATATCCACAGCATTCCATTTCAAGGGTGGTGAGGGGAGGGGGAATGGAGGATAAAAAGCCCTCAGTGGTCCATGGCAGCTCTTTTTTGAGCAGACATCCAGAGTCTCTTGATTAGGTTTCAAGGCATAGAATTATTCTCTCTGGCTCTTCATTCTGCCCTGTAGGTTCCTGGTCTTGCCCTCTGGGTCATTATTGCTTTTTCATAAAAGGTTGAACATGTTTGCAGCTGAGTTATTCTATTAATCTGCTTCCTGTCAGAATGCTTTAGTGGTCTGACAACCTTTCATTTCATACTCTCTCTCTCTCTCTCTCGGTCCAAACTGGTTTCTACAGAAATAATTGCCTTAAGAATTTGGAGACCTTTAATGCATTTCACAGGCACTCATTCTCTCCATTAGACAAAAGCAATATTCACTAATTTTTGCAAGAAAATTCCTTCTCTACTTTGGCCTCTGGCTGAGATGCATGAGGGACAATATCCTGAAACCTTTAGAGGTCCTCTGGTTAAGATATTTGTACGGCATATCCTCAAAAGGGAGCAGTGTTACACTGAATATTCTGGCTTTATGATCTTTCTGAAATAGGAGCAAAAGATTGTCCAGTTACACCTTGTTCTTCTCACTAGTTAGAACACGTTACTGACAGTGACAATCTTGCTTTTGTCGTCTTTTGCCGTCTGGAGAGGTAGAGAATTATCATCTGGTAAGAGTCCTGGTTTATTCTGTTTAGCAGTTCTTAACTTATCTCTCTCCTCTCACACTTCACTATAAGAAGCAAGAATAAACCTGACAGCACTCAGCACTTTCAACACTTTACTTGAAAATTATCTTAACTACATATTAGGATCCTGACAGTTCTGTTTTCCAAGTAACTACAGGAAACATTTTTTGCTACATTAAAAAGATCCTTCTTTCACTAGTTCCTCATTCATTGGTGAGAACCTACTAGCATATCTTAATGACCAGATATCCACCAATAGTCTGTCTGAAGTGATTAAAGCTTTCTAGTCATGCCCCTTAAAAGTCTTCTAGTCTCTGCCCCATTGGTTGGTTTCAAAGCTGCTGCCACCGTTTTAGATATTTATTACAGAAGCACTCATTATACTTCTGGGCACCAAAAACTGTATTAGTTCTCTGCTGCAGAAAAAAAAAATCCACAAACTTACTGCCTTTGAAACAATACACATTTACCATCTCACAACTTCCATGGCCAGGAGTCTGTGCAAAGTTTAACCAAGTCCTCTGCTCTGGGGCCTCATGAGCTACAACCAAAGTGCCAACCAGATGGCATTCTCACCTAGAGGTGCAAGTAGGGAAGTATCTTCTCAGGTTTCTAAGGTTATTGAAAGATTTTATTTCCCCATGGCTGTATGACAGAGGATACAGGTTTCTAAAAATACTGACTATTGGAGGTTTCCTGAACCTACAGACCACAGCAGTTCCCCAACAAGGGATTCTCCACAGCTAGTTCTCAGTATGTCTCTTTGCTTCATCAAGGTCAGCAAGAGAATCTATCGCTTCATTCTGCCAAAAGAGGATCATATACAATGTAACATAATAATGGGAGCAAAATTTCATCAACTTTGCCATATTTTCTTAGTTAGAAGCAAGTCACAGGCTCCACCCAGACTCAATGTCATACGAGGGCAAAGCTTGTTGGGGGTCACTTTATGATGCGTCAACCATTACAAGAGGGTAGAAACTAGCCAGATTGTACTGAGTGTCAGAATGAGTGGAAAGTGAGGAAATGAAGCCAATGAATGCAGAAAATATTCAAGATTTGTTGTGCCAGAAATGAGAGAAAAGTAAATAATTAGAGGGGTTGAGAGGGTAAAAATGGCACATTTCAGGTGTCTTTTAAATTAAATATAATTATTCGTGATTAAGCACCCAGCCCTCAGTCTGTCTAATGTATGTTATTATGCATATTAGGTGCTTAATAAGTAGCATATTATTAGTCCTCTAAACCAACTTTGCATTACTAAAGACATGTCAAAAAATATAAAAAGGACCTTAAATATAAAAATCTGAAAAGGATTTTAAATATAGGAAATTCTCCTGCCACTAGCTAGACTCTTTCATATCTCCTAAATATCAATCAAAATCTTCCATTCTGTGGAAAAAAATAAGATAAGGCTTTATTACAACAACAGTAACAACTGTCTTAAAGATTCCCACTTCAGGGGCTGGCGTTGTGGCTCAGTGGTTGAGCACTTGCCTCACATGCATTAGGCTCTGGGTTCCATCCTCAGTACCACATAAAAAAATAAAGTAAAAGACATTTAAAAAAAAGATTCCCACTTCACCTATAATGCTACTTAGAGTTGCACAGTGTAAAGCAATGAATATGAATAATAAACAACTCAGAATTTTAGTAGTTAGGACTTCTGAATCAGTATGGTAGATGATCTATTTCTAAAGAAATTTCCTTGGAGAAGCTCTCTAAGGAAGTCTCCAGGAAGCATAGACAGAGATGTATATGAGAGCCTTAGCCTGGAGTGAGGCATATACTAAGCAGACAGGAGGGAGGGGTGATGTTGAGGGTAGATGACTACAGTAGCATCACCATCTGGGTTCCATGAAGTGGGTCAACAACAAAGAGGAAGATTTGAGTTTGGCACTCATTTATTAAGATATGAGTCAGGACATTCACTTTGAATTGGAATGTTCAGGGCATTCACTGGATTTGGAATGCTCAGGAGAGCCAAGATGATGATATCCCTTTGCTCCTGAAACAGCTGAGACAAATTCAATATGGAGGAAATATGGAGGAAAGTGGGCCCTATATAGCCACTGTATTCCTACAGATTAAAATGAAGCAAAATGCTAATGAACAAGCACAGAATGAGACAAGACAGTATGAATAAGAATTGGCAAAACTAACAAACCAGTCTTTGACATCTGAGAATTATATTGAAATTATCAGGTACAGAATACATGTTTATAAAATATCTTTAAAATAAAGTTGCAATCAGGATGATGAAGCAAAAGGAGACAATTAGGATTGAATACAAAGACTTGAAACAATCAAATGGAACTTCTACAAGTATTATAGTATTATTCAGATAAAACATGAAGACCAGGCTGAAGAATCTGTGAACCTGAAGAAAATCTTCTTTAAAAAATTATACAGAATGAAGCAAGAGATTAAAATATAAAAGAGAACATAAGATAAGTGAAGATTAGAGAAGTCAAACCCATATCTGTCAGAGTCCCCCAAAGAGTAAATAAAATGGAAGACAGAACTTGAAGAAATAATAGATTCAAATTTTCCAAAACTGAGGAAAGACAGAAATCCACAAATTGAGGAATCATAACCTAGTAAAATCAGGAAAATAAAAATAAATCAAGAATATACAACTTTAGGACTGGGGCTATAGCTTAGTGGCAGAGTGCTTGCCTAGCAAGCACAAGGCACTAGCTTTGATCCTCAGCACCACATAAAAATAAACAAATAAAATAAAAGCATGCTATCCAGCTACAACTACAAAAAAGTTTAAATATATAATTTGATATATATAATTATATATACTTACATAATTTATATTATATCATAATATAAATTATATAAATATGCATTTATTTATTTTTGTGTTTTAAAATGTATAGTATATATTATATAATATATATTATATGTAATATATTATATATAGTATATATGTCATATATCATATATATACAACTTTATAGAACAAAAGAGAAAATCTTAAAAAATAATCAGAGACAAGAAAAAATATACCAAAAAGGGAAAGATAATCTAACAGTAGAATTCTCATTATCATTAGGAGCTGAACCAAAATTTTCCATGTAAAACAAAGATATAATCAAAATGAATTTTTAAAAGCCTTTTATAAACTGTTTATAAGACATTCCTATAACCTAGGATATGGAAAAGTCAAAAGTAAAAGAAAAAAAGACATACATTAAAATACTATTTTTCAAAATAAAGTAGGTTGCTATGTTTGGAAATAGTGTCCCTCAAAGACTCCTGAGCTTAAGGCTTGGTGCCCAGTGTAGCAATGTTTAGAGGTGGGGGGGTCTGGGGAAGTGATTGGGTCATGAGGGCTCTCTTATTGATGCCTTTTTACACTGATGGATTCATAAATTGACGGCATTATTAGAAGGTGGTTGGAAGCTTTAGGAGATTGCACATAATTGGAGGAAGTAGCTCCTGGGGGCATATCCAGGGAAGGTAGATCTTGTCCCTGGCCCCTTCCTCTGGCTCACTCTCTGCTTCCCAGCTACTAAGTAGTGAGCAGTTCTCCCTCACCACGCCCCTCTACCATGATATTCTGTCTTACCACAGACCCAGAAATAATGGAGTCAGCAGACCATGGACTATAAAACTTCTGAAACTGTGAGCCAAAATAAATCTTTTCTGCAATAAAGGTGTTTATGTCAGGTAATTTAGTCACAGTGATGAAAAACTAACACAGTATAGCATCAAAGTAAACACTGCAAGTATTATACGTAGTGATAGAGGAGTCACTATGTAATGATAGAAGTTCAGTTCATCAGATAAGTATAATAATTCTAAAATTGAGGATCTATAACAAAAATAATTTCTTTGACAATTAATTATGCCTTTCAAATTAGTAAAGGAGAAGAATTTGAAGTTTCCCAAACCATAGAAATGATAATATTTGAGGAGATGATAATACTAATTGTCCTGATTTTATATATGATATACTAATAATACATGTATCAAATTTCAATACTGTATTCTATATGTATGTATATATGTGTGTATATGTGTGTATGTGTGTGTGTGTGTGTGTGTGTATATATATATACACAGATGTCAATTTTAAAATGTATAAAATTAAAAATAGCCTCAAGTTACATAAAACAAAACTTAAAGAATTACAGAGAAAACTTGGTATCCAACATCATTATGGGAGATTTAAAAATACCTCAGTCATTGATAGATCAATTAGTTAAAAATAAGCATGTGAAAAACACATTAAAAATGAGACCTACTAAACGTATATAAAACATACCAATGAGAAAATGCATATTTTTCAGACATGGAAGATTTACAAAACTAAGGCATGAATAATTCTGAGCATATTTCAAAGAATCAGTATCAAGCAGAATAGCCATTTTACACTGTATTTGCAAATTAAAAAGAAAAGAAACTTTTAAAAATGTATTCTTTTTAAAATTTTTTTTAGATGTCAAAAGAGTTTTGTTTTATTTATTTATTTGTTTGTTTGTATGTGGTGATAAAGATCAAACCCAGGGCCTCACACATGCCAGGCAAGTGCTCTACCACTGAGCAACAACTCCAGACCCAAAAATGTGTTTGTTTTAAAAAAATGAAATCTTATCATAAATTTTAAAATATTTATGAAATTGACCATAACTTGTAAATGCTGTTTATTGCTGTAGTTTGAATGTATTCCCCCAAAAACACAAACTGGAAACTTAACACCCAATGTATCAGTATTGAGACTGGAACGTTTAAAAAGTGACTAATGATCAATGGATTAAATGCCACTAGTTGCTAGAATGGTTCATTATCATGGGATTGGGACTTTATAAAGAACAAGTTTAGAATTCAGCTCCCTATTGATTTTTCCTCCTCTCTTGCTCTCTCTCTCTCCCAACACACACCCCTCTTTGCCCTCCAACCTTCTACCATGGAATGACACAGTAAGAAGATCCCCATAAGATGCCAGAACCCTCATCTTGAACTTCCCAACCTCTAGAACTGACAGAAATAAATTTCTAATCATTACGAATTACCCAATCTGTTATTTTCTATTATAGCAGCACAAAACAGACTCACACTTATATTATAAAAAAATAAAGTTTGAATATTAATGAAATAAGTATCCAATGGAACATTTAAAACAAATAACAAGGAAATATCCCTTTCAATAAAAGTAGCAGGAAGAGACTAATAAAAGATTTCAATGAAACAGAAAATAATACAAACCAAGTATTACCCTTCTACAAACCTAATAAAGACACAAAACAACAAAAAGAAAATGACAGACCAATATTTCTGATGAACACAGGTGCAAAAATCCTCAACACAATACTAACAGGTCAAATTCAATAGCACATTAAAAAGATCATATGCCATGATCAAGGTGGCTTCATTTCAAGGAAGCAAGAGATAGCTCAACATATGCAAATTGATAAATATAATACATCACATAAATAGAATCATGATTAAAATCACCCAATCACCTTTATAGATGAAGAAAGTCTTTTATAAAATTCAACATCTCTTTATTGTAAAATCCCTGAATAAATTAGGTTCAGAAAGATCATACCTCAACATAATAAAGGCTATTATATGACAAACTCATTACCAACCTCATACTCTATGGGGAAAAACAGCAAATATTTCCTCTACGATTAAGAATAAATCAAAAGCATAAATTCTCATCAGTCTTATTAAGTAACAGAAATTTTAGCTAGAGAAATGAAGCAAGAGAAAGAAATAAAAGGAATACAACAGAAAGGAAAGAAGTCAAATTATCCCTGTTTGCTAATGATACTATTGTATACACAAAAAATCTTAAAGACTTCACTAGAAGAGTTTTAGAACTGATAAATTAAAGTAGCAGGATACAAAATCAACACACAAAAATTGCAGCTTTTCTAAATGCCAATAATGAACTTGCCAAGAAAAAAAAATCAAAAAAGTTATCACGGTCACAATAACCACAAATAAAATACCTAGGAATAAACAAAGGATTTGAAAGACTTCCACAGTGAATATTACAAAACACTGTGGAGAGACACTGAAGAAGACACTAGAAAGTAAAAAGATTTCCAATGTTTATGGCTTGGGAGAATTAATATCATTAAAATTGCCAAACTACACAATTCAATGCAATCCACATCAAAATTCCAATGACATTCTTCACAGAACTAGAAAAAAAAATTCTAAAATTCATTTGGAAACACAAAAGACATTACAAATGGCCAAAGCAATCTTGAGCAAAAACAGCAGTTCTAGACACACTACAACACCCGATTTTAAAACATACTGCAGGGTAACATTAGCAGCATGGCATTAGCATGTAGGCCAGTGACAGACTGGCCTAAACCCACGCCTCTTTGGCCAACTAATTCGCAACAAAGGTGCCAAAATCATACAAGGAGAAAAGACAGCCTCTTCAACAAATGGTGCTGGGGAAACTTGGATATTCACAGGTAAAAGATTGAAACTATCTCTCACCCTGTCTAAAAATTCAATTCAAAATGGATCAAAGACCTTAATGTAAGACCTGAAACTTTGAAACTACTAGAAAAATATAGGGAAAACATTTCAAGATACTGATACCAGCAGCAATTTTCTAAATCATACTCTAATAGCTCAGGAGGCAAAAGCAAAAAAAAAAAAAAAAAAAGTGGGATTACATCAAATTGAAAAGTTTCTGCTCAGCAAAGGACTCAATCAACAGAGTAAAGAGACCACCTGCAAGGATGAATCTTTGCTAGCCATTCATCTGACAGAGGACTAATATCCAGAACATATAAAGAAAATTTAAAAATCTAACAACAAAAAATGTAATTCAATCACAAACGGACAACGGCTTTGAACAGACACTTCTCAAAAGAAGTACAAATGGCTAATAAATATATAAAATTAAAAGCTCAATACTTTTATTCATCAGAGAAGTGCAGATCAAAACCACAGAGATTCCTTCCCACCCCAGTTAGAATAGCCACTATAAAAAATAAAATAAATAAGTAACAATTATTGGGAAGATATGGAGATAAAGGAATCCATGTACACTGTTGGTGGGAATGTAAATTAGTACAACTACTATGGAAAACAGTAAGGAACTTCCATTAAACAATAAACAAACTACCTAACTAACTATAACCAGAACTCCCACATAATCCCAGCTGTACTACTTCTGGGTATACACCTGAAGGAAATGAAGTCAGCATACAGAAAGAGATATCTGGAAGCCCAAGTTTATTGCAGTGCTATTCACAATAGTCAAGATACAGCTGTCCATCAACAGATTAACAAATAAAGAAAATATGGTATACATACACAATGGAGTGTTTATTCATTCATAAAGCAGAATGAAATCATGTCATTTGCAGGAAAATGGATAGGACTGGAGTATATCATGTTAAGCAAAATAAACCAGACATAAACAATACCACATACTTTCTCTCATATGTGGAAACGGGGTGGGGGGGGGGAAGATGACCTAAATGTAGACGAGGGATGGTTATGGACTGAAGGGGTCCAGGGAGCGAGAACACAGAAAAGAGAGAGTGAAAAAGAAGGGAGGATGAATATGGTCAATACACAATATATGCATTACGCATATAGGAAATGTCACAGTAAAATCCATTAATTTGTACAGTTAATATGTTAAGAATTATAATCATAGAAAAATGAAAAAGTAATTGCAAATTTTAATAAAAGACTGAATAAATAATATAATAAATACTAGTATAAAATTAATAGTATGCAAATAATATAGAGTTGTAAATAATATTTAAATGTCATACTAAGCATGATATATGAATTTCATTACTAGGTTTAGTAAACATTACTCAGAGGACCTTTCACCTTGAATTTCTTGGCCTTCATTAGTGTTTTTGCTATGATAAACATGGTTACTTCTGGCTTACTCCACAAGCTCTCCTCCAAGACCTGAATGGCCTTCTCATGGTTTTCACAAAATGAATAAATGATTGCTTGCTGTATTGGACTCAACTCAATGAGACCTAAGAGAAAAGGAAAATTTATCAGTACCTTTGCCAAGTATGAAGGATTTCAAATAAAATTATTTTAACAAAATCAAGCAATTAAAAAAATCTCTTTATAATATGAATTTTCAATATTATATGAAAATCTATTTACTTTCAAGAAACATAAGATATTCCAATTACAAAAAAAACAGCAAAATTGTAAGCCTAGTAATTCCTATAAAAATAACCTCTTTCACAAAGTTCATTGTAATATATTGTGGATCATTTTACCAATTTATTTACATATAATCTGAAGTTTCCAAATCTTTGTCTTTCAACTAAAACCTTTATGCCATCTATGTGTAGTTACTGAAAGTAGTACAAAAGTTCTAAAAAGGTATTTCTTAAATTAAAACAATTATAATTTTCAATTAATTATATTTACCACGGTTCATTTCTGCTACTTGATAAATAGTGAACTTTGCCAGATCATAACACTTCATCATAAGAAGATATTGTCCTCTGGAAAAAAATAATATTTTTTTGATTCTAAGCTGATAAATATAATTTTTCTAAAATAAAGTTTCTTATACTCAGTTACTTAAAATTTTACAGCTACAATACATTGATTATATTTATATTTATATATGCATGCATAAAAAGCAATACATTACAGACATTTTATAGTCTAAATAGACTGATTTACATGGATGTGTGATGAAACAATTTAGAAAATGTGATGCTACAAGAAAAACAGTCATCTCTTTTTGCAATTATCTGCATTTAAACTGCTTTACTTTGTTGCTGAGAAATTACTTAAAAATTAAAATTTAAGGGACATAAAATGAGGAAAACTTTCCATAAATTGCTAAAATGTGGTTCAAGGCTTAAAACACAAAGCAAGCACTCTTCGGGGAAAAAAAAATTGTTCTAGCTGGGAATATAACTCAGTGGTAGAGCATTTGTCTAGCATATATAAAACCTTGGATTCAAAGTCCAGTACTGAAAAAAAAAATTCCACTTTCTTTTCCCAGTTCTATTAATCCTTAGAGATTATATTTTTGGAAGTAATAATTTGTAAAATGTCTCCTTAGTCCAAGTTCTACTACATTTCAAATGCAATTCTTGTGCCACTTATTTTTTTTATGGAATTAGCTAACAATTATTTTGGGCACCTCTGTTAACATATTCAAAACAACTGTTCAAAATGTATTACCTTGCTCTCGTGAGATACATACTAACTACATAACCATCAACCTAGAAAGGCCTAAAGATCTTAAACTTGCAGTTATGTTTTGATGCAAGGGAAGATCCAGTTATATTATGTAATGTTATCTTAAAGTTTAGCAAAAACAAGAATTGCCTCTGGCTTGCTGGCTGGGAGATGGCCATTGCCCAGAGAGTAAATGTAAAATAGGAAGTTAAAGAATCAAGAGAGAACTTGCCGCAGTCTGGCTGGGCACAAATCACCAGCCACTGAAGCAGGAACAAACTTTATTTTTAAACTGCAGGAAAACACTTCACACAGCTCCCGGGGAATCCTCCCGAATGCCACGAGGCTTGTCCAGGAACCCCCAGCCGGAAATATCTCTCCCGGAAATCCCTCCTCCTGCACTTCCCCAACCAATGGGAACTCTCGGGGAATCCCCGGAAATCCCCACGAGAACTCCAAAATAGTGCAAGAACTCAAAAGTTGCGGCAGAGGCGGATAGTAGTAATGCCTCGCCTGTCAATCAATACTGTTGGCAAAATGCCAGGGGCCATACAGACTCGGCCATGGCTCTCAGCAAGAACTAAAGATCCCAACAGATTGCTTAGATGTGAAGTTATCTTAAGAATTCAATTTCTATGCTCATACCTTATTATATATAATTGGACTCCATCTGGCTGAAAGTGGATGGCACGGGATAACTCCTTGACTGCCCTTTTCAATTTATGCAGCTGTTGAATAATAAATAAACAGAAAGTTGGGTTCTAGTAAAACTGAGTATTTCCTTTCTGATGTTTATCCCCTCATACCCTTTACTGCAGAGATTTTGCAGGGACATCCCCTAATACACATGATTTTCGAAAGAATCATCAAAGCAAATGGGATATAGAAAAGTTAAAAAAAACAGTTATGGTGCAAGTTGGTTTTTAAAAATTATTTATCTTTAATTTGAAGAATAAACATACACATATATAATTTTACATTCTAGTTTATGTGTTTATTCCTTTTTCATTTAACTGTTTAGTTTTTTCCTCAACCACAACACCAAAATTCATTTGTTAATAAACTAGCATACAAAAGAAAGTAAAATAAAAAGTCAATTTCACTTAATAAGGGAGGATGCTGGAAGCAGTAGTACACTCCTGTAATCCCAGCAGTTCATGAGGGACAGAAGGATCGCAAGTTCAAAACCAGCCTCAGCAACTTAGTGAGGCCCTAAGCAACTCAGTGAGACCCTATCTCTAAATAAAATATAAAAAAGGGGGAATATTGCTCAGTGGTTAAGCACCCCTGGTTTCAATCTCTAGAAAAGCAGGTTTATACCAAAATTAAAATTAAATAAATAAGAGCTGCCGCCCGCCGCCCGCGCCTGCAAGGTAGGCAGACCTGCGACCGACCGGCAGAACAGGCCCAGCAGCCTGCTGGCATGGTAGACACATCACCCCAATTGGAGGAAGGGCCCAGCTGCCGCCCTCAAGGTAGGCAGACCGCGTGTCCCGGAGAAGGGGCCCAGCGGCCCAACGGCCTAGTTGAAAGATCACCCCAATTGGAGGAGGGGCACAGCCACCGCCCGCCCCTGCAAGGGAGACTTTGCAACTATACAAGAGCAATATAAATATATAGGGGGAAAATTCAATAACACAACAGTTTCACCAAGCAGAAAGAAACGCGAGCAGTATGAAAAGACAAGGAAAGAAAGGACCACAAGCAATGCAGGTCAACTCAACTTTAGAAGAGGTAATAGCTGCAGCAGATGGAATGTCAGATAAAGAATTCAGGATTTACATGCTTCAGATGATCTGGAGTCTCTAGGAAGACATTAGACAGCAAAATCAGACAATGAAAGATCACTTCGACAATGAATTACATAAACAAATCCAAGAAGCAAAGGATCAACAATACAGGGAGATAGAGGTTATAAAAAACAAACAAACAGAAATCCTAAAAATGCAGGAAGCAATAAACCAACTTAAAAACTCAAATGAGAATACAACCAGCAGAGTAGAACACTTAGAAGATAGAACATCAGACAATGAAGACAAAGTATTTCAACTTGAAAAAAACATAGACAGCTCAGCGAGACTCTTAAGAAACCATGAGCAGAACATCCAAGAAATATGGGATAACATAAAGAGACCAAACTTAAAGAGTCATTGGGATACATGAAGGTATAGAGGTCCAAAGCAAAGGAATGAGCAATCTGTTCAACGAAATAATACGAGAAAACTTCCCAGACTTGAAGAATGAGACAGAATCCCAAATCCTAGAAGCCTCCAGGACGCCGAACGTGCAAAATCATAAGAGATGAACACCTAGACACATTATAATGAAGATGCCCAACATACAGAATAAGGAGAGAATTTTAAAAGCTACAAGAGAAAGGAAGCAGATTACATTTAGGGGTAAGCCAATCAGGATAACAGCTGATCTTTCAACACAGACTCTGAAAGCTAGAAGATCCTGGAATAACATATTTCAAACACTGAAAGAAAATGGGTTCCAACCAAGAATTGTGTATCCAGCGAAATTAAGCTTCAGGATGGA
>NW_025999900.1:21885918-22015884 GCF_001458135.2 Marmota marmota marmota
AATGGAAGTGAGAGGGAGAGAGGAGAGGAGAGAGAGTGGGTGGAGGGGAGGGGTATAGTAGAGGATAGGAAAGGCAGCAGAATACAATAGACACTAGTATGGCAATATGTAAATCAGTGGATGTGTAACCGATGTGATTCTGCAATCTGTATACGGGGTAAAAATGGGAGTTCATAACCCACTTGAATCAAAACGTGAAATATGATATATCAAGAACTATGTAATGTTATGAACAACCAACAATAAAAATTATTTAAAAAATTACATAAGTGAATAAAAATATAATAATTGTATAAAAATATCTATTTAATATCAATATATAAAGAAAAATAAGCATTGATTCTTTCATTAATACTGGTCTCACAAACATAAACTGAATTTGTATATATCTGGGGACAAAATCACTATCATTGTAGATACCACTAAAGGATCACTACATGGTGACAGAAAATTAACCTGGGACAACCAACCACTCCCCTAACCATAATGACTGATGAAAAAAAGAGAATGCCCCAAATTAATTTGTACATGGAAACAAGCAAGACCTGCAGAAACAGTATAAACCATTTGGAAGAAATAGTGGGTAGGGTCAAAAGAGGAAGCCCATAAAGAGAAGAAGTCTGAGATTCATTTAAACAAATTTAAGAATTTCTGTGAAACTTTCTGGCCATTGTGTCATAAGCAGCCTCTGCTTGGGTTGGTTCGATTAATTTACCATCCAACAAAACATGCACATTGCTATACCTGTTCTACCAACTGTCCATGTCTATGCATTGGGGAAACCTTGTTTGGGGACAAATGGAGGTTCACTCTCTGAATTTACAAGCTTCCCTGGGGTTGGACCTCTCCGGGAAGCCTGCAGGCAGCCTTAGATTAGATTCCCATGGAGGCTGAAAAGCTGAACCAACACAGTAGGAGAATGTATTCCTCTACATATATACACACGGTTTGATTTATAATTACTTGATTTACATGGGATCATATTGTACACACTTTATATTCTTCTGAATCTTGCCTTTTTCTTAATATTTATTTTTTAGTTATAGGTGGACACAATATCTTTATTTTATATTTATGTGGTGCTAAGAATCAAATCCAGTGCCCCGCGCATTCTAGGCAAGCGCTATATCTCTGAGCCACAACCCTAGCCCCTGAATCTTGCCTTTCTTACTGACATATATCTCATGGGAAAAAAAATAACATATATATATATATATAATCAGCTGGCATGGTTCTGCTCTTTTCAAGGACTGTTTTATTTCAGTGTGCATATACTACAGTGCATACACCCATTACTGTTCACAGATTGATTTTTGCTCTCAGTACAAAGAGGCAATTGTCTGATTGTACGTCCTTTATCCCCTGCTACCATGCTGGTGTTTTGGCTTCTGTGTGTGTTCAGGGGAAACACCAGCTTCCCCAAATGTCCTGAGCTTCATTGATGGGGTTAGATTGAAGTAAAAACTCACTCACTGCAAATATGTTTACATCTTTCCTAATAGGAGTCAAAGGCAAACTTTTCCTAGGGACCAGACTGAACATATCTTGGATCTTCTGCTTCTGTCATCCAGAAGGTAAGAATTTTGCATGAGACTCCAGTCACAGGAGACCTTGAGACATGGGCAGCAGACAGCATAATCTCCAGGTAATCCTCAATGGACAGGTAGTAGAAGAAAAAAACAAGCCTTTGTTGTTTTAAATGGTGATTTTGGAGTTGTTTTTTTACCACAGCATAACCTAGCCTATCCAGACTGGAACTAGCTTATCCAGAGGACTTGTAAAAAATAGGAGGATTGCATTTATTTTAAAATTTAACTTGTAAAAATTTAAAGGAAAGTTTTAATGGTTAGATTACCATTCTACATAGAGATCCCATTCTATGAACCCACCCACTCACCAGTATGCCCATGCACAAAACATTAGAACAACAGATTCCAAAATGTTAACTGTATTATCCCTAGAGAATATGGACCATTTTTAATTTATTACTTTTCATTAAACTTATTTATTTATTTAGCTTTTAATTTGGATAACTACATTACCTATAATAAATACATATTGCTTTTAAAATAAGGAAAAAACATACAGTATTATTTTAAAATGAAAGACAATAAAAACGCACATCTCATAAGCAGAGACTTTGTGAGTATGTAAACTACATATGCTTAACATTTATAGCTTATAAGCCCATTTGTTTCTATAGTTAGCTAAGGAAAATAATACATTAAAACATTTTAAAATTAATTGAACAGATAGCCACAAAATTAAAATTTGTATTCAAAATTCTCAGACACTAAATACCTTATAATAGGCTTCTGCTCTACAAATATAGCTTTGAATACAGGAAGGATCAATTTTAATAGCCTCAGAAAACCAACAAATAGCTTCATTGTAGTTTTCCAGGTGTAGCAGATATATGAGGCCAATGTTTATGTAAGCCAAAGTAACAGTTCTAGGAAAACAAGAAAATAAAATCTTGTTAGACATTTTTAATTATTCAAAATGTTCTCCAATTATGAATGAACCTAATGAAATATATACATCAATATATATCAGGGTTTTTTAATGTTTTACCAAAGAAATATGAATTAGTTAACTACTATGCTCTATTAAAAAATTATAAATGCCCTTTATTAAATCCTTGGAGTTAACAATTGTAGAGACTATGCTAGGAACCGAATTCATGGAGTCTCCTAGACTCTTATTAATACTTTATTGCTCCTTGACTTAATCTTGAGTTACCTTGAATTTCAAGCTCAAGTTTTCCTCAATTCAAAAGTCTTTACTTTAAGCTATGAATAACAGTGAAAAACGGTTTGGTGGCTTGAGGTTAAAAACCATATCCGCATTGATGTTTGTTGCTTTTCTCTCTTAGAATCAAATAATATTCAGTATAGAGATGACCTTAGACATTATCTTGTTTGATGTCTCTTTCAAAATAAGGAAACTACACATTCTATGGTCCAATCTCAGGGAACCCCTTACCCTTTGCCTAGACACCACAGTTCCTACCACCTACTTTCTGACTCTTTGCACGAGAAAAGTCTTTTCTTTTCCTATCTGGCTCAAAAAGGTCCAAAAGAAAATCACGACAATCATTATGGAACTATCCTCCACGACTTTCCGGAGACAAGTTCAAAGTTCACATTAGATAGCTAAGTAGACAGTCTGCTAGTCAACATAAAATTAGCTTGATTTGTTACTCTGACAACTTCCATTTAATGAACACTTCATTGGAAAGAAGGGAATTATTTAATTAAAATCTGTATTTTACATCTGGCTCTTTGACTAATATGTTTGACTTTCAATCTGTGTTCCTTCCTGAAACTATGCTCTAAATGTTACTGGCTTTTTCCTCTGCTTTACTAACAAATGAAATCAGGAGCTCAAAATAGAGGATTTCTTTCCACTGAGTTGTATTTTGTGCATAGCAATGATACATTAAGCAGAATATTTGTCATTATTTTAAAACTTGATAATGATTTTCCAGAAATTTCCAAAAGCTCTAGCCTGGGTATCCTCCAACCCCTCCTAAGAGCTTGTTGATTTATTATCTATGGAAATAACTCCTTTGAAACCTATTCAACCTCTCACCTAACACAAACAATTCTTATTTTAGCAGTAGTCTAATTTTAGTGGTATTCTAATTCTAGAATGATTTTTAATTGCCTCATTTTAAGTTATCGATGATAAGGGGAAAAAACTGTTTCTTTTATTTTGTTTTTTTTTTTTTATTTTAAACAAAAGTAAAACCAGTATGAAAATAAAACATACCTTTCTAGAGAAATAGCAGCTTCAAAGTCACAAATTGCCAGCCACCAAAGTTTTAGATTTACATATACTATGCCCCGATGTAGAAAACAACTAAAATTCTCATAGCCGTCATTTAGGAGAACTTTAAAATAAAAGAATATGTTTTATTCAGGTTTTGAACAATCATATCTGGGTCAGATTTCAGCCTACACCCTTTCTACTGCTTATTCTTTTTTAACATTACATAAAACAAAATATATCTATGATGAATGTATTTTGTGAGTATAAACAGTATTGAACATAAAAAATGCATTTGTTTATTAGTTAACAATGTGGCTATTAAGGCTCACAAACCCATTAAAACTGGAAGAAATTCTGGTGGTAATCTAATGGAGTCCACTCACTTTCCAGAGAAGGAGATTAAGGTTCAAGGGGGCCAGGTACATTGACCAGAGTCATGATGCAAGGCATTGGCAAAGTTGGGCATAGAATATAACTCCGGTCAGGAGGGTGTCATTACCCTTGACAGCCTGTTATTATCACAAAGACACTGTTTCTGGCCAAAGAACAGGTTCTGGTACTAACCCAGATCAGGACATATGGCAGAAGTCAGGCTTATTCATAAACCAGGAAAGGTAGCCACAAAGGAGCTCCTCTAAGGCAGGCAAAACTTAGAAATGAGGCAAGCAACTTGACTATGAAATCACAATTTACATGATAAAAAGAACCTCCTCTTGGTGATTCCAGTGTGCGCTCTTACCAGTAACCTGCCTAGAAGTCACCTCATGTCTCTGGCTTACTGACTCCCATTCACTTTAAAAAATAAGTTAGTGTGTTAAATATGTTTTACACAAGGTTTGACATATATCTTCTGAGCTTCTCAAGCCCTTCCTGGGTTAGGAAGAAAGTTTTACCAAAAATATTCTTAGTCTGGAACACAAATATTCTCACTTCTGAGTTTGAGGAAGGGTAATCAGCATCTGCAATGATCCTAGAGTAAGTAAATGACCACCTGAATGCCATATGACTGCTCAGTTCCAGCATGGTAGGCTATCAAGGGAAAAAGCACTACAGTATGGAAAGTTGCTCTAAAACAATGGGAAATTCTTAAGGAAAAAAGTATTAGAGTTACTTAACCTTTCTATTCTTAGGCTTTACTATCAATAGAATTTAGATGATGATAGCACCTACCTGATGTCATTGTTTGAACTGTCATTAAGATATTCCATATATAGCACTTAGAACAGTAAAAAAATATCCAATAAATGTTAGAGATTATTATTATTATCCTAGAAAATATCTTGAGGATCCTTTTTGGTCACGAATGATAAAACTTGCTAAGCTAGCCTATAGGAAAAGACTAAAGCCAAAATTAAGTTGGTCTACTCTGAATAATTAGATAATAGAGATTTTAAATTATCGTGATAGTCTAGAAATGGGAGAACTAAAGAGGAGAAAGTTGGAAAAGAGGAAAAAGCCTTTAGAGAAAGACCAGAGAGAAATAGATTCAGCTAGATGGCAGGGCCGTATGAGACACGCCGATAGAGCCAGGAAAACCTACAGAGATCTTTAAGTTGTGTGTGCCACATTTATCCTCCTAACTCTAAGCTGTTCTGTATTATGCATGAATTGTTTCTGTTGATGCTACTTTGGTGACTGAAGGAAAGACCTAAGAAGAATCAAAGCAGAGAGAACAGGAGCTACAAGAAGTAAGAGGGCGAGCGATGTAGAATCATCTGAGGGCAGAAATTAGACTGAGATGATGAGATCATTGAATGAAAATCTTCAGAATACCATCCCAAGAGTCCTTAGAAAGAGAAGGCAGAGCCCTAGGCTCCTTTCAGGAGACAACGGGGCTATTTTAGCTGAATATTATTGGACAAGATGACTTCAGGAGGCAAAAGGACTTAGAAATATTTTAGCAGCAATCATCTTAGCCAGACTCCCACAGGGAAGGAAATCTATCTCTCCTTAATTTCCAGATAAAGAGAATCTAGAACGATGAGATTCTACAATTTTGCACCCAGGTAAGCACAGTCATTGGGTTCTGGCTGGATTTCATCTGCTAGGATAGGCTCAATCCATGTCACTGTTGACTATTTACTGGTCACTTACTCATGATCAAGAATTGTGCTGGACACATATAAACCAGGGACGCACTGACTGAGGGCAAAGAAGACATTACCATTTTTGGCTGTTAACATACTTTAGCTTCTGAGATTTCTCAAAGCCTATTTTTAATTTAAGCATCAAAAATATGAAATTTGGGCTGGGGATGTGGCTCAAGCGGTAGCGCGCTTGCCTGGCAAGCGTGCGGCTGGGGTTCGATCCTCAGCACCACATACAAACAAAGATGTTGTGTCCACCGAAAACTAAAAAAATAAATAAATATTAAAATTCTTAAAAAAAAATGAAATTTGACAAATCCATGGGCTGACTTAAATAGGATCCGAACCACCAGGACAGTTTAATGCCATTTAAGCAAGCTAACTAGGAAATAGAATGGAGTTTCCAGAATGGTTTCCAGAACTCTATTTACAGAAAGATTTCCTTAACACAATAGTTTCCCCTTGTCATACTTACAGAAAACATATGCACACATTTATTCACACATACCAAAAGGACATATTAGAATGCTTGTAGCTCAATCATGTGGCTTGTAAGTGTATTTATATAATATATATAAATACACACTGAGACCCTGTCTCAGACGGCCCTGCCATCTGGCTGAATCTATTTCTCTCTGATCTTTCTCTAAAGGCTTTTTCCTCACATTTTCCAATTTTCCAACTTTCGCCTCTTTAGTTCTCCCCTTTCTAGACTATCACGATAATTTAAAATCTCTATTATCTAATTGTTCAGAGTAGACCAATATGATTTTGGCTTTAATCTTTTCCTACAGGCTAGCTTAGCAAGTTTTATCATTTGTGACCAAAAAGGATCCTCAAGATATTTTCTAGGATAATAATAATAATCTTTAACATTTATTGGACAATTTTATTACTGTCCTAAGTGCTATATATATATATAATATATATATATGTATATATACACACACACACACATATATATATATATATATATATATATATATATATATATATCCACACACAGAGGTATGTATACATATACAATAGTATAATCTAAAATATATTTAATATGTAAGTATATGAATACTAGTATATAGTATTATAGATATTATATTAGTGATCCCACATCCATATTTCCCTCTATGAGACTAAGCTGCTGAACTTCAGATCAGATGTGTATGTATGTGCAGTTGAAAGCAAAGTACCTGAAATGCTATAATCCTGTAGTGCTTTACGAGGGTTAGTCTTTCTAAATAAGCAAGCTCGATAATAGAATGACAACCAGTTATTAGGATCTAAGTGAATAGCAATAGAAAAGTCCTGAATTGCTTGTTTATAAAAACTCCTTTTAAAATATGCTCTTGCTCGATGTATCCTAGAAAAGAAAAAAAAAGCATTTTAATACATACTGCAAAATATACATTTCTGGTTTTGGTAAACCTATTTAACTAATTTTATATTTGAATAAAAATTTGTGCTTATATCTCCATGATTTACGAGGGAGTTTAGTCATGTTATTAATAGCAAAGAAGATATAGACATTTTATAATAAGGTACACTCTTTGTATAAATAATTATATGCTTACTAATTACATTCTATATCTTAACTATATGCTTATTAATTTCATTTCATTTCTTACATTTGCTGGGGGTATCAAACTTCTTTGAAACTCTTTAAAAATTCTTTCCTAGTTATTGGTCTATTCTGGTTATTTCTTGAGTCAAAGGGATATTACTTGCAGGTAGAGATTGAATTGGTTGGAGAAGAACAAGGAAGCTAATTCAAGGTACTATAAGATACTGCTGTCTTATTAGAGGTCTTATAGATACTGCTGTCTTCTCGGCCATTTTTAAGAATCTGGGGCCAATGAAAGAAAGTTTTTGAAACCATAGATTTTTATTATGTGATAATCAAATCTTATCACTCCAGAGCTTTGGGATAATATAGCATCTCAGGTGTGAGCTGATGATGGTCTAAAGTATTGAGGCAGTAAAAATTTAAAAAAAAAAGGAAGATGTAAAAGTCAGTATGTTTGAAAAATTAACATGGCTTAATGGCATGCAACTATTATAAAAGGTTTACATTGTAAGAATTTGAATTAAGATAGCCTAATCAGACCAACATCATTCTAAATGGAGAAAAATTGAAAGCATTCCCTCTACAAACTGGAACAAGACAGGGATGCCCTCTTTCACCACTTTTATTTAACATAGTTCTTGAAACACTGGCAAGAGCAATTAGACAGATGAAAGAAATTAAAGGGATACGGATAGGTAAAGAAGAATTCAAATCAGCACTATTTGCCAACGATAGGATTCTATACCTAGAATACCCAAAAAGTCCACCAGAAAACTTCTAGAACTTGTAAGTGAATTCAGCAAAGTAGCAGGATACAAATCAACATCCATAAATCAAAGGGATTTCTGTATATTAGTGACAAATCCTCTGAAAGGGAAACAAGAAAAACTACCCCATTTACAATAGCATAAAAAAAATACTTGGGAATCAACAAAAGAGGTCAAAGATCTCTACAAAGAAAACTACAGAACACTAAAAAAATAAATTAAAGAAGACCTTTGAAGATGGAAAGATCTACCTTGTTCTGGGATAGGCAGAATTAATATTGTCAAAATGACCAATTCCAATCAAAATTCCAATGACATTTCTCGTAAAAATAGAAAAAGCAGTCATCAAATTCATTTGGAAAAATAAGAGATGCAATACTTATCAAGAAGAGTGAAGCAGGTGGTGTCACTATACCAGACCTTAAACTATACTACAGAGCAATAATAACAAAATAGCATGGTACTGGCACCAAAATAGATGTGTAGATCGATGGTACAAAATAGAGGACACAGAAATAACCCACATAATTACGGTTATATTATATTTGACAAAGGTGCCAAAAATGTACATTGGAGAAAACATAGCCTCTGCAACAAATGGTGCTGGGAAAATTGGAAATCCTTATGTAACAAAATGAAATTAAACCCCTATCTCTTATCATGCACAAAACTTAAGTCAAAGTGGATCAAGGACCTAGGAATTAAACCAGAGACCCCACTTCAAATAAAAGAAAAAGTAGGCCCAAATCTCCATCATGTCAGATTAGGCCCCAAATTTCTTAATAAGACTCCTATAGTGCAAGAATTAATATCAAGAATCGATGAATGGGATAGATTCAAACTAAAAAGCTTCTTCTCAGCCAAAGAAACAATCAGTGAAGTGAATAGAGAGCCTACTAATTGGGAACAGATTCTTACCACACACATGTCAGAGCAGTAATCTCTAAAATATATAAAGAACTCAAAAATCTTAACACCAAAAAAAAAAAAAACAATAACCCAATCAATAAAGGGGCCAAGGAACTAAACAGACACTTCTCAGAAGAAGACATACAATCAATCAACAAATATATGAAAAAATATTCCACATCTCTAACAATTAGAGAAATGCAAATCAAAACTTCATTTCACTCCAGTCAAAATGTCAATTTTTAAGAATGCAAGCAACATTAAATGTTGGCAAGGATGTGTGCAAATGGATACACTCATTCACTGATGGTGGGACTGTAAATTGGTGCAACCATTATGGAAAGCAGTATGGAGATTTCTTGGAAAACTGGGAATGGAATCACCATCTGACCCAGCTATCCTACTCCTCAGCCTATACCCAAAGGACTTTAAAAAGACATAGCACAGGGACACAGCCACATCAATGTTTACAGCAGCACAATTCACAATAGCTAAACTGTAGAACCAACCTAGATGCCCTTCAGTAGATGAATGGATAAAGAAAATGTGGTATATATACACAATGGAATATTATTCAGCATTAAAAGAGAATAAAATCATGGCATATGCAGATAAATGGGTGGAGCTAGAGAATATAATGCTCCATGGAATTAGCCAATCCCAAAAAACCAAATGCCGAATGATTTCTCTGATTTAAGGACGCTGATTCATAATATGTTGCAGGGCGAGGGGGGTGGTGGTGGAAGGATGGGAGAATTAAATGAACTCTAGAAAGGGCAAAGAGCAAAAGGGGAGGGAGAGGAGGGACCGGGGCATAGGGGTAGGAAAGATAGTGGAATGGGATGGTCATCATTACCCTAAGTACATATATGAAGACACAAAGGATGTGACTTTACTTTGATTGGCTTATTTTACTTAGCATGATAGTCTCCAGTTCTATGCTTTACTGGCAAGTACCATAAATTCTTATCTATGGCTGAGTAATATTCCACTGTGTATCCCACATTTTCTCTGTCCATTCATCTGTTGAAGGGCCTTAGGTTGGTTCCATAGTTTGGATATTGAACTGCTATATATGTTGATGTGGCCATGTCAATATAGGATGCTGATTTTCAATCCCTTGAGTATATATTGAGGGGTGAGATAACTGGGTAAAATGGTGGTTTCATTTCAAGTTTTCTGAGGAATCTCCACACCATTTTCCATAGTGGTTACACCAGTTTGTAGTCCCACTATCAATGTATGGGTGTACCCTTTTCCCTGAAATCCTTGCTATCATTTATTGTTACTGATATGTGGATGCTAATGCAAAATAAGGGAGATGGAGGGAAGAATAGAAGTTCATTGGATTAGATCAAGGGAAATGAAGGTATGGGATGGAGGATGGAAATAAGAAAGACACTAGAACGAATTGGACATAACTTTGCTTTGTTAATATATGAATCACAACCAGTGAAACTCCACATCATGTATAATCACAAGAATGGGATCCTAATTAGAAAAATATTCCATGTATGTATAATATGTCAAAATACACTCTAGAGCTGTCATGTATATCTAAAAAGAACATATTAAAAAATAATTTAAAATACAAAAAATCGCTATTTTTTAATTTAAAGTTTTATGTGATAATATAGTACCATAAATATGCTTCATATCTAATGAAATGTTAATATATAATATAATATATGTCAATATTTATGTAGCAATAAATATTTTTCTATGAAAAAAGAACCTTTATTTTATTTTATATATTTTTTTCTCTCCTCTTTCTCTCTTTGTTTGTTTGTGTGTTAAATGACTCAGGTTCAGGGATTGAATGGTTAAAATATATACCATATTTTACGCTACAAAGTGACTCTTAACAAATACAAAAATAGAGATAACACCTTGCATTTTATCAGATCATAATGGAACAAAATTAAGAATTAACAATAAAATAAAAAATAGAAGATACTGTAACACATGGAGACTAAATAATACACTATTGAATGACCAGTGGATACCTGAAGAAATCAGGAATGAAATAATAAAATACTTAGAGGTATGTGAAAATAGTGACCCAAAATAACAAAATCTCTGGGACATTATGAAGGCAGCTCTGAGGCAAGTTCATTGCACTGAGCTCATTCATTGAAAGAATAGAAAGTCACCAGATAAATGACATAACTTTACATCTCAAAGCTCTAGAAAAAGAAGAACAAATCAAAACCAAAGTATTAGAAGACAGGAAATAATTAAAATCAGAGCTGAAAGCAATGAAATTGAAATGACCCAAAAAAGTTTTTTCAAAAAAAAAATCAACAAAACTAAAGGTTGATTCTTTGAAAAGATAAACAAAATTGATAACCCTTAGCTGAGATGACAAAAAGAAACAGAGGAAAAACTCAAATTATTAGTCAGTTGTTAAAAAGGAATATCATCACAGACACCACTTAAATACAGAGGGTAATCAGAAACTATTTATGAAAATTTATGCACCAATAAATTAAATCTTGAATTTAACCTAGATATCCCACTCCTCAGTCTATACCCAAAGGAATTAAAAACAGCATATTACAGGAACACAGCCACATCAATGTTAATAGCAGCACAATTCACAATAGCTAAACTGTGGAGCCAAACTAGATGCCCTTCAGTAGATGAATGGTACAGCATATGTACACCATGGAATATTACTCAGCATTAAAAGAGAATAAAATCATGGCATTTGCAGGTAAATGGATGGAGCTGGAGAATATGATGCTAAGTGAAGTTAGCCAATCCCAAAAAAACAATGCTGAATGTTTTCTCTGATTAAAGGATGCTTATTCATAACGTGGGGGGTGGGGGGTATGGGAGGATTAGATGAATTCTAGATACAGCAAAGGGGAGGGAAGTGACATGGGGGTAGAAAAGATGATGGAATAAGATGGACATCATTACCCTAAGTATATGTATGAAGACACAAATGGTGTCTACTTTGTGTACAACCAGAGACTTGAAAAATCATACTCTATATGTGTAATATGAATTGTAATGCATTCTACTATCATATATATAACAAATTTAAAATATGTTTATAAGTATGCATAAAATATATATGTATATAAATAGACCTTGAAGACATCAATAAATTTCAAGAGATACATGACTTGCCCAAATTGAACCAGGAGGACATAGAAAACATAAACAGATCAATTTCAAGTCATCAAATTTAAAATGCCATCCAAAGCCTACCAACAAAGAAAAGCCCAGGACCAGATGGATTTTCAGCAGAGTTCTACCAGACACTTAAAGAAAAATTAACACCAATCCTCCTCAAATTATTCCACAAGAGAAAAGAGGGAATCCTTCCAAACTCATTCTCTGAATCTAGTATCACCCTGATACAAAAACCAGACAAAGATACATCAAAGAAAATAAACTTCAGACCAATAATCCTGATGAATACAGATGCAAAAATTCTTAATCAAATACTAGTAAATCTGATACAAAAACATATTTAAAAGATAATGCACCATGGTCAACTAGAGTATATCCCTGGGATGCAAGGTTGGTTCAACATACAGAAATCAATAAATATAATTCACCACGTAAATAGACTTAAAGACAAGAGTCACATGATTAACTCAATAAATGCAGAGCAAGCATTTGACAAAAATAGAGCACCCCTTCATGTTTAAAACTAGGGATAGTAGCAACATACATCAACATTGAAAAAAGCTACCTACAACAAACACAGGCCAATATCATTCTAAATGGAGAAAAACTCAAAAATTCCTTCTAAAAGGTGGAACAAGACAGGGATGCCCTTTTTTTCACCATTTCTATCCAACATACCCCTTGAAACTCTAGCCAGAGCAATTAGGCAAAAGAAAGAAATTGAAGAGACAAATAGGAAAAGAAGGGCTCAAACTATTTCTATTTGCCAACAACATGATTCTATATTTAGAAGACCCAAAAAATCCACCAGAAAACTTCTAGAACTCATAAATAAATTCAGCAAAGTAGCAGGATACAAAATTAATACCCATAAATCAATTTTGTTCCTATACCAATGATGAAGGAGAAATCAAGAAATTAGGAAAACTATCCCATTCACAATAACCTCAAAAAAAAAAAAAAAAAAAAACTTGGGAATCAATCCAACAAAAAGAGGTGAAATGCCTCTACAATGAAAACTACAGAACACTAAAGAGAGAAATTATAAAGAACTTAGAAGATGGAAAGATTTTCCATGTTCTTGGATAAGTAGAATTAATATTGTCAATCTGGCCATACCATCAAAAGTGCCATCAGATTTAATGCAATTCCTATTAAAATTCCAATGATGTTCTTCATAGAAATAGAAAAAGCAGCCATGAAGTTCATTTAGAATAATTAAAGGACCAGAATTGCCAAAGTAATCTTTAGTGAAAAAAGTGATGCAAGAGGCATTGCAATACCAGACTTTAAATTATACTACAGAGCTGTAATAACAAAAACAGCATGGTACTGACACCAAAACAGACATGAAGACCAATGGAATTGAATAGAAGACATAGAGACAAATCCACATAAATACAGTTGTCTCATAGTAGACCAGGCACCATAAACATACAATGGAGAAAAGATAGCTTCTTCAACAAATAGTGCTGGGAAATTTGTGTCATATAATATATGTATATAATATATGTAATATATGTATGAGATGTAAACATATATATTATATATACAGATTATATATATACATATACATTATATATATTATATTATGTATATATGTATAGTACGTATATATGTTTAGTATGGATATATGTACAGTATGGATATATATATATATATAAAATCTGAATATACATGTTATATATATATATATATAATATGTATATCATAGCATCACATTGTACCTATACATGTATACAAGTATTATTTTGAAATTTAAAATATTTTTTAAGACCTAACAAATTTTGGGGGTGATCCAAGATGGAGGTGATACAAGATGGCAGGCTAGAGGGAGGCTGCATTCTGTGTCACTCTGGGACCTGGGATTGAAGTAGTGGGAATACTGTTTCTCTGTGAGTGATTAGAGGACCACTAACAGCTGCCTTGCAGGACTCCTGGCCACTCATCCACACAGGTCCTCCAGGTGCCTGAGTAGGTAGGACCACAGGCATTAGCACCCATGCAGGAATTCCAGCCACCCTCCTATGCAGGACACCCAGCAACTGCCCACATGCAGGAACTCCAGCTGCCACTCCCATGTGGAACCCCATCCACCAATGTGGGGCTCCTCAGGTCACCTCCATCTTGGGTCACTGCAACCACTGTCATAGTCCCCTACATGCGCTAGCCTGTACCTGGGGACACTGCACTGGTTCGGGAAATAGCCACCAGACACAATACTGCATGCCATAGAGCTGCATGTCTGAACACACAGCTCAACACCATTACCTAGCCCCACCTAACCTGATACCCCATCAATTAAAGCAGCCACCTCCATCTTGGGACACCTTCCTCGCCATCTTTAGTTGGGGCAACTCCCAGCTTGGAACAAGGGCTGGGACTTAGAACAAGGGCAATAGCAAGGTACTGAAAGTCCCAACTCCCCGCCTCTCCCCAGCAGCTAATAACCTGGCACAGTGCCTGCTGCTTCGCGGCTGGTCCATAGCTCACAAAACCGGGTTGCAAAACCGGGTTCTGAACTGCCTGATATAAAACAGCTCTCCACAACAGGTGTGCAGACCCCAGATTACAGCCCATAAGACCTCTGGAGAGAATGGTTCCTGATTGGGAAGTAGAAAGAAAAGGGGTGAGTGAGATACAGTTTAGAGACTAAATTAGAGACCAGACATTTCCAGATCTACAGGTGATATAAGGAGATAAGACCAGGCGCCCACATCACACAAGTAGGCCCCACAGGAGATCCTTGGACCAATCTTCCCATCGTAATATAACCTTCACCATTCTAAAGGTGGAAATACCAGCAAACAACAGACAACCCCACCTACTGGATGAGAAGGGAAGCTGGACAGATACTGACCTCCAACCAAAACAATCCTTGTACCTTCCTTCAAGATTTTTTTTTTCCTCTCTCTTCTCCTGCCCTCACATCCCCAACATTTGTGAAATCAAGTACTTTTCATGGATCAGGCTACTGAGGATTGGGACATCTAAATAGTATATTACAATGGTGTTGCATATTCTTTTATCTCCTATTTTTACATTTTTTAATTTTCTTAATATTTATGTTTATTTGTTTGTTGTATTCTACTATCTTCCCACTTACTTCTCTCCCACAAACCACTTTCTCTCTCTTCCCCTGCTACTAACCAACTTCTTTAGGCTCCTCTTTCATACTTTCTAAGATCTAATAACTCTATATCCTCAACTCCTACCCTCTCAACATCTTATCCTACAACTCACCCTTGGTTCTTTGTCCACCATCAGAAACTGTAGAACATTTTGCAAACCTACTGTTTATATTGTAGATAATAACTAAACTTACCATTTCTGTATATTGTGACAAAACCATAAACGTCCTAATAGCAGCTATTTGGTTTAAGGTTGTATATTGTTTGTATTGGGATCTGTTCACATTGTTCTACCCCTAAAGGAGATGGACACCTGCAGGGACACTCTAAGCCTATAGGGTAAAAATTGTAACACCTCAGATCCACAGTGTTAGAAAGGAAGACACACGAACAACATGAAAAAACAAGGGAAGAAAGTGCCCCAACAAACCAAGATATCAAGAATCCATGACCAGCACAACAGAAGAAATTACAGAGGAGTAGTTCAGGATGTTCATAATTAAGATGCTTTATGAATTAAAGGATGATATGAGAGCAAATACAGGCAGCAAAAGATCATCAATAAAGAGCTATACAAGCAAATACAGGAAGCAAAATATTACTTCAATAAGGAGATAGAGGTTCTGAAAAAAAAATAAACAGAAATCCTTGAAATGAAAGAAACAATAAAACAAATTAAAAGCTCAATAGAAAGCACCACCAACAGAATAGATCACTTGGAAGACAGGACCTCAGAAAATGAATGAAGACAAAATATGTAATCTTGAAAAGAATGTTGACCACACAGTGAAGATGGTAAGAAACCATGAGCATAACATTCAAGAATTATGGGATCACATAAAAAGACCAAATTTAAAAATTATTGGGATAGAGGAAGGCATAGAGTTCCAACCAAAGGAATGAACAATAATATCAGAAAATTTTCCAAACATGAAGGATGAATTGGAAAATCAAATGTACAGGACACCAAATGTACAAAATAACAATAGATCCACACCAAGGGACATTATAATGAAAATGCCTAGCATACAGAGTAAGGAGAGAATTATAAAAGCTACAAGAGAAAGAAATCAGATTACATTTGGGAGAAACCTATTAGGATATCTGCAGACTTTTCAACCTAGACCTTGAAAGCTAGAAAATCCTGAAACAACATACACTGAGCTCTGAAAGAAAATGGAAGCCAACCAAGAATCTTATATACAGCAAAATTAAGCTTTAGATTTGATGATAAAATAAAAACCTTCCATGATAAGCAAAAGTTAAAAGAATTTACAACTAGAAAGCCAGCACTACAGAACATCCTCAGCAAAATATTCCATGAGGAGGAAACAAAAAACAACAATGAAAATCAGAAAGGGAAGTATTACAATAAAGGAAATACTAATCAAAGGAGAAACCAAGTCAAATTAAATATCAAAAATAAACAAATATGACTGGGAGTACAAATCATGTCTCAATAATAACCCTGAATGTTAATGGCCTGAACTCACCAAGCAAAAGATACAGACTGGCAGATTGGATTTAAAAAAAAAAAAAAAGACCCAACAATATGCTGCCTCCAAAAGACTCATCTCATAGGAAAATACATCCACAGACTGAAGCTGAAATATTGGAAAAAAACATCTCATTCACATGGACTGCAGAAAAAAGCAGTTTCCATCTTCATATTTTAAAAAAATGGACTTCAAACCAAAGTTAATCAAAAAAGACAAAAAAGAACATTTCATACTTCTTAGGGAAACATACATCAACTAGACATAACAATTATACATATATATGCCCCAAACAATGGAGCATCTACGTTCATCAAAAACACTTCTCAAGTTCAAGAGTCAAATAGACAACAACACAATAATTCTGGGTTGACTTTAACACACCTCTTTCATCACTGGATAGATCTTCCAAACAAAAGCTAAACAAAGAAACTATAAAAATCAATAATACAGTCAACAACTTAGACTTAACAGATATATATAGAATATTTCATCCATCAACGAGTGAATACATTTTCTTCTCAGCAGCACATGGATCCTTCTCTAAATTATACCATATATTATGTCACAAAGCAACCCTTAGCAAATACAAAAAAAAAGAGATACTACCTTTCATTCTATCAGATCATAATGGAATGAAATTAGAAATCAATGATAAAATAAAAATTCGAAGCTACTCCAACACCTGTAGACTAAATAATATGCTATTGAATGAACAATGGGTTGCAAAAGACATCAAAGAGGAGATTAAGAAATTCTTAAGAGATAAGTGAGAACACTGATACAATATATCAAAATCTTTGGGACACTATGAAGGCAGTACTACTAACAGGAAAGTTCATTGCATGGAGTTCATTCCTTAAAAGAAGAAAAAGTCAGCAAATAAAAGACCTAACATTACATCTCAGAGCCCTAGAAAAAGAAGGGCAAAACAACACCAAAAACAGAAGACAGGAAATATTTAAAATCAGAGATAAAATCAATGAAATTGAAACAAAAGAAACAATTGAAAAAATTGACAAAACAAAAAGTTGGTTCTTTGAAAAAATAAATAAAATTGATAAACTATTAGCCATGCTAACAAAGAGAAAGAGAGAGAAAACTCAAATTACTAACATTTGTGATGAAAAAGGAAATATCACAATGGACAGTACAGAAATATAGAAGATAATTAGAAATTATGTTGAAAATTTGTACTCCAATAAAATAGAAAATATTGAAGCCATCAACAAATTTCTAGAGTCATGATTTTCCCAAACTGACAGAATGATATACACAAGTAAAACAGATCAATTTCAAGCAATGAAACTGAAGACTCCATCAGAAGCTTACCACCCAAGAAAATCCCAGGAACAGATGGATGCACAGCTGAGTTCTACAAGACCTTCAAAAAATAAATAAAACTAATACCAATACTCCTCAAATTATTTCATGAAATAGAAAAAGAGGAAACACTTCCAAATTCATTCTATGAGGCCAATATCACTCTGATTCCAAAACTAGACAAAGAGACATCAAAAAAAAAGAAAACTTTAGGCCAATATCTCTAATGAACATAGATGCAAAAATTCTTAATAAAATTCTGTCAAATCAAATACAAAAAAAATGTGTCAAAAAGATAGTGCACAATCAAGTGGGGTTCACCCCAGGGACGCAAGTTTGGTTCAACATCAACAAATGTAATTCATCACATCAATAGACTTAAAGATAAGAATCATATGATTATCTCAATAGATGCAGAAATAGCATTTGACAAAATACACCACATCCTCATGTTCAAAACACTAGAAAAACTAGGAATAACAGGAACATGCTAAGCCCAAGACCAACTTCATTCTAAATGGAGATAATTGAAAACATTCCCTCTAAAACCTGGAACAAGACAGGAATGCCCTCTTTCACTGCTTCTATTTAACACAGTTTTCTTGAAAGTTTAGCCAGAGCAATTAGACAGATGAAAGAAATTAAAGGGATATGGATAGGAAAAGAAGAACTAAAATTATCGCTATTTGCCAACAATATGATCTTTCTATACCTACAAGATCAAAAAAAATCCACCAGAAAACTTCTAGAATTAATAAATGAATTCAGCAAAATAGCAAGACATAAAATCAACACCCATAAATCAAAGGCATTTCTGTACATCAGGGACAAAACCTCTGAAAGATAAACTAGGAAAACTACCCCCATTTAAATAGCCTCAAAATAAATAAAATACTTGGGAATTAACGAAAGAGATGAAAGACCTCTACAATGAAAATTACAGAATGCTAAAGAAAAAAAAACTAAAGAAGACCTTAGAAATGGAAAGATCTACCTTGTTCTTGGATAGGCAGAATTACTATAGTCAAAATGACCATACTACCAAAAGCATTATACAGATTTAATGCAATTCCAATCAAAATTCCAATGAACTTCCTCATAGAAATAGAAAAAGCAGTCATGAAATTCATCTGGAAAAATAACATAGCTACAGCAATCCTTAGCAAGAAGAGTGAAGCAGGTGGCATCACTATACCAGACCTTAAACTATACTACAGAGCAATAGTAACAAACAGCATGGTATTGGCACCAAAATAGACTTGTAGGTTAATGGTACAGAATAGAGGACACAGAGACTAACCCACATAAATACAGTTATCTCATATTAGATAAAGGTGCCAAAAACATATTGGAGAAAGGATAGCCTCTTCAACAAATGGGACTATGAAAACTGGAAATACATATGCAACAAAATGAAATTAAGCCCTGTCTCTCACCATGCACAAAATTCAACTCAAAGTGGATCAAGGACCTAGAAATTAAACCAGAGACCCTGCACCTAAGAGAAGAAAAAGTAAGCCCAAATCTTCATAGTGTCAGATTATTCCCCAATTTCCTTAATAAGAGTCCTATAGTGCAAGAATTAATATCAAGAATCAATGAATGGGATGGATTCAAACTAAAAAGCTTCTTCTCAGCAAAAGAATAAGTGAGGTGAATAGAGAGCCTACAGAATGGGAGCAAATTTTTACCAATTCCAATTAAAATTCCAATGACATTCCTCATAGAAATAGAAAAGGCAGTCATGAAATTCATCTGGAAAAATAAGAGACCCAGAATAGCTAAAGCAATCCTTAGCAAAAAGACTGAAGCAGGTTAGATAGAGCACTATTCTATAGGATATATAAAGAACTCAAAAATCTTAACACCTAAGAAACAAATAACCCAATCAATAAATGGGCCAAGGTATGGAACAGACACTTCTCAGGATATACAATCAATCAACAAATATATGAAAAAAATGTTCAATATCTCTAGCAATTAGAGAAATGCAAATCAAAACTACTCTAAGATTTCATCTTACTCCAGTCAGAATGGCAGCTATTAAGTATAAAAACAACAATGAGTGTTGGTGAGGATGTGGGGGAAAAGGCACACTCATACATTGCTGGTGGGACTGCAAACTGGTTCAGCCAATTTGGAAAGCAGTATGGAGATTCCTTGGAAACTGGGAATGGAACCACCATTTGACCCAGCTATTCCACTCCTCAGTATTCCACTCCTCATTCTATAAGGAATTAAAAACAGCATACTACAGGGACACAGCCACATCAATATTAATAGCAGCACAATTCACAATACCTAAACTGTGGAACCAACCTAGATGCCCTTCAGTAGATGAATGGATAAAGAAAATGTGGTATATATACACAATGCAATATTACTCATGGCATTTGCAGGTAAATGGATGGAACTGCAGAATACGATGCTAAGTGAAGTAAGCCAACCCCCAAAAAATGCCAAATGTTTTCTCTGATATAAGGATGCTGATTCATAATGGGGTTGGGAGGGGAAGCATGGGAGTAATAGACAAATTATAGATAGGGCAAAGAGGAGGAAAGGGAAGGGAGTGGGCAGGGGGGTAAAAAGATGATGGAGTGAGATGGTTATCATTACCCCACGTACATATATGAAGACACAAATGGTGTGACTCTGCTTTGTGTACAACCAGAGACATGAAAAATTGTGCTCTATATGTGTACTATGAATTAAAATGCATTCTGCTGTCATATATAACAAATTAGAATAAATTTCTTTTAAAAATTAACACAAAATTTAACGAGACATGATGAACATATATACATAAAGCTCACATAAAATTGATAATATCTAAATTTTAAAAATATACAATATAATATAGAAGAAAAAATATTGAAAGGTCAATAGATACATGTTTGGCTCATCCCTACAAAAATTCAACTTAATGTAACAGTGCCAACCATTTTAATTGATCAAACTAAAATTTAAAGTAATTATAAAAATAGAATACTCAGGGTAGGAAAAAACTTTCTTATATAACATAAAAAGCATGAATCTTAAAGAAGAAAAGATGATATATCAGACCATATTACATTTAAGAACTCTGTTTACCAAAAGACAATATTTAAAGAATGGCAATGACAATCAGGAATGGGAAAAAAATATTTGCCATAAAAATAACCAACAAATTTAAGAGCTTATAGAAATTAATGAGAAAGAAGCAGACAAAGTGGAAATCTAATGGTTAATAAATATATGAAAAAGCAATCGTGCTGGTAATGAAGAAAAAGAAAACTCAGATCCAACAGGGTCATACTACATATGCACAAGGATGACTAAAATATGAAAGTAACATAATAATACTAAGTGCTTGTGTGGAACTTCTAATAGTATAACCATTTCAGGAAACCAGTTGAGCCCCAAAGTTGCACATCTGCAAACTCTGTCAACCAGACATTTTATGTACAACAGAAATGTTGTATTAGTACCAATCACATGCACAAGAATGTTCAAGGGAACAATATTCATCATTGAAAGCTGGACTCAAAATTCATCAACAGTAAAATAGATAAGTAAATTGTAATATATGGAATAGTGCACGATATTCAGTGAAAGAAGCTAGACCTGGATGAACACTATCATATAATTCCATTTATGTAACATTAAACAAAAATAGGTAAACCTCAACTAAGAATGTTTAGAGATGTACACTTGTGTGCTGCAACTATAAAAAACTATAAGGGAGTCTCTTTGTCTCTCTAGAGGAGACAAAGATCCAGAGGTTTCCAGAGTGCTGAAAATGTCTTTTTGACCTAGTGATGGTTACAGGGATATTCACATGATGAGTAGTCATTAAGATGCACATTGCCCTTTCATTTGCTTTTCTGGATGCATGCTTTACTACATGACTAGGGTATAATGAATTCCACTATTATGTGTAATTATAATGCACCAATAAAAAAAATTGTAAGGGAAGAGATGAATAGGCCTGACTATATGCACATTTATACTTCTTCAAAATAGAACTCAGCTTAAAAGGAAAACAACAAAATGAGAAGTGTATTATACACCACAAGATTGAAAGAAGAGTTTTAATATACAAGATACAGTAAGATTTTAAATATATATATATCTATATCTTCTTTGTATTCAGAGGATATGTTTTAAAAGGAAATTTGAAAAAGAAAAATATAGGTAATGGCCAATGCTTTAGAAATTTACAATGTAACTAGTATTTAGGAAATACAGATAAAATAACTCAATTTTCATTTATGCCTGTTAAGCTATTCACTACCATCCATCAGGTGGCACTGAAAATTGATTCATTGTTTCTAAGGGGTTATTGACATATTTCAAGCAATTTTATTTCCTGAAAATGTATTTCAAAGAGTAATAATTTCAAAAATAAGACCACACCTAAAATAATTCTTACCTTGCTTGCAAATTTTTGGGATCTATATTTAAAAAAGCTGTAAAATCCTGTATGGCTGAAGTCCAATTTTCATTTTCATAGAAAAACATCCCACGTTTCAATAATGCATCTACTCTTTGGGGATCATAAAAAATACACTACAGGGGCATGGAGAGGTATATAGACATGTTAAATGCTTTAAAAGCTACATACATAGTCACATAACAAATTTAGATTACATAAAAGAAAATCACTTTGAGATACCAAAATTTTCACATTTACATTTAAAGACTATATTAAGAAACCCATCCATCATCTTGAAAGGGAATATCTTTAAAATTGTTTTTAAAAAAGAAACAGCATGTATAAGAAGCCAAGTCTTTTGCCCACTGAAATTTTTACTGACAATAATTCATAAATGAATTGTTCAACTAGAATTGGGCTACATTGTATCTCTCACAGCATTTTATCCTAATTAAAGATGAAACAGATTAGATTACATCAATGCTGATTCAATCAAACCAAACATGGATTAATCTATTCTCTAACATGATAAAAAGAAATGAATTGGTAGTGGCTTGGTTTGTCCATTTCACTTAGATATACAAAGCCATACAGTGACAGACTAAATCATAAGCTCAGTTGTAAAGTTCTTCGCCTGTTGTTACTAGGGAACAATTGAAGCACAAAGGTTATCATGTATTTTCAAGGATTTTGAAACCTTCTGGTGCTGTATTAATCTATTTTTAAAATATGGTGCCCAGTAGAGGAATGGAATCAATAATCTAATAATTTCAAAATGGTGGAATGTGATGGACATCATTATCCAAAGTACATGTATGAAGGCACAAATTGGTGTGAATATACTTTGTATACAACCAGAGATATGAAAATTTTGTGCTCTGTATGTATAATATGAATTGTAATGCATTCTACTGTGTCATATATAAGTAAAAAATTAATTTAAAATAATCTAATAATTCAATATCTTCAAAGGAATTTTTGGTCACTTCTAAACCAAAAGTTACAAAACTTATACGCCTCAAGCAGAAGAGTGCCAAGGCAGTGACTAAACCATCATAGATGGGAATATGGAAAGTTAAATTACTTACATTGTTTCTTCTAAATTCTCAATTGTACTAAGGACTAGGAATTTAAAATTAAAAGTCAGAAGATCAGAGTTACATATTTTTCTGTAGTTAGAATATTTTACCTTGCCTCTATAGTTTCAAAGCATGGTTCAACATCCTCAACCAAATGTAAATATTCTCCTACTGTCCTCATTTCCATCAGCATCCATCATAATTTGTTATTATGTATTCATGTATGTGTTTATATCTATCCTTAATATATGTCCTTGAAACTATAAACTCTGTATAAGCAGAAAATGTCTATTTTATTCACTAACTTTTATCCACTACATTATGGTGCCTTAGCCAATAAATATTTGTGAGTTAATGAATGAATGACTAAAACAGTGACTATAGCTTCTTTGAGAGCAGGTAGATTCTCCCTACAAAAGAGAAGAAGCTATAAAAAGTAGAATATGGTTTTCTCTATCATCTGAAGGAAAGAGCAACTTCTTTACCTGCTGTTTCAAGTTCAAGAGGGGAAATCCATTAACCAATATTTTTTTGAAAAATCATTGAAGTAGGGTTAACATCAATACCAAGAATGAAAGCTCTAGCTCCTAACCTGTAATAAATTAATTTTGATGATATAAAATATATGAAAGACTTTCAAAACCTTGCTATACCATGAGCACAAGAATATCATGATCTAATATATATATATATATATATATATANGAAACAGGATCTCACTAAGGTTCTGAGGGCAGGCCTAAAACTTATGATCCTCCTGCCTCAGCCTCCTGAGTCACTGGGATTAAAGTCATGTGTCACTATACCCAGCAAAACTGTGGTTTTAAAATAATTTTCTCTATTATACTTTTTTAATCATTTAATTTTTAAAAAATTTCAACAAAGCCAATTGCTCTCAAAAACTGGATAAATATTCATTTGTGGTTAAAAGTACTCTCAATTTGAAAGTGACAAAAATTGCCAAATTACCTTTTACCTTTTTTATGTCTAAAATGTTTCATACTCTTTCAATGATCATAGTAAAAAGCTAGGTTTTGACAGCATAAAATTTTAAATGGGCTTTTAGCAGAGATTAACATAGGCCATTAAACAATTGTTAAGTTCATATTGAACCTTGAGTTATGTTTGGGTGCTGGGGTACAAAGAAGAGTATGACACCTTTCTCATTTCTAGGCTGTTCCATGTCTGGTGATTTGAGAGGGTTAGAAGAGAGTACATAGGGCACACATACAGATCGATCCAACCAAGAAGTCCTAGCAATACTATGACTATGAACCAGATTTTTGGAAGGTTTGTGGATCACTTCTAAAACTTCTTGTGAGATAAGCAGTAAGGAATCAAGGTATATTAAGGAAATGACTATTTCAAACCATGATGAACATTTTGAAAACAATACAGGATTATTTGAATATTAAGAGTAAAAATAATTGAGGAAAATCACATCCATTTTTGCAAAATGTATATCTATTGGTTTATGTATCTTATAATAACAATAAATGACAAAAGCTGAGATAATGATATAGGTAACATAACTAACAACAACCCACCTGTATTATTTTTATTATATTTACTTATATAATTCAAGTCATCCAAAGCATCGTTAATTCTGTCTTGGAAAAGATAAATGAAATGTCGGTGCCAATAGGCATTGAGAAGCATTGGCTCCAAAATTATAGCCTAGAAAACATATGCATAAATTTAACTAAAGTTGATTTGCTAAAGGCAGATATCCTATCGAATAAATTTTTCAAGCACTATCAATCCCAGTTGCTCTGTGTGCATATAATATAAAATAAAGCTTACTTTAGAATAGTCATCAATGGCCAGTACTCTGTTTGCTTTTTCATGCATCTCACCCCTCCTGAAATAGCTATCAGCTTCTGTGGGCCTGCACTTAATTGCCAGGGTATAATTTAGAATTGCCAAAGCAGTGTTTTCTTTGTTCTTGAAAATTTCTGCCTTTGACAAATACGCCTCTAAAGAAGAGAAAAAGGTCAAATTTAGTGTTACAATCCTTTAAGAATAAAAATTTGAAAACATTATTCTCTCTCTCTAAACATGTGATTTTAAAAAATAATTATATATATATACACACACACACACACACACACACACACACTTTTTTTTTTTTTGGTGGTACTGGAAATTGAAGGGGGGTTGTGGGGGTTGACCACTGAGCTACATCCCGAGCCCTTTTTATTTTGAAACAGGATCTCACTAAGGTTCTGAGGGCAGGCCTAAAACTTATGATCCTCCTGCCTCAGCCTCCTGAGTCACTGGGATTAAAGTCATGTGTCACTATACCCAGCAAAACTGTGGTTTTAAAATAATTTTCTCTATTATACTTTTTTAATCATTTAATTTTTAAAAAATTTCAACAAAGCCAATTGCTCTCAAAAACTGGATAAATATTCATTTGTGGTTAAAAGTACTCTCAATTTGAAAGTGACAAAAATTGCCAAATTACCTTTTACCTTTTTTATGTCTAAAATGTTTCATACTCTTTCAATGATCATAGTAAAAAGCTAGGTTTTGACAGCATAAAATTTTAAATGGGCTTTTAGCAGAGATTAACATAGGCCATTAAACAATTGTTAAGTTCATATTGAACCTTGAGTTATGTTTGGGTGCTGGGGTACAAAGAAGAGTATGACACCTTTCTCATTTCTAGGCTGTTCCATGTCTGGTGATTTGAGAGGGTTAGAAGAGAGTACATAGGGCACACATACAGATCGATCCAACCAAGAAGTCCTAGCAATACTATGACTATGAACCAGATTTTTGGAAGGTTTGTGGATCACTTCTAAAACTTCTTGTGAGATAAGCAGTAAGGAATCAAGGTATATTAAGGAAATGACTATTTCAAACCATGATGAACATTTTGAAAACAATACAGGATTATTTGAATATTAAGAGTAAAAATAATTGAGGAAAATCACATCCATTTTTGCAAAATGTATATCTATTGGTTTATGTATCTTATAATAACAATAAATGACAAAAGCTGAGATAATGATATAGGTAACATAACTAACAACAACCCACCTGTATTATTTTTATTATATTTACTTATATAATTCAAGTCATCCAAAGCATCGTTAATTCTGTCTTGGAAAAGATAAATGAAATGTCGGTGCCAATAGGCATTGAGAAGCATTGGCTCCAAAATTATAGCCTAGAAAACATATGCATAAATTTAACTAAAGTTGATTTGCTAAAGGCAGATATCCTATCGAATAAATTTTTCAAGCACTATCAATCCCAGTTGCTCTGTGTGCATATAATATAAAATAAAGCATTCCAATCTCACAAACAAAAATCTGGTGTTTTAATGCTAATTATTTGGAAATGCCAGTAATTGCATTTTCACAATCCCACATACTATATAATTATCCATTATTGAAAATTCCAGCAAAAATTACCATATCATCAAAAGCAATGCAAGTGGTAAGTATTGTTCTTTTTATTTTTAAAAAAACTTACTTCCTGTAAATCATTCATGGCACTCTGTAACTTTCCCAGATGCCTATAAATAGCTCCACGCCTGCAATATGCAACTTCAGGAAGTATCTTATTATTTATTTGTTGAGTCAAGGTTTTCACTTCAGATTTATAATGCTCAATGACTTCTGGTGGAAGATCACACCCCAAAAAATCACTTAATTCTAGTTTTGGTGGTTCTTCAACTTTTTCAGAAATCTCCTTTTCAACAGAAGTTTTCACTACTGGTGGGGGTACTTTCGGAATCTTATCTTTAATGAATATTTCAGCAGCCCACATCCGAGGATTAGTATTCCTTGGTATTCCTCCCCTACTTTCCACAAATTTATCAAAATCTAACTTCAAAGGTAAGCTGGGACACCGTACTTGACGTTCATATAATGGAACTCTGAGAAAACATTTCCTTTCTCCAGGAAGTATTCCATGAGATAATGATCTAGTTTTAAAAAGAATAAATTTTTTTAAATTACAGAAACATAATTATCTTTCTGATTAACAAATCAACTCAGCCTCAAATTATTATTATTTTTCTATTATCAAAATAAAATTACATGCTAATTTTATACAACACAAGTCTGATTTTTAATTCATTAAAATTGCAACAAAGAATGAAGAATTTCTCTCAAGTTTATAAAAGCAAAAGACTATTGTTAAAGAAGTAGTCTCACTAGAGTATTGAAATAATGTGGTCAGTGCTCCTTTCAGGCTTAATTTACACCACCACCTCATCCTCCACCAGAAGAATTACAAGGAAGAATAATAACCATTCTAACAGGAATAAGTTGATATCTTATTGTAGTTTTAATTTACATTTCCCTGATATATTTTTTTCACGAATCTATTGGCCATTTGCATGTCTTCTTTTGAGAAATGTATATTCAGGTTCTTTGGCCATTTTTCAACCAGTTTGTTTTCTTGCTATTAGGGCAGTAAACATGAGGTGAGAAGGGGAATGCCATCCCAGAGGCTGGAGAGGATACCAACTTGAGGAAATGGGAAGGAAGAACAAATACTTCCAAACAGACTACCGAATAAACAGCCAGACTTCACCCTTCTCCAGTAAGCTATCAAATTATATAATGCATAGTATGCTTTCCAATGCTTCAAGGTCAAGTAACATTTATCGTATGTCTGTACTGGTACTGCCCTAGCCACGGAGATAGGAGAAACATTCTATTGAGGAAAAAAAAAAAAAAACACATTTTTAATCCCATCATTTCACAGGCATTTACTAAGTCTATACTGTGAAAAAGACCTGGTGCTGAAACTGGGAGAACAAAAGTAAGAAAAGTCCGTTTTCTGTCCTTTCCAATTCTCTCTCATCCTCTTCACATTCTAGTGCAAGACGTCGTCATCTCTTCTGTTCAGGGTACAATAACTCCTTGCTCCCCTGCTTCTTCTCTTGCCTAATCCATCTTCCACATGGCATTTTAGCATGTTGTTTTTAAAAGTATGTGAGATCATGTTATTCCCCCAAGATCTTCCTCAGGTACCTGGAATACCAACAAAGTCCTTCACCATGTCCTGCAACGTGGCACATGATGAAGTCCCAGCAGAGATCTCTGATACCACTACACCCTCCTTCACGCCCTCTTCTTCAGCCATATCACTGAGAGCAAGGCCATTGTCCTTTTTAGCCCTTCTGACTATCTGGATTCTTCTCAATTCATGTTTCTGTTCAAATGTCACCTTAGAAAGGACTTCTGTGTGAGAGGTTTTGTTTGCACCCCAACATCAATCCTATCCTTCTCACTGTCATGGGAGACTAATGTGTACAGACTATATTCCCAAGGTCCCTTGCTGTCTGTGTTCTCATTGAGTGCAATTAGGAACCTCAGAAAGAGGAAAATGAAATCAAAGTATCTATTCCACTGGCTCCTTCGTGAAGGGTCACTCAAATTGACTATGACCTTTGATCAAAGATAACTACTTCTTTCAAGGAAGCCTTTTCTATATAACTCTTCCAGGATCTAGTAATCACCTTTTTTGTCCTTTCAAACTTAGGGGTAGAGTGACTGGACTATCTCTAGCCCCAGAAACTGCATTCTTATTTATGGTTTCCCTATACCCTGCATCTTTGTAAATTTCCCCTTTATCGGCCCCTCCCAGAATTATCCTAAACTGAGAATGCCATTTACTACTGGGAACCTGTATCTTTGTAATTACTGATAGAGTAATTGGTACCACAGCGGGACTCAGGAAACACACCCACACATAAAGGATTCTAGGATAGCCTTCTTGCCAGGGTAAAATAGGGAATAGTTAATCCGCCTCTCAAGTCATCACCATTGCTAAGAGGGAAGGATATTCAGCTGAAAGGTAAGGTACCAGGAGATCAGGTAAGCTATCACCTAGTCACTAGGACAACAATAATGGTTATAAACATTGTGTAGTCCTGACTTTTTTCAGATCAAAAGAATAGTTGCAATACTTATTAAATGCCCAAACTCTCAAAACTATGCACCAAAGTAATGAACCTAGGGAAAGAATAGGAAACTGAAATAAAAGATGTGAACATCTGAGCAGACATGAATGAAGGTGAGAATTTTGAATCTCCAAATCTCACTTACCTTCCTTTGACAGAATAAACACTGAGGGACTGTCAGATCCCCCATTTGTGAGACTCACTCCCCTCCTGCATAAATATCTTTCAACGACTACTCTGTCACATTGTTCATGCACTGTACTGGACCTGATTTATACACTCCCCAGATTCAGGAGGTGGCCTTGGGTGGGTGCTACTGGCCCTAGTAGTGTAGCCTTGGATAGCCTACCCTGGCATATTCTAAGAGAATGAGCTCAAACATTACCACCAATCACCTGGAAGTCTTGTTAAAACACAAATTTCTGGGACTCACTCCCAAAGTCTCTAATTCAGTAGACCTAGTGTGGAGTTCTAGAATTTTCATACCTAATAAGTTCCCAGATAACATACATTGATGCACTTTGAGAAGCACTTCTAAAGAGGAGTAAGCCCTAAGGTTCAAAGAAATGGAAATTGATCTGCAATATGGAACATTCTTAGTCAAGTCTTAACCCCTGGGAGGAGAAAAAAAAACAGAAAATGCATAATAGAGGGAGCACAGTATTCTTGAAAATCTTTGTCACTGCTGACCTTAGAATTGAAAAAAAAAATGATAAAGAAGAAGGATGAGAAAATTGATTTGGTTCATTTGTCCCAATGGGAACAGTTGGATACAGATGTGGTAAATTCTAGCAAAGACCTGTAAGCACAATTATATCAATAAACCACAGGGACAGAATGATAATAACCAAATCTTAATTTGCAAGGATCTATGGCCATAACTAAATGACCACAAGTACTCAGAGGATGAGATAGATGGGCATTCCTTGACTTACACAGGTGAGAAGCTTCTAGGTCTTCTGGGCATAAAGCTAACCAGCTATAGTGGAGATTGACATTTTTTTGCCTAACTCTCAGACCTAGGCAAGTTTGCATCCAATATCTCTCACCTGACAGAAAGGCCAAGCCAGGCCTAACTGAGAAAGAATCCTGCCATGAGGCATAGATTTACATAGTGAATTTCCCCCAAAACTTTCCAAAGGTATGAGGAAGGAAAAATACTAAGACTTCCTGGAGGTTATCAGATACTTGCTTTCAACTTATCCTGATCCACCAACACCCTCTGTGGGTGCCACCGAAATCTATCAGTCCAATTAAGGAATAATGAAAATCAGGTGATAGGAAAAATCTTAGCTTGAGACCTCCTAACAGTAGATCTAGTGAGGCAAGGACCCGTTTTCCAGAAAAAAAAAAAAAATCTTGTATATAAATTACTGTAAATCATTGCAGATTTAATCAGGTGTTGATAACAACCACAACTTTAGTTCCAGATGTGGTAGGTATATTTACTGAAGCAATGAACATACCTCCTGACACCTGGTTTGCAGCTGTGGTCCTGATATAATTTCTTTTCCTTTTCTGCAAGATGGGGAATCAGGTAAAGTTTACATTTTCACAGCAGGGACAATAATATTATCTTTACTATCCTGACCAGCATGTCAGCTGTCCTGCAATGTCTTCATAATATAAAAAAGCTAGGCTGAAGTCCAGTCCATTTAGATTTTTGTCTACACTGCACCACCAAAGCCATAACCATCTGTTCGCTAAGCAGTCTTACCCTTCTCAGCAAACCTCCATCTCTCCAATTGCTCCAGGAGAAATCCTTGGAATCATCCTTAATCTGTTTCTTTTCACATCCCACAAAAAATCCAGGAGTAAATACTATTGACTCTACTCCCCAAATCTATCTTAGAGTCCAAGCACTTTTCACTACTTAGATCACCTCAGACAAGCAACCACTTCTCTTCTGGATTATTTCAATAGCCTTCTCGCTGCTTCTACTACAATCAATCTATTTTTTCACACAGCAACCACAGTGAGCCTTTGGAAACATAAACTATGCTGTATCAATTCACTTCTCTCAACTCCCAATGTTTTCTTTTGTATTTGAGAATCCAGTGTCCTTACCATAACCTGTAAATGGCACTACCCAATTATCAAGTTCACAATGACTTCCTGGCACTTTTATAATTTCAAACTTATCATTTACTGTGGCTCACAAGGCACTGCATGAAATCAATCTGACCTCTTCCCTGACTTCACTTCTCACCACTCTGACTCCCTCTTTTCCTGCCATACTAATTTCTATGCTGTCCTTCAAAAAGAAGGAAGGAAGGAAGGAAGGAAGGAAGGAGAAAGAAAGAAAGAAAGAAAGAAAGAAAGAAAGAAAGAAAGAAAGAAAGAAAGAAAGAAAGAAAGAAAGAAAGAAAGAAAGAAAGAAAGAAAGAAAGAAAGAAAGAAAGAAAGAAAGAAAGAAAGAAAGAAAGAAAGAAAGAAAGAAAGAAAGAAAGAAAGAAAAGAAAAAGCATGTGAAAGAAAGAAAGAAAGAAAAGAAAAGAAAAAGCATGTCCCCAACTCAAGGCCTTTGCACTTGCTGTTACCTCTTCTTCAGATGTTCAAACCTCTCACTATTTCATTCCATTCAATCCTATGCTCACATATCATTACCTCATAAAGGCTATGGCCACTCTTGTCTAAAATAGTAACCCCCATGTCACTGCCTTAATTTTCTTCATAACATTTCTCTCTTAACATCATTTGTTAATCTCATCTCCACCCCTTCTCTGTCTCCCCTTCTTTCCCACTAGAATATAAGCTCTATGAGAACAGAAAGTTTGTCAGTCTTGTTTACTGCCCTCTGTTTTTTATACAGAATAGTGTCTGCTTTGTAGTAGCTGCCCAATAAATTTACATTAAACAAATGAATGGCTTAAATCATTTATTCATCAAATTGTGGATCAGTTCCTACTATGTGTCATAATTCAATTAAAGAAATTGAGCTTTCACCCCTTCACTCTGGACTTACAAACTTCACCTTCTTTGAAAATAGAAAAGACTTGAAACCTTCCCTCATTTTCATATGACCAAACACATAGAATCACATACACCAGTCTTCCCTTTGTTTTTAATGATGGACGTGCCCTCCTTTAAGTTCATTTTAAGTACTTATGTTCTGTATTTCATCCACTTTTACCTTCCCAAGGGTTTCATTCTTTCAATGACTCCTGGTTTTTCTGTATCCACTGTTCCCCCTCTACTGAATCATTCACACCAGCACATAAACATGCTATGCTATCTCCCACTAAGAATATACTAAAAATCCATACAGAGCTGTGATTGTGTTATGATGGTAGAAGCCCCTTCTGTTTATAACAATAACGAACTGAAAAGTTACTAAAAAAATCAACTGCATGAGGATTCTGAGGAGTAAACAAAAGCAGGCACTCTGAATGGGAGTCAAAACTTGGTGAAGCAGCCCTTAGGGGAAAAACTTCCCAATGGTTTTGTCCTTTTGTGTCTTTACATCAGAGATGAGCTACAATTCAGAGCAGCTGGTGGGACGTACTTAAAGAGCAATAGATACTTGGAAATTTTATTAGACAGAGAAAGGGCCAGAACGAAAAAGAAACTCCGGAAGAAAGAGAGTTGAATCCTTGAAGGAATCTTCTAATTCTATATTAATCCATATGCACCTCAGCCCAACTCCTGAACCACACATGCTCAAGACTGACTGGAATGATGTAGCAAAGGTTAGAGGACTTTAAACTAAAAAAAAAAAAAAAAAGTGTAACTTGAAACTGAGTCACTTATCCACTCAAGAGATTTTTAAAACCAATCAAAAGCCTAAGCTGACATTGTTGCCATGGTCAAATGTTAAAATTCAGTCCCAAGGTTCCATAAATTAAGATGGGAAAGAAAAAGAATAAGTTAAATACCCATTTTTCACATTCTGATTTTAAAAAGAAATAATGAAAGAAAAAAAAAACTTGCCAACTATTAGGGAGAGATAAACATTTAGGATCCTAAATTCTGAAAGCAACATATGGTCTTATAAAAGTACATAAGACAGTAACATGAACATCTTTAAGTTTTAATAAAAGCAAAGAATGTTCTCATGATCTCAAAGTAATCAACCTTGACAAAAATTAAAATGTCCTTTAACCTTTTTTTTTTTTTCTTGGTCAGGGGATATAGATGATAGATGGAATCGAGTTCCATGTATGTATGCTGGCTTCACGTGCTGCAACTGGAAACCAGTTTAGAATAGCAAATGATGTGAATATTTAGTAAATTTCTTATCAGATTATTCAAGCTTACTTTGATGGCAGAGGTCCTGAAGTTATAATACATTTTTTAACATCCTCAATGAGTTCCATAAAACAACCATGTATTTGATTCCATTATATAAAACATTTATTAAGATATACTCGAGGAAAATAGGAATATGTATAAACATGAATCATAAAATTTTAACCAATGACACAAATGTGCACACAAAACAAATTCTAAAGTAATTATTTCAAACACATCCCTTACTATTGGTTCACTACTTGCTTACTTCTTACTTTTCTCCTAATACTTTCTAACTAGAGAGCAAAAATGATTCTAAAGTTTTACAAAGATTTATGAAAGAAAATCTTGAAGTTGAAAACAAAAATTTTCATTTATTTTTTTGTGTGAATTGGGGTACGATCAATATGTTTTGATTGGTAGAGCCCTTTGATCTACTCAGAAATACAGCTGTCATGAATGAAAATATACCTTAAGAATCCCCACCTTCCACATGGCATTGTTCAAAAAGACTTTTAAAATTGTAAATAAGGAAGAAATGTTCTTTTTAATCACAAATAAATGTTTACTTAGAAAAATTTTCAAAAAATATAGAAGTGGTGGTCACAGACACAAGTCTGTGATCCCTAGTCAGAAAGCTGAGGCAGGAAGATGGCAAGCTGAAGTCCATCCTGGACAATTTAACAAGACCCTGTCTCAGAATAAAAGATAAAAAGGGATGCAAATGTAGATAGAGTGTCCTGGGGTTCAATCTCTAGTAACACACGCGCGCGTGCGCGCGCACACACACACACACACACAGATGTGCATAAAGTAAAACACTGAAAGTCTCAGCCTGCCCCGTCTAATCAATTTCCTATAACCCAGAAATAGTTACTACAACAGTTTGCTGTATAAAACTCCAGACTTTCTATATAGAAACACATTTTACACACATACTCACTTAAAAATGCAATTGTTAAAATGTATTCCCATATAAACATTCCAAAATACGCTGTGGCTTGAGAGAATTGCTGTACTTTCTAAATTTCTTTACAATACATTTGTTTTATTTTTACTACCAAGTAAGTATAACATTTTCAAGAAAACAAAGAATAAGAACTTGCTACACAACTCTCTAGAAAAACATAAAGAGCAAATACAGACGGTGGATGAACTTTTACAAGGAAAAGTCATAATCCCACATCATTGAAGTTAAATAGTCCAGATCAAAAAGAAAGATCAGAAAGGGAGACTTGCTGTTTACTTCCACCCTAAAAGGGAAATATTTCTTTATATATTGCAAGTCTAGATCTATGTTTTTATAGCCATGAGTATGGTTATAGTTTTTCATTGAGAGGAACCAAGGTAAATCAACCTGCTACCTCACCTGCCAGTATAAAAATACCAGGCTGTCAAGTCAGAATCCATGTATACATAATGAGTTGTAATGAGATGTAAGACTATTTGAAGAAACAAATAATTTTTTTAAATAGTTTAAATGTTTGCTCAAAATTTTTCATTTGTGCAAGAATAAGGTTGATTTTACTACATGAATTATGGGATCTTTGAGCTGAAAGTTACTTTAGAAATCCTGTGAATAACCTCTAAATCTTCCAGCTAGGGAGACATCCAAAGAAATTAAGTAGTTTGGGCTGGTTACCAAGGACTTAGTGAATGGGGATTAGAATTCAAATATACAGATTCCTGACCCAAAGGAAGAATAAAAACAACAAAGGAAAATGTGTCATCTCCTGCTGGATGTGGGGAGAGGGATTAAACTCTGCCTCTCTTGGTGATTTAACAGCAACAAGATGGGCCCAGAAAACCAAGACTGAGATCACAGATTCACTTTCAGGAGCAGGTCATACAAGGTTTTGATAATGGAAGAATGGACTAAAGGCAATTATTCTAGAATGGGGCCCAACGAGAGGAATTCGTGGATATAGGCAAACCATCAGCAAAAGGACAGGCCTAAGAATGTTCCTCAGTCCTGGAAGCCAGAGCACTGAGAGAGATCCAAGAGACTAGCGATTCACACAAGCCCAGGTAAGCAGGAATGGTAACAGTAAGTCAAGGCAGCCAGGCCTTCAGTGGGAATGGTTCACTGCTTTGTCAGCCAACTGATGAGGAAGATTTCCTCTTGTACCTCACTAACTGGTTAGTCTCTCAACATTGGGCTTAAGGACCAAAGCAGAGGGACACTTGAAGAGAAACAGGGAAGCTACAAAGTTAGTACAGGTGTATAGCATCCAGCCAAGACCTAGCTGAGGAAGGAGGCAACACAGCAACCTACAGCAAGAAGACTGAAGGGGAAGGCATGAGTCTGGGTCTTTAATCTGCTCAAATGGCCTTCTGCAGGAACTCCTTTCCACAGTCAAGATTTGGCTTGTTACATGAGAACACACGTAGTCCACCTCTAACCATTAAAAGAGCCCACCAAGAAGAGCTATGATTCAACAAGCTTAAAGGTGGAATAGGAAATAATAAGAAGGATATTTTTGAGTTACCAAGTTAAGATTGGTAAAAAAAAAAAAAAAAAAAGATCTCCAGCTAGAGGAATAAAACTATTTTTAAAGAAATTTGATAACTTGTTGTGAACTGATAATTATCTCCTATCTACATTTAGGTGGTAAATTAATTTAAGACTTTTAAAAAAAGAAAGAAAGAAAGAAGAAAGTTAAGAAAGCTATACTAACATGTGTCTTGGATAAACACTGCACAGTTTATTTTATTGCCACCACCAAAAGGCTCATTGTGTGATTCTTATCATGCTTGTTGGCAGCATACACAAATTTTAAATCAGGCTATTAATAAAGGCAAATAAGTCTCTTATAAATGGTGAAATTTTATACCCAAAAGGATGAAGAGTCAGTAAGCAAAACAACATCCCACAAAAGCAGTGTTTCATCTACTATTATATCCTTCCCATGGAAATCACCTAAGTCATGGTGGTGCTGTGTTGTCCTTTAACTAGGATGGTGAAGACTCAATACACTTTGAAATCAGTAAATGTGCCAAAGACATATGAGCAAACTTCTAGTTCTGTTCTAAAACATTTTTTAACTTAAGAAATCTACCCAAAATCTCCTAAAGATAACCTAATCAAAAAATTTCATTACAGAGGAGAAACAAAAGTATATGGAGATCTCAGGATCAAATGGCATTCTCCACTGTGGTTGGCCTCTGTCCCACTCTGTCACTCACACTTACGTGCTATTCCCCAGTCTCTTCAGAAATATGTCATGATCCGCACCAAAAGATAAGACTTTTGCAGAGCCTGCAAGCCTTTATAACAATAAAGTGAACACAAACTTTTTATTCCTTTATCATCAAGAAAGTTTTTACTTTTCAAAAGGACGTTTTTAATAAGCCCTATCATCCAGGGACATCTAAAGAGAAATGAATCCCACGAATTTTTGAAAGACATTTTGTAGCCGGGCACTGGCACACGTCTGTAAATACCAGCAGCTCAGGAAGCTGAAACAGGAGGATTGCAAGTTCAAAGCCAGCCTCAGCAACTTAGGAAGACCCTAAGCAACTCAGCAAGACCCTGCTTCTAAATAAAATATAAGAAAGGGGCTGAGGATATGGCTCAGCAGTTAAAGACCCCTGAGTTCATTCCCTGGTACCAAAAGAAAGAAGAAAGAAAACCATTTTGCACAACACTTTGGTTATGGAAAGTGATTCAATGGAGTTTTACTTGGCCATAAAGATAAATGAAATTATAGAATTGCCAGTAAAGGAACAAAACTGGAGAATATCATGTTAAGTGAAATAAGCCAGACTCAGAAAATCAAAGGTCAAAAGTTTTCTCTCATACAGCAGAAGCTACAGCAAAGTAAGAGAAAAAGCATAGGGGGATCCAATCCCACAAGACGACGGAGATCAAAGGAGTAAAATAAAGCAATTGAGGGCATGGGGGGGGGGGAAGAAGGAGGGACAAGAAAGAGGAGTAAATTCAGAATGAATTTGATAAAATTATGCTATGTACATGTACAAATATGCCACAGTGAACTCCACCTTTCTGTATATCTATAAATCAACAATTAAATAAATAAATAAATAAATGGAAGACCAGTAGAGTTGAGGAAAGGGAATGGGGGAAGGAAAGAGGAAGCACTGGAGCCTGAAATGGAGCAAATTAAATTCCACACATGTACGATTATGTCAAAAGGAACCCAACTAGTATACATAACTATAATGCACTGGATAGAAGCATAATTTTTTTTTTTCATTTAATTAGTCTGAAGTATCACGGGAAAAAAGAAAAAGAAAAAAAAAGTGATATTCTGAACACTGAAACATGAACATATCTCAAGTTCCACTGGCTATGATTTCAGGTCCCTCCATATTTTTAAATACACTAGCTATTATTACCTCTGAGTAAGGAGAAAATCAATTATTTTTGTGTGTTGATCTCTGAAGAAGGGCTCAGAACATACAAAGCCCAGTTTCTCTATATGTCCATTTCTCATTCGAGAAAAAGTTAAAATTTGAAAACAGTTAAATACAGAAATCTATTTTGATTTTTAAATGAGTGGTATTTGTTTGGAGCACGGGTTAGTTTTTCATACCCAACCATATCTAACAAGTAATTTGTTAGATTTTTTTTTTTCTTTCCACTGAGAGACTTCATTCAGTCATCAAGCTGATTTAGTTTTGTTTGTCATCCTAAATCATATAACCACTTTATAGTTTGAGCAACACACATATTAATACCATGAAACATCCATGTTTTTAAAAATTGATGGACTATACCTTTAGCATATTTTCAGTGCTAAGGAAGATAATAAAACTTCACTGGGGGAAATTATAAAATTGAGGCCAAAACCACAATACATTTCTTAAATTATAAAGTAATACTGCTTGAACAAGACCTTTGGATTGTTTTTCGAGGCTTGGCTAACTCTTTATACACAGTCGTAAGTTTATTCGATTTCAGTCTTTTCTTCCATTTCATCATCCTTCTCTTGGGAAAAACAATGTAAGTAATGCCAGCTTTTTTCGATGCTTCAATGAGAGACAGAGAGATGTCTTCAAAAGTGCTGTTATCCGGAATGCTCTCCAGGAGCTCACTAATATGTGCTCTGATGAAAGGGGCCTGGGCCTTCTTTTGCTCAGCAAACTGCAGCTCCAATGCCCTTCTTTTCTGGTACATCAACACTCTCAGGTTGCTTTGAATATCATCCTTTAGTTCTAATGATTTGGTGGTGAACTCCTTTCTCAATTCAACTGCAGATTTTGCTCTCTTAATAAGGAAAAAAGGAGGTGAAAAATATATACGATCAATTAAAATTAATTTGGCTATAGTTACTAATAATGTAGTTTGGGCACTGTTTTGAAAATGTTTTAAACTGGGTATTAATGACAAGATAGAAAAGACATACAGTAAAACAGGCAAACAGTTAAGAAAATGAGCCCGATAAAGGCTTCTCCACTCCATTAGATCAACCTGTAGAAACAAATTCCAAACATTCCATCCAACTCCTTTGTCACAGGGCAGTGAGCAAAGGCAAGACAGACCTGAGTGAATGTTACAGACTCAAGCTAATTAGCATAGATTTTGCCCAATAGCATTGGTATTTCTTCAATACCTAATTATCATAAATATTGATGGACACTACTACCCAGTAGCTACATAACCCCCTAGACTAGTACATTTAAGTGGCAACCCCAGTCAGGACCCCAACTGGGTCCCTTCTCGCCCTGAAGAAGCTCTGTCTCTTTTCTTCTCCCTTGAATAAATCCTACTCTTTTACGCTTACTCGTCCATGTCTGTGGATTTCATTCTTCAAATTCATGAGACAAGAACCTTGAAAGAAGACACCGGCTGGCAGCTGAGTTCTGCTGCAACACTACAACAGCAGGAGCTGAAAATCTGGTCAATTATACATTAATCATTGAAACTCTAATACTCATTATTCAATAAAAGAACACAGATTTCTAATCCTTTGATATATCATTTCCTGCCTATTGAAGCACTGTCAACAAATTTATAGCATTTCATTTTGCTAATAAATAATTTGTTATAGAGAGATCTTTTTATAGTGAATTTAGACCCGAATTCCAAACAACAATTTCATACAAGCTAGTTATGTATCTAAAATGTACTAAAGAATAATAGAGATCTTGACCATCCATGATATTATACTCCTCCATCTGAGGAAACTATATTTGACTCAAAATGTAATTAGAACAGAGACTAAAATATGAAACATACATGCATGCATTTGGAAAAAAATGTAAGGCAATTATTATTGGTAGAAATATAAACATATATTTTGGATAATGAAAGCTGAAATTACAATACCTTCAATTGTGTAGACTGTGTACTGAGACATTTTTTAATATTTTCAAATGATGCAGATTTTTTTAGTAAGAAAACCTGCAAAATAATTGAATGAGAAATACATATTAACCGTAGACATAAACTAAAATGTCATATGATAGTTGGCTAATAATAATTATGTAGGTAAATTAATGAAATGTAGAAATACTAATTAAAACATAGGTTCTTACTGACTTTGAAGTCGCTGACTTCTTGAAGAGGAACAGGGTTTAAAGTGCATCAATTAACATAGCAAAGTATATAATAAAGAAAATTATCTTATTAATTCTCTAATCACAAGCAACCTCAACTTTTTACTTCAGGGAACCAGATAAATATTATATATTATTATAACGGCACCAAGAATAGGGATATTATATTAAAAGAGCTGAAACTGGAGTGGAAAGTATAAAGGAAATGTTATGTTCCACGCTTTCAGACAGGATAACAGTGCAAACAGCAAGAGATATAGCTGTAATCAAAAGCACCTGTGGCAATGACTGTAAAGCTGGCACAGATCAGGTATAAAGAGAACGCAGAAGAGGGAGAAACCAGTTCTGAACAGGTGGAAATCTGGATAGACCAGCTTAAACAGGAAGCATCAGAACTACTATGTGAAGACAGCAGCACTTCTGTAGTGAGAAAGGGTAGAGAATATCCCAGGACAAGGCAACAGCCTCAGCAAGCAGAGAAATGTCCAAGTAACAGAAATATTAGCCCGTGAGGATTCTCGTGTGGTCAGAGTACAGCACACATGGAGGTTACATGGAAGTAGAGGTAAAATGGGAGGTAATACAGATGAGGTCAAGTTAAGAGGCTTAGTTAAGCACTCTGACTTAATTTTATTTGCTAGGTGGATTGGTTGAGTTTTGTTTTTTTTTTTTTTTTCATTTAGAGAGAGAGAATTTTTGATATTTATTTATTTTTTTTTTTAGTTATCGGCAGACACAACATCTTTGTTTGTATGTGGTGCTGAGGATCGAACCCGGGCCGCACGCATGCCAGGCGAGCGCGCTACCGCTTGAGCCACATCCCCAGCCCCCTGGTTGAGTTTTTTTGAGTCATGAGTGACATAATGATACCCATTTTAAGACTACAGCGGGATAACTCAAAAATGCAGCTACTAAAAATGGGAATATATGATAGGTAGATGCAAGTGATGCTACTACCACACTCTAAAAAGCTTAAATGGCTTTCGAACCTAGAGAAGTGTCATTTATTGATTCAATTTTTTTTTAAGTAATAGTCACTGCTCTAGATGTTGTAGATAGAATAGTGAACATGAATGATATAACTTCAGGCTGGTGAGGAAGAAAAAGATCAAACATACATTGGGGAAAAATATTCCTTGAGTGCTATCAAGAAGGCAGAGAAACAGTGATCCATAGGAGAAACATTACTATCCCCTTCTGAAAAGAGTATTCCCTGATTATGGGGGTCAGTGGAGGAAGCATTGAGGCATATTTAACCTAGTTAGCTGACTAGAAAAGGGGTTTTGAGTTGTTTCAGGGGACGAATTCTCTACTATGTGGCACATACCCAAGATATCATCTAGGGGAGTAGAGGGCTGAAGGCACTGTGAAAGCAAAATGAAACATTCCTGTTCGTCCCCCATAAAGTTCAGGCATTACTAAGCCCATTATATAAATTTCATACCTCTCCTCTGCCCTCGATCACCATTTCATTTTTTCCAATTATATTTATTACTCAATAAGCTTACCTAGATACAGTACAGTGATACTGGAGTCATGAGTATACATCTAATCTAATCACCATTTAGAGCCATCAGTTTTACTCTGCTTCATGGCCATAAACAGCTTCTGTATTCAATCAAAAGGCTCATAAGGGGCTGGGGCTGTGAGAGGCAATGGGTTTGATCCCCAGCACCACATAAAAAATAAATAAATAAAGATATTGTGTCCATCTACAACTAAAAAAAGAAAAGGAAAATATTTCTTTTTTTAAAAAAGGCTTATAAATGTGTTCCTTTAATCACTCAAGTCTTAAGGCAAGAATAAGAAGGAAAACTGGAAATTTTAGAAAAATTCACAGCAGATATGTTGCTATTGATTAGTGAATATCATCTTTGGAGTGCCATAAAGACAGCATCTTTGACAAAGAGAAAATGTAACCTTTACAAAGATACCATTGTCTAGTCTAAGCCATTTCCCGGAATGTGGAAGTACCAAGAAATCACTTCCGGAATTACTAGGAATAATTTCTGAACTTATCGGCAGACAGAGTAACCGATCCATAGTTCAGAACAAAAATCATACATACCTTAAAGCTCATTCTTCTGTAACCACTTAGACTGATTCTTTCCTTGCTTTCAGACAAAATTTTCTCAGTTAAAATTCTGCTTCTTTGAACACTCTGTGATTAAAAGATAACTTTTAAATTATCTTGTGAAATACATTTAAATGCCTGTGATCACTGTTACTTCATAGTACAACATTATTTATTATTACCAACATTTTAAAAACTATAAAAGAGGTAGAATTCTAGAAAACACTTTCTAAAGATGCATTAATGTCCAGCTATGGCCTCAATATTTGGCCAAAACCCACAGTTTGGCTTCAGCATTGGACCTTAGCCAAATGGATACAACCGTATTATTTCTGGCATCCTTTATCTTGAGTGATCGAGGATCATATGTTTTCATAGGTTAGCACTGAATTTATTTAGCATATTGACATGAGGATTATGAATAAGACATATTATCTAGATTTATGGTCAATAAATGACTATTCATTTTCAAACACAAGAAAGCATTCTAAACATGAATTAGAATGAAAATTTCCTTCAATGTTTTATACTTTGAATTCTATCCAATGACTAAATTGTTATACACACACACACACACACACATACATATATACTCATTCTACATATAGTGAGTCAGAGGAATGTCTACAATAATTATGATTATTAAGTGTGCTACTTCTCTTATAATGACTTAAATATACTGAAAAAACTAAAAGGTCTAAATCTGACAGCCTGGTAGATTCATGATTAGGTGGATTCATGTTAAACCATGCTGTTGCTTTACTTGTTTGCTGAAATTCTTAGGTCCCAAAATCTAACATTTCAAATTGAAATAAAATAAAATAATCATAAAACATTTAAAATTAAATATAAGTATCATGTAATTATCACTGACAATGGATAAGGCTATGGGTAACTTAGGGATCAACAGCATTGAATTTTTATTCATCCTTTTATGCTTTTTGAATTGTTTGATTTTGTTTTGGCACCTGGGATTGAACCCAGAGGCTCTTAACCACTGAGCCACATCTCCAGCCCATTTCTTATATTTTATTTAGAAACAGGGACTCACAGCAAACTACATGTTGCTTAGGGCCTCAGTTAGTTTCTGAAGCTGGCTTTGAATTCGCAATCCTTCTGCCTCAACATCCCGAGCCACTGGGATTACAGGTATGTGCCACTGCACCTGACCTTATGTTGTATTTTTAGGAAGTAGCTATAGTACAATTTAAGGTTAAGCGAATTAGTAAACATAACAGAAAGGGACTTGGATGCTTTCATCATGACTCTTCATTGACAAATACATGTTGTCATATGCTTGTGCAAGATATTACAAAATGATGAAATAGCCAGTATTACATATTTAAAATGATACTTTTAATGAAATAAAGACAAAACGCTTAACACCATATTTTATGACATCAAAATAGCAGAACTTATTAACAGTTAATGGTTATTTTAAAAAGAGAATATAGTTCATATGTTGGAACTTTGGAACTTGCTAAAATATTGTCCAAGAGTACAATTGTAGTTTTGTTTGCATGACATGCAATGCAAAAATTTATCATCAGATCAATGCATGCTCATGACCTCTATGTGCAAGCCACCATTCTAGAGGCTGCAGCAATGAAAAACAAAGTGCTGGTTTCATAGAGCTTACACCCTGTATGAAGGACAGACACAATAAACATGTGTAGTTGATCTTTATTATTTGCAGAAATCAACTTCTGTAAACACTTGTGAGTACTGAATTAGTGAGCAATGCTTGTCAGCAAGTGAGTATCTGGTTTTCTTCACTCATCAATACGTTACCTTATTTTATGAGTTTTCTATTTAAATACACCTTGTTTAATATATATTATCTACTCATTACCAATGAACTCATGACCTATAGCACTAGAACTTATGCCTGATTGAAGCTGATCCAAAATGCTTTTTTTTCTTTTTGAAGCACACTGCAGCCTTCTTTCACTTAGGAACACTTGCCAGCTCAGCTCTTCAGCACCATGTCTGGGGACTGTTTTTAAACACACTTGACACTTCACATATGTGTTGAAACTGAGGACTTGTGTCTTTTTACATTGTATTTGTTCTTTCATTCATCAGATAAATACATGCTGATCATCTCGATGTGCAAGCTGGTATTCTAGAGGCTGGGGGTGCCACAATGAATGAGAGCACAGTTGCTGCTCTCACGAAATTTACATGAAATGTGAAGTACAGGTATGAAGACACGAATTGATGTGAATATACTTTGTATACAACCAGAAATATGAAAAACTGTGCTCTATATGTGTAATAAGAATTGTAATGCATTCCACTGTCATGTATAAATTAAATAAATTTTATATATATATATNCTTTGTTACATTTCTTTGTTTTTGACGTGTTGTATAAATAACATATGGCTAATTTGGCCTTACAAATAATTACTTTGTGATTTCTGTCTAAAAAATTCCATTTTGTCTTTTGTTAAAATGCCACTATTTTCTTTAGCAAAATAATTTCGACATTTTTAATGGCAAGGGCTATTAAATACTTAAGAAATTTAACAAGTAGCATATGAATGAAATTCAAAATATAAATAGGTTAAAATTTGCTTTTTAAAAATTAGAGTACATATGTTTTTATAGCTAAATACAACTTTCTATTCATAAGAACCAAGAGTCTTGGAAGACTGGTCTGGTTTCTTTCTGGTGAACAGAACTCGTGAGTTTGAGCCATCTCCTTGTGCCAGAAATCTTGTTGGATCATTTTTCTCCTGAAAATGGGGAATGAACAACCTCCAGTATTGATTTTCTTTTGGACCACCTTTCCAATGGGCTATGCCATGATCACCAGTTTATACTAATCCCATTCTTGCTATAATTTCTACTTTTTTTCCCAGACAATTTTGCCTACTCTCAATGTCCTATAATCCACACTTTCCTATAAAATGCATGCCCATACTTTGTAAACAAACATAAGTTTAATAAGCATTGTATTCATCTAACATTCCCTCCTGTATCAGTTCAAGTAAAAGCATGTGTGACCAGTAAAGAATAAAGAAAAAGGAAATAGGCAGGGGGACCCTCCCAACAATGATGCCATTTGGACATCTGAGAAAGGGGATGAGAGAAGGACCACAGAGCAGTTCTGAGAAAGATCTAAGTCTGAGCCAAAGTCGCTCACAAAAGCAATCCCACATCAAGCAAGAATGCATCAGTTCTAGAAATGACTTTGTGCTCCGTCCTTGGCTAGAAGTAGCTGAGAGTAAGCATGCTCCTCTTAGAGTGAATATCATGGCAGATCTCCAGGACAGCACCTAGAGGCTGGCCGTTAAGCATGCTCCTCTTAACAGATTCTCCAAAAGAGATGTGAGCAGCATATTCCTGATGCCACACCTACTGATGTAAATTTATAGTCATCCATCTTTTGCATCAAAGCAATCTTTTTATATACTCATATTTTTAACCTTACCTTTTTAGCTCATGGCATCTTTATATGTATCTTTTACTTAAGTAAATAAAAACATGAGACTGTGCAGAAAAAAGAAAAGAAAATGCAAATATACACGTTAATCTTCCAAGATTTTAAATATACCATACACTTGGACCAGAAATTCCAAACAAAAACATGTGTGTAATATATATGTTCAAGTATATTTTAAAAGAAAAAAAAATCAATAGGAAGAGCAGGAAGAAAAGATTAACATTAAACAGATACATGAGGTGGGATGGAAAGGGAGAGAAAAGGGAAATTGCATGGTAATGGAGGGAGACCCTCATTGTTATACAAAATTACATATAAGAGGTTGTGAGGGGAATGGGAAAATAAACAAGGAGAAATATGAATTACAGTGGATGGGGTAGAGAGAGAAGATGGGAGGGGAGGGAGGGGGGATGGTAGAGGATAGGAAAGGTAGCAGAATACAACAGTTACTAATAGGGCAGTATGTAAAAATGTGGATGTGTAACCGATGTGATTCTGCAATCTGTATTTGGGGTAAAATTGGGAGTTCATAACCAACTTGAATCTAATGTATGAAATATGATATGTCAAGAGCTTTATAATGTTTTGAACAACCAATAAAAAAAAAAAAGAAAAAAAATCAAGATGCAGAAAAATATAAATTGGAATTCTATATGTGTAAAGACATCAATTTGCATAGCATAAATGACAATGAAAACATCAGAATAGATACAATTAAAAAAATGCACTTACCAGTGGTTAACTTCAGGGAAAAGAGAACTAAAAGATGATATTTAAGTTGGGAAATGTTCTATGCCATATATATCTTTATTTTTGAATTTCATTCATATGCTACTTGTTAAATTTCTTAAGTATTTAATAGCCCTTGCCATTAAAAATGTCGAAATTATTTTGCTAAAGAAAATAGTGGCATTTTAACAAAAGACAAAATGGAATTTTTTAGACAGAAATCACAAAGTAATTATTTGTAAGGCCAAATTAGCCATATGTTATTTATACAACACGTCAAAAACAAAGAAATGTAACAAAGAAAGGAACAAAATTAAAATATTCCTAGATACAAAAAAAAATAACATAGGAATTAAAAAATTATAGCAGAATTCAAGTGTTAAATAGGCCAAATTGAGTTACTTAAAATTAATAGGAGACAAAAATCTATAAATTCATAACTTTAAAATTCATAGTAAAGATAAAATGATTTCTTATCACATTAAGTAAACATATGGAGAAATGGACAAAACACAGCTTCATTCAAAACCCCCAATTAATCAAAGTCTTTAAGATCAAATGGAAGAAATAAACCACTTAAAAATGGACTCATATTATACAACAGTCAAAGCTATTGTTAATTCAGCACTTGTATTTATCAGGCAATACCCTATACAGTCTCTCATTAAATTCTCAGGACATCCACTTTACAAATAAAAAACTGAGACTTCAACACACCAACCTCTGTGGGGCCCAAGCGCACAGTAGGCCTGGTCCACCCCTTTCCCAGTGGGGCAGACACTCCCCAGAGCCTAGCCTCTGTTGCAGGACTGCCCTTTCTGATCAGTGGACTAGGCAGGAGCCAAGATCCAGCCCAGACCATCCACACCAATCCACATGGGATTCAGGCTCTCAACCACTGTGGGAGGTCAAGCCCAGTGGCTCAGATCCACCCATTCCAACTTAAGCAGGACCCATATCTAAGATGCAGTAGCATTCATTGAGGGACACCAGCAGGGTCTGGAAGCCCAACATCAAGGTGAGGTACAGACAATCTGCACGGGTACTAGAAGAATATAGGGAAGAAACTATCTCAGATCCACACTGCAAGAAAGGAAGATGCATAGACAGCATGAAAAAACAAGGGAGGAAAGTGCCCCAAACAAACCATGACACTATAATAACAGAACCCAGGGACAGTGAAGTTGATGAAATGTCAGAGAAGGAGTTCAGAAGGTTCATAATTAAAATGATCTGTGAATTAAAGAATGACCTAAATGAGCAAATACAAGCAAAGGTTGATCACTCCAACTATGAGAAGAGAGAGCAAATACAGGTAACAAAAGATTACTTCAAGAGAGATACTTCAAATGTATGAATTGCCAAGATCATTGTAATGTCATGTATAGCTAATAAAAAATTTAAAAAATTAAAAAATTGATAAAATGATAGCTTGTTGGAGTGTAAAAGTTTATGCTGGAATTAATAATAAATTTCTGAATAACAAAAAGAGAGAGAGAGAGACTCAGGAAAAAAAAAACAGTCACAAATCCTTGAAATGAAGGATGCAATAAATCAAATAAAAAACTCAATAGAAAGCATAACCAACAGACTAGATCACTTGGAAGAAAGAATGTCAAATAATGAAGACAAAGTATACAATCTGGAAAATAAAGTTGTTCACACAGTGAAGGTAATTAGAAATCATGAAGAGAACATCCAAGAATTATGGGTCAAAAGACCAAATCTAAGAGTTATTGGGATAGAGGAAGGCACAGAGTTTCAAACCAAAGGAATGCACAATCTCTTCAATGAGATAATATCAGAAAATTTCCCAAGCATGAAGAACAAATTGGAAAACCAAATACAAGAGGCTTACAGGACACCAAATGTACAAAATTACAACAGATCTACACCAAGCAAATATACATTATAATGAAAATGCCTAGCATACAGAATAAGGATAGACTCTTAAAAGCGGCAAGAGAGAGGAATCAGATCACATATAGGGGGAGACTGATTCGTATCTCAGCAGATTTTTTAACCCAGACCCTCAAAGCCAGGAGATCATGGAAAGATCAAGCTCTGAAAGAAAATGGATACCAACCAAGAATCTTATATCCAGCAAAACTAAGCTTTAGATTTGAAAAACCTTCCATGATAAACAAAAGTTAAAAGAATTTACAACTAGAAAGCCTGCACTATAGAACATCCTCAGCAAAATATTCCAAGAAGAGGAAATGAAAAACAATGATGAAAATCATCAGAGGGAGGGATTACACTAAAGGAAAATCTAATCAGAGGAGAAACCAAGTCACATTAAATACCAAAAATAAACAAAAATGCCTGGGAATACAAATCATGTCTCAATAATAACCCTGAATGTTAATGGCCTAAACTCATCAATCAAAAGACATAGACTAGCAGATTGGATCAAAAAAAGACCCAACAATTTGCTGCCTCCAAGAGACTCATCTCATAGAAAAAGACATTCACAGATTGAAGGTGAAGGATTGGGAAAAATCATACCACTCACATGGACTGCAGAAGCAAGCAGAGGTTTCCATCCTCATATCAAATAAAGTAGACTTCAAACTAAAGTCAATCAAAAAGGATAAAGAAGGACACTACATACTGCTCAAGGGAACCATATGCCAACAAGACTTAATAATTATAAATATATATCCCCCAAACAGTGAAGCAGCTATGTTCATCAAACAAACTCTTCTCAAGTTCAAGTGTTAAATAGACCACAACACAATAAATTTGGGTGACTTTAACATACCTCTTTCATCATTAGATAGATCTTCCAAACAAAAGCTGAACAAAGAAATTATTATCCAAAGGACAGGTTTGAAGACATGAATTGGTATAAATATACTGTGTATATAACCAGAGATATGAAAAATTGTGCTCTATATGTGTAATAAGAATTGTAATGCATTTTGCTGTCATATATAAATTTTTAAAAAAAACTGAGACTTCAAGAGACTAACAGTACAAGTTTACCTAGGAAATAAGAGGAATTCAAATCTAATGTTATCTGATTCCAAACCCTGTGCTCTGCTTAGTCCTGAACAATGTAAAAATGGTAACTATATATAATACCACTTAACTGGTAGATATTGGAATGTTTAGTAAATCAGAAAGCAAATATCAATAAATTCCAAGAAACAGGTATTCTAAAGAATAGATTTTCTTATGTTAGTAAAAATTAAAAATAAAATTTAAACAAAATAAATCCAACAAGTTTAAAAACTTTTTAAAACACTTTCCCACATAAGTGGTATATCCAGAAAAAAAAATGAGTCCTTCCAAGTTTTCAATAAGATTATTCCTATGCTATGTCAATTTAAGAATGTTTTAAAAGATAAAAGCAAGAATAATTCTGGTGGCAAAAGTCAACAAAGGAAAAAAAAATGCATGTAAGGATCCAGATTGGTATGACTACAGCCATCTTCATCTTAACTACCACTTTGCCCACCAGGGGACCCTGGCCCACATCTCAAGCCTTCAGGACAAAGTTGGTAAAAGAGTCAGTTGAGCATGCTATGCTGGCCACTGATGCCTAGACTGTTTTGCAACTGTCCTTTAAACATTTTAATAGTGTTTGAGAAAAATCAGGTATATTGGGGTTGGCCACAGCCCACTGTTATCTAGCTTATCGTATAAACCCCTTTTCCCTGCTTTGAGGTACAGTGACTTCCTTGACTTGATGCTACCTAAGACAGGCTTCTGTCAATAATTACACTTTGTACAGTCCTGGATCTGTCTGCCTTTTTAAAATTTTTGGTCTTGTGACACCTTCTACCTTTGGCAGTTTGTTATCATGCACATAATTCACCTGTGCATAAATATTAAAAATAAAAAAATACATGGCCTAGTAGAGCTCAACATAATATGCAATAACAATATACCAGGACCAAGTAATTGTAAAATAAAGATATTTCAATACTAATATTCTAAACATGTAGAATCAATAGGTCAAATATGAACATGATTCTGTGCCTGCCTTGTTTGCAGCAAAACTAAGAGGTAAATTCATGACCCCATTTCAAGAAATAGCACATGTGGATTGAATTTCTTTTGTATTGATTTTATCTCTGGCTTTGTTACGCTATTGTCCTTGTTATGTTTTCTTTCTTCATGACTTCTTTAATTTTTTTGCTTTGTCTGTTTTGGATATGTGTATTTTAGTAAGCTGACTAAAATATTGTGCAAATAAAATAATTCTAAATACCATTAATAACTGATGTACAGCCTAAAACAATAGCACACACCTGTAATTCCAGCAACTTGGGAGGCTGAGGCAGGAGTATCACAAGGTTGAGGCTAGCCTCAGCAATTTAGGGAGACCTGCCTCAAAATTAAAAATAAAAAGATCTAGAGGTGTAACTCAGTGGTAGAGCATCCCTGGGTTCAATTACCAGCACCAAAATGCTAGATGCCAGCCTAACCCATACTTCAAAAGCAATGGAATAATCTTCCAGTTCACTACTGTAAGGCGTAACTGAATATGATATACTGCCTATGAAATGGAGATAGGATCTTTACCTACTCAGCTGCTCAAAACATAAATGAAATCCCATGGCTCTTTTAAAATTTCGAAAATTGAAGGAGGCTACTAAACTGTATTTTCAATTCAGTGAATTCCTCAATAAATTGACCCCAGCATCTTTAAGACTACTTTTTAGTTTTGATCTGAGAAAACTGAATAGGTGTACCCATTGAGACCTTGCTAAGCGAACATGCATTTGTATGTTCCTTCCCACCACTTTGTAAATGTGGTCCCCTGATAGCTCTTCTAGGTTGGTTTGAAATGAAGCTTGCTTTTCCATGAAAGACTAATATGGAAACATGGAAGTTTTATGTAATTAGTTTTTCATTTGGTTTTCCAGCAACATCATAAGGACTTAACTGTAATCTATATAAACAATACTATTATCATTGCCAACAAGATTAATAATGATTCTTAATCACTATCTAATATCAGATAATAAATGCTATTCAATATTCATCAATTATCAAAATAAAAGTAAATGAAAATCCTTTAAACAACCCATATTACATCATATCTTGATTCTCAGTCAAATACAATATTCTTTCAAAAAGAAAACAGAATCTTCGTCTTGACTGGCTAAAGTAATATGGATAAGTATAACACTTTAAATAAATATATACATTAATTTTATCTTATAGAAATATATATAATTTTAATTGTATAATAATTTTATCTTATAGAAATATATATAATTTTAATTTTATAAGTATGCAGATTTATCTTTATACATATATATAATACATACACATAAAAATTATTTACATATGTATAGTTTCTATAGTGACATCCAATCAATTCTGACTGTGGCAATAGTTTTCTGACAAGTTACATAACAACTATCCAGTAAACTTTAATGCCATAAGCAATTATACGACCTAAATATTAATAATAACAGCAATAACAGAGAAAAGTTATTCAGTACATTACCTCATATTTTGGATATACAATGTCCCTCATGACACATTCTGGAACAGAGAATTTGGGTGCAGAAGGATTCCAAAACATCTTTGTAATTTCTGGATAAGCAGATGTCTTAGAAAATAAAATAGAAAAACCATTAGAAATAGTAACAAATGTTCCCTAAGATTAAAAAAAAAAACTCAAACTCCTGTCAAAATTGCTTCCAGTTGCTGAGAAAATGACCTGATTGGTTGCAAAGCCTCTGAAAGCGAGGGGAAAATAACTTTTCATAACCACCAGATTAGCAAAAAAATGTAAAGGCAGCAATACCAAGTGATGCTGAGGGGGTGGGGAAGTTAGCAGAACCACACTGGCAAATTGGCCATTTGAAAGTAGAAAAAGTACATGCCATGACATAGTGAATCCCACTGTTATGGTTTGGATATGAACTGTCCCCCAAAAGCTCACAGTGATACAATGAATGCAAGATAGGAGGAGAAATGATTGAGTCATAGCCTGGACCCAATCAGTGACCTAATCTCTGATGGGATTAACAGGGTGGTGGCTGGAGGCAGGTGGGGTGTGGCTGGAGGAAGTGGTTCATTGTGGGCGTGGCTATGAGGTATATATTTTGTATCTGGAGAATGGAGACTTTTTCCTCCTGCTTTCAGATCATCATGTGAGCTGCTTCCCCCTGCAACACACTCCACCATGATGTTCAGCCTCACCTCCAGCCGCAAGTAATGGAGCCTGCTGTCTAGGAATGGACCTCTGAAACCATGAGCCCCTGAAAAAACCTCTTCTCTTCTACAATTGTGGTCAGATCCTTTAGTCACAGCAACAAAAAAAAAAAGCTGATTAAAACACCCACCATCATGTACATCCATAAGAATGCGGTTCTAGGGGCTGTGGTTATGGCTCAGCGGTACAGCGCTCGCCCAGTACAGGCGAGGCCCTGGGTTTGATCCTTAGCACCACATAAAAACAAATAAATAAAATAAAGGTATTGTGTCCAACTACACCTAAAAATAAATATTTTAAAAAAATGGTTCTAATTAGGATAAGAGATATTCCATTCTTTCATAATTATATCAAAATTATATCAAAATGAATTCTAATGTCACATATAACTAAAAAGAACCAATAAAAGAAAAGAAAAAGTACATGTCACAAGTTATAGCAATTCCACTTACAGCTTATATTCTAGGCAAATCCTTACACACATACTTGGAGAGATATGTGCAGAATATTCACAGAGCATATGAAATAGCAAAAATAAAGTCCAATGTAAATGTCTATTCTAGAGAGATGAATAAAACTTGGCATACTCATATAAACACTATAAAGTCATTAAAATTATGATCCATAGATGGATCTTAGAAGCATAACATTGAGAATAACATAAGTTTCATAAAGATGCATACACATTTATAATTTATATAAAATACAACTAGAACACATAAAACTATGTTATTTATAGTTTAGGATCACAACTACAACTAGTAAAACATGAACTCATGGACAGGAAAGACCACCATTATAACAATAATTTTTTTTCTTTTTTCTTTTTTTTTTTTTTAGAGAGAGAGAGAGAGAGAGAGAGAGAGAGAGAATTTTTTTTTTAATATTTATTTTTTAGTTCTGGGCGGACACAACATCTTTATTTGTATGTGGTGCTGAGGATCGAACCCGGACCGCACACATGCCAAGCGAGCACGCTACCGCTTGAGCCACATCCCCAGCCCTATAACAATAATTTACCTTGGTTATGGAGGTAGAGAAATATAGACTTAATTGAGAGAACTTAATAATCTTTTATTTTAAAAAATATAAAGTAAGTATGACAAAATGTAAATATTTATGAATTCTTGATAACGTGTTCCCCAGATTCCTAATATTTTGGTTTCTATATTTCTCTGTATCTTCCAATGACATGATTCTATATTTAAAAGATTCCAAAAAAAAAAACTCCATCAGAAAACTTCTAGAACTAATAAATGAATTCAGCAAAGTGGCAGGATATAAAATCAACACCCACAAATCAAATGTGTCCTATACATCAGTGATGAATCCACTGAAAGAGAAATTAGGAAAACTACTCCATTCACAATAGACTCAAAAAATATATAATAATTGGAGGCTGGAGTTATGGCTCAGTGGTAGACTACTTGCCTAGCATGTGTGAGGCACTGGGTTCAATTCTCAGCACCACATATAAATAAATAAAGGTCCATCGACAACAACAACAAAAAAATTCTTAAAAGAAATGTAATACTTGGGAATCAATCTTTCAAAAGAAGTGAAAGACCTCTACAATGAAAATTACAGAACATTAAAGAAATAAATTGAAAAAGACCTTAGAAAATGGAAAGATCTCCCATGCTCTTGGATAGGCAGAATTAATATTGTCAAAATGACCTTACTCAACACCAAATAAACAAATAACCCTATCAATAAATGGGCTAAGGAAGTGCACAGACACTTCACAGAAGAAGAAACACAATCGATCAACACCAAATATGCAAAAATGTTCCATATCTCTAGCAATTACAGAAATGCAAATCAAAACTAATCTAAGATTTAATCTCACTCCAGTCAGAATGGCAATTGTCAAGAATATAAGCAACAATAAATGTTGGCAAGGATGTGTAGAAATGGGTACACTCATATACTGATGTGGGACTGCAAATTAGTGCAACCATTATGGAAAACAAAATGGAGATTTCTCAGAAAACTTGGAATGTAACCACCATTTGACCCAGCTATGCCACTCCTCAGTTTATACCCAAAGGACTTAAAATCAGCATACTACAGTGATACAGCCACACAATGCTTATAGCAGCTCAGTTCACAAGAGCCAAACTCAGGAACAAACCTAGGTGCCCTTCAATAGATGAATGGAGAAAGAATATATGGTATATATGCACAATGGAATATTACTCAGCCTTAAAGAAGAATGTAATTATGGCATTTGCAGGTAAACAGAGATGAAGAATATCAAGCTAAGTGAAATAAACCAGTCCCAAAGAACCAAAGTCTGAATGTTTTTTCTGATATGTGGATGCTAAATCACAACAAAGGTGGGGGGAGCCTTAGGAAAAAATAGAGGTACTTTGGATTAGGCAGAGGGAAGTGAAAGGAGGAAAGTGGGTATGGGAGGACAGTAGAATGAATTAGACATTATTACCCTACTTACATATATGATTACATGTGTGATTTTACATCATGTACAACCAGAGGAATGAGAAGTTATACTCCATTTATGTTTGATGTGTCAAAATGCATTCTGTCGTGTATAACTAATTAGAACAAATTCTTAAAAATGCAAAAAAAGTATCAATACTGGTTTATCAATTTTAATTATTTAAATTTTAATTTAATTATTTTAATTATTCAATTATTTAATACTGATTTATTAATCTTAATAGTGTATCAATATTGGTTTATTAATTTTAACAAAATACCTTACTTCTGTAGATATTATAAGTTTCCCAATGATGACAGATTCTCTCACAGTTCTCCAATCAAGGCCTGGGGAAGGCTGTGTTCCCTTCAAAGAGTTCTTTCTCACCTCTCCCCTAGCTTTTAGAGGTTACAGCCATCCTGACCTTCCTTGTCTTACAGATGCATAATTCCCATCTCTGTCTCCCTTGTCACCTGGCTTTCCACCCTGGTCTCTCCGTGTGCTCACATGCTAATTCTCCTTTCATAAGCACACTGGTCCTATTAGGTTTAAGGACCACAGTATATCCAGCATGATCTTAGCACAGGATTATTAAATACATCTGCATTGTCCCTATTTTCGGGGACCACTATTCAACCCATTATTATTATGTTAATAATAGGGGAAACAGGGCATACTGTCTTTGCAAGTTTTAAATCCAAAACTATTTTTTAAATTAAAATTTTTCATCTGTAAATTAGTGAACAATAAAAAGAAAAATAATTTGATAAAATAGTTGCAAGCAAAATAAATTGACAGGCATTCATGAAAAGAGCTTGAAGAAAATGTAATATTTTAAAATAATAGTTCCTTAAGAGCAGGGGATTATTGATAATTATATTTTTAGTGTTTCTATGGACTTTTAATACTATTTAATTGAATGATGCATTTTCCCAAAAATGATTTCTTTTGCCAAGAGAGAGAGAAAGAGAGAGAGCCAGCGAGCGAGAGCGCTCAAATCATTGTAAAGCATCAATTTTCAGGCACTGCTCTATGAACCCTTAATAGTAACATCTCGTGGAATGTGGCTGTTACACAGAATTTCTGGAGTAAAATATGAAGACCCAAACCCAGTAAAAAAAAAAAAAAAAAATTCACAATTAGAATGTGACAATGGATTTTGGGCACTTATATTTGTAATTAGAGATACACAGCAACCATCCCATACAGTTGGTCATATTATCCTCTTTACCAACAGAATATTTAGAGAAATGCAGATTTTGCAGTTGCCAGGTAATTTTGTCCAACAAATTAATTCAAAATTAAGCATCTTTTCTAATTTGTCCTCTGTTCTGCTAGGCACAGAGCATCACCCAATGGTGGGCAGACCCACAGCCCAGAAGTCCTTGCTTTAGGATGAGTAAATGCCTCCAAAAGCAGCTGACCACACGTCTTCCAGGGATCACATAGAAATTTGAAGGATTTCAAGTATTCAACTATGTCACATACAATATGATAATTCCTCCTGTGCAGCATTTTAGACTTCCAGCAGCTTTAGCATCTAGAGTAAAGTCAATTCCCAAAGTGTGAGATACAAGCTTTCAGGGGCAAGTTGGGTAGGGAGAGGTCATCACTGAACAAGAGGTCATCAGTGAACAACAGCACTTTGTTTTTAAGGCAATGTACTAATGCTTTTACAGGAGAGACTTGATCAAATTAAATTGGTAAAGAAACACTAATCATGGTAAATTAGTTTACCCTGCAATACTTAAAGCATTCTGAATTGTAGAAAAATGATTAGAAACAATGGGATTGGCAGCTGCTAGAACTTGGAAGGAAGGTATAGAATGCATAGTGAACTGAACTGCTAAAGCATCCTAGTTTAATTTAGTGTTTAACAGCACCTGTACTGCCCTAAGGTTATGTTACATATATTACAACCCAGTACAATAACTCATGTTCATATTGATGACTTAAGGCCAGAATATTCTATTCAGTGAAGCAGAGAGACATGTAAATTAATTTCAGAGGTACATTAAGATTCATATAAATGAAGCATAAGGCACAACACCAGTTTTCAAAATGTAATCTGAGACCCTGGAAAAGGTTACCTTGCCTTTTTCACTGTGTTGACATTTGCACTGATGGTGAAAAATATATATGTGATAGAACTGACAGTACCTTAGCATGAATCAAGGCAACAGCACCTTAAAAATACCCTCCAGGAAGCAGGAAAAATCATTAATGTTATTAAATTGCAATCTTTAAGTGTACATTTTTAATGATCGATGTGATTAAATGAGAAGTACACACAAAATGCATCTGCAGCCATGTTTTAGTCCACTTTTTTGCTGCTGTGACTAAAGGACCTGGCCAAAACAACTATAGAGGAGGAAATGTTTATTTGAGGGCTCACAGTTTCAGAGGTCTCAGTCCATAGACAGCTGGCTCCATTCCTCAGGGCTCCAGATGAGGCTGAACATCATGGCGGAAGAGTGTGGTGGAGGGAAGCATCTCACATGATGGTTAAGAAGCAAGAGAGAGAAATTCTACTCCCCAGGTACAAAATATATACCCCAAAGCCATGCCCCTAATGACCCACCTCCTCTTGCTATACCCCACCTGCCTCCAATTACTACCCAATAAATCCCAACAGGTGATTAATTCCCTGGTTGGGTTAAGGCTCCACAACCCATCATTTTACCTCTGAATCATTTTCATACTGCCTTACAGATGAGCTTTTGGGGGACACCTCACATCCAGAGCATAACAGGCCATAAGTGAAGTATGATAGCAGTTTTAAGGAAAAGCATGTGTGCTCTTGTTTGAGCTATAAACTGAAGTAGAAACTAGTTTTATTGCAGAGGAAAAACATCAAACTCTAGTTATTGAGAATTAGGTTATGTGGCAAGCATTTTCTTAGAAGGAATGAGGCAAATCTGTCACTTCAAACATTTCACAGTACTTGTGCCAAAAAAAAAAAAAAAAATGGGATTTTTTTAAACTAAAAGTAAAAAATAATTAATTAATTTTAAAACTTGGGACTTTTGAACAAAATTAGAACTTCAGAAAATTTACAGCCCTTATTATGTGCTTGCCAGATCCCCATTACTAAAGATTTGTCTGACAATATTAAAAAATAAGTTACTTAGATATTGTATACATAGTAAAACGTATCAACATTTGAAGAGCTGCATAACTTGATGCGCAAATTTTCTAGATGACCAATGCATGATGTTACAAAATCATCCATGAGTAAAAGATCAACTCAACATACAAGATTAGCCAATAGATTTTAATGCAATAAGATATGAGAAAGTAATTGATATGGTTTCAGAGTTCAATTGCAATAATTTTTTTTGGTTTTATGAATTATCGTTCAATAAATCATATTTTAAGCTAAACTTAATATTTGTCTTTTTGTTTTCTTTTTTCCCCTTGCTGGTCCACTGACCATAATTTTGTATTAAGGTTTTTATTTTGTAGATTTGCATGCAATTTTTAAAAGTAAAAATAATAGAGATCCCACCTACCCTTTACTCAACTTACCCCAAGGCACCACCTTGCAAACTGTATAATACACTATCCTGAACAAAATGTTGACATTGATACAAAGTACAGAATAGTTCTATCATCATGAGGATCCCTCTTGTTGACTTTTAGTCCTACCCATTCTTGTCCCCCACCTTGAAAACCTAGAACCCATACAATGTTATCATTGCAAGAATGTTATATAATGAAATCACATAGCCTATAAGCTAGAAATGACTTTTTAATATAATTCTCTAAAGATTCCTCATTGTTATTGCATGTATTAATGGGGCAGTCCATTAATGGTTCACTGGTTTTTATAGCTGAGTACTATTCCATGGTATGGATGTACCACAGTTTGCTTAATCCATTGAAGGATATCCAGAGTCCTTCCAGTTTGTTTTTTTTAATAAAGCTGCTATAAACATTTGTGTACAAGTTGTGAGGCAATCACGAATTTTCATTTCACTAGGATAAATGCCTAGGCATGCAATTGTTGGGTTGTCTGGTTAGCGATTATTCTTCCTTTTAATTGCCAAGTTATTTTCCACAGAGCCGAATCATTTTACATTCCCACCAATAACATGTGAGTGACCCAGTTCTCCACATCCTTACTAGCACTTGGTGTTGCGACCATTATTTTATTTTAACCACTCTGTAGTGACATCTTATTGTGCTTTCATCTTGCAGTTTCCTAACAGCTAATGATGTTGACCACCTTTTCATATGCATTATTTCCATCTACATATCTTATTGGTGAAATGTCAATTAATGTCTTTTGCTTGTTTTCCAATTAGATCATTAGGTATTTTTACTGTTAGTTTTTTGAAAATTCATTATGTATTCTAGACACTAGGCCTTTGATAGATATGCGTTTTGCAAATATTTTCTCCAAGTCTGTAGCTTGTACTTAATCCTCTTAACAAAGTCTTTTTGCAGAGCAAAAGTTTTTAATTCTGATGAAGTCCAATTTATCAATTTTTTTCTTTTATGGATCACTTTACCTAGCCTTAACTCCCAACAATCTTCTCCTAGTTTGTAGTTTTACATTTTTACATTTAAGTCTGTGAACCATTTTAAGTTAAATTTTTTATGATGCAAGACTTTAAGTCAGCATTCGTCCCCACCCACTATTGTTGTTCAATTGCTTCAACAGCAGTTATTGAAAAGGCTATCCTATGTCCATTTCGTTTTTGTACCTTTACCAAAAATCAGTTGTGCATATCTGGGGCAGTCCATCTGTGGATTTTCTGTTTTATTCCACTGAAATATGGGTTCATCCCTTCACCAAGACCACACAGTATCGATTACGATAGCTAATACAAATAGTCTTAAATTTAGTAAGTTGATTCCTCCCATTTTATGCCTCCTTCTTAAAGTTGTTTTATCTATCTAATTCCTTTACCTTTCCTTATAAATTTTAGGATACTTTTGTTTATATCTACAAAAAAAAGTCTTGTTGGAATGGAAGTTTGATGAAAATTAAATTGATCAGTATATCAGTTTGGAGACAAAATGACATGTTTACTGTGTAGAGTCTTCTAATCCATGAACACAGAATATCTCCATTGAATTAGGTTGCTGTAATTTCTTTCGTCGGCATTTTGTAGTTTTCAGCATTCAGATCCTGTATAGGTTTTGTTAGATTTACACCTAATTATTTCACATTTTGAGCAACTATAAATCATATTATAGTTTTTATTGTAGGATTTATATGTTCATTAAGAGATACACAGGAATAGAAGGGAATTGTTTCTGTTGTATTGTATCTTGTGACTTTACTGAACTCAATTATTAGTTCTGTGAGATTTATCTTTTACATATTCCTTAGAATTTTCTATATAGGCAATCACACCATTTGCAAAATTGTCTTGTTTTCTTTCAGTTCTGTGGTGCTTTGCATTCTTCTTCCTGCCTTATGGCACTGACCAAAATTTCCAGCACTGTGTTGAATAAGATGGTGAGGGAAGCCATCCTGGCTTTCACCATTAAATATAATGGTGGCTGTAGATTTTGGTAAGATGTTCTTTTTCTAGTTGTAGAAGTTTCCCATTATTCCTATTTTTCTGAGAATTTTTATCAGGAAAATGGATGCTGACTTCTGTCATGCTTTTCCTGCTTTGATTGATATAATTATGTAATTTTTCTTCTTTATTCTGATAATATGAGGGATTGAAATTGTTTTCAAATTACTGAGCCAGCCTTCAAAATCCCTGAAATAACCCGCTTAGGCCATGCTGCCTAGGTTCCTTTTCTGTATGTTTCAACTCCATGTCCTAATATTTTAAGGATATTTTATACCTAATATTCATAAGGAATTATCTTTGTTCATTTTGTGCTCCTATAAGAGAACACCTGAGACTGGGTAATTTATATATTAAAAAAAACAGAAATTTATTCTTTCATAGTTTGAGAGGCCAGGAGATCCAAGATCAACTGGAATCTTGTGTGGGACTTCTTACTATGTCCTCACATGGCAGAAAGCAGAAGGGCTAAGAGGAAAAAAGGAAGCTGAACCTATATTTTTTTATTACAGCAATAATCCTATCTATGAGAGCATCCTCATATGATAATTATTTCTTAAATGATTAACATGGGACCACCTGTTAATACTGTTACGATGGCAATTTAATTTCAGATTTAATGGCAGTTAAATTCAGATTTAATTTCAATTTAATGGCAATTTGAGTTTAGAAAGGGATATTCAAACCAAAGCAAGAATATTGGTCTATTATTGATTTGTACATACTTTGTGGGGGTGGGGGTAGGTACTGTCTTTGTCTAGCTTAGTTAACAGTATTGCTAGCTCTATAAAATGAATCTGGAGGCCGGGCTGAGGATGTAGCCCATTAGTAGAGCACTAAAAAAAAAAAAAAAAAAAACCTTCAGACATGTTCTCTTTTCTTTTCTGAAAGAAATTATATAGAAGTGGTGCTAATTCTTCCTTAAGTAACTGGTGAATTCCTCTCCAGTATAATTATGTGGGCCTGAATATATTTAAGAAAAAAGGAAAAAAGAATATTTGAGAAAAAATTCCAAGAAATATGTAAAAGAGAAATCTCACAGAACAAAAATAATTGAGTTCAGTAAAGTCACAAGATACAATATAAACAGAAACATTTCCCTTCTATTCCTCTGTATCTCTTAATGAACATATAAATTCTACAATAAAAACTATAATGATTTATAGTTGCTCAAAATGTGAAATAATTAGGTGTAAATCTAACAAAACCTATACAGGATCTGGATGCTGAAAACTACAAAATGCTGACGAAAGAAATTCTTAACAGTTATATATTCAATTATCTATTTCATGTTTGGAAAATTTTTTGATATTATTTCATTGAGTAGATTGTTCATGCCTTTGGTTTGGACCTCAATGCCTTCCTCTATCCCAATAACTGTTAAATTTGGTTTTTTTTACGCTATCCCATATTTCTTGAATGTTCCTCTCATGGTTTCTTACCATTTTCACTGTCTAGTCTACATTTTTTTCAAGATTATATATTTTATCTTCATTGTCTGAGGTCCTGACTTCCAAGTGGTCTAATCTTTTAGTGATGCTTTCAATTGAGCTTTTAATTTTATGCCCTTCTTTCTCCTCAGCAGGGCCACATCACCCTTCTGACAGTGCTGCATTGTTTATAAGGAATTTACTATGAAATCTATCTTCAATACAAAATTATATGAACTCACTTCTAGAAATTTCCTTTATGTCTTGATTGTCAAAAAGGCCATGATAGATATTGTTTCATTACAAATTTATCATAGGGAAAAGAATTTTAGTTAAGTTAAAACTTGGGCTAGGGATACAGTTCAGTTATAGAACACTTGCCTATCATGTGTGAGGTATTGGGTATTTGGTTTATTGTTTCTTTCATTTCAAGGATTTCTCTTTGGTTTTTCTTTAGAACCTCTATTTCCTTATTGAAGTAATCTTTTGCTTCCTGTACTTGCTCATGTAGCTCTTTGTCAAAATGATCTTTTGCTGCCTGTATTTGCTCTCTTATATCATCCTTTAATTCACAGAACATTTTAATTATGTACATCCTGAACTCCTTCTCTGTAATTTCATCTGCTGTGCTGGCCATGGATTCTAATAATGTGATATCTTGATTTGTTTGTGGCACTTTCTTCCCTTGTCTTTTCGTGTTGCCCATGTGTCTTCCTTTCTAGCTCTGTGAATCTGAGGCATTGGGTTTTACCCTATTGGCATATAGTGCCCCTATAGGGTTCCAATACCTCTCCTTAAGGGGAAGGACAATTTTAACAGATCCCAATGTAAACAAAATACCACCTAAAAACAAATAGTTGTTATTAAGACATTTATAGTTTGGTCACAATGTACAGAAATGGTGAATTCAGTTATTATCTACAATATAACCCATAGGTTTGTAAAAGGGTTTACAGTTTCTGATGGTGGACAAAGAACTGGGGAGGAGGTGCAGGAAGACATGCTGAGGAGGAATTCATGAGGATATGGAATTGTTATGTCTTAGGAAGTGTGAAAGAGAAATCTAAAGAAGAAGGTTAGTAGCAGGAGAATAGAGAAGTAGTAATTATGGGTAGACAAGTAAGAAGGAAGACAGTAGAGTACATTAGACAAACATATATTAAGAAAAATTTTAAAAATGCTAAAATAATAAAAATTGGAGAGAAAAAAACAAAAAATGAAGAAAAAAGAATATACAACAATTGTAATATACTATTCAGTTATCTCAGTCCTCAATATCCTAATTCATGCAAAGTACTTGGTTTTGGTATGTTGGGAATGTGTGGGCAGGAGAATAGAGAGAAGAAAAAAAAAATCTCAAGGGAATAAAAAAGGATTGTTTTGGCTGCAGATCATTATCTTTCCTGCTTCCCTTATCATCCAATAGGTGGGGCTGTCTGTTCTTAGTTGGTATCTCCACCCTCAGTATGGTGGGGGTTACCAGGGTGTGACAGTTGGTCCTATTGGGAGTCTGCACCTCAAGAATCTCCTTTGGGTTCTGCTCCTGTGATGTGTGCACCGGGTCTTATCTCCTCATCTCGCCTCACAGTTCCTGCCCTCTAAATTAGTCTCTAAAGTGTATCTCCCTCACCCTCTCCTTTTCTACTTCCTAGTCAGGAACCTTTCTCTCTGGGGGTCTTGTGTGTTGCACTCTGGTGGCTGCGCACCTGTCGTGGAGGGCTGTTTGGAATTGGGCAGTCACTCTGCTGAGTTAGCAGCTGCTGGGGACTGGGAGGAATTAGAAAACTATGGGTACCTGGTTATCCAGTGTTCCAAACTGGTAGTTGCCCCAACTAAAGATGGTGATGGAGGTGTCCCAAGATGGAGGCTGATGCTTTCAGTGAAGGGGTGTTGGGTCAGGTGGGGGGAGCCAGGCAAATGCATTGTGCGATGCATTCAGAGATGAGCTCTGTGGTGTACTGTGTTGCAGATGTAGGCTTTCTTCAGAGCCTGTGATGTCCAAGGTGCAGGCAGGCTCCCATGAGTAGGGGACTATGGCAGTAGCTGCTGAGTCCCAATATGGAGGGGACCAAGGAGCCCCACATTAGTAGATGAGGGTCCACACAGCAATGGCAGCTTGAGTTCCTGCATGTGGGTAGCGACTGAGTGTCCTTCATGGGAGCAGTGTCTGGAAATTCTGCACCTGCACTGATCCCAGTGGTCCCCCTTATGGCACCCTGCATGGGCAAGTAGTTAGGAGTCGGGAGTCCTTTTCTAAGCTGAGGCCTGGGGCCCCACAGGACACAGTGGCCATGATTATTCCTGTGAAAGATCAGCTGTGGAGTGGTCCTCTATCACTCTCAGCAAAACAGTATTCCCATTAGTTGAGACCCGGGTCACCAAGCAACACGGAATGCTTCCTCCCTCTGGCCTGCCATCTTGGATTCCCCCTCAATTATCTATTTCCATTGAATGAGCTATGGCAATTTGGGGGTTTTTTTTTGAGGAATTTCTCATTTCATCTAAGTTGTCAAATTTGTGTGTGTGTGTAGAGTTGTTCATAATATTCCTGTAGTGTTCTGTTTATGCTTTCTGGGGTCCATGATAATTTCTCGTTTTATTTCTATATTGTTAATTCATGTCTTCTCTTGACATTTTTTTCCCATCAATTTTACCAGAGATCAATTTTATTGATCTTTTCAAGAACTGGCTTTTTTGCCAGTTTTCTTTATTGCTTTTCTGCTCTCGATTTCATTGATTTCTGCTCTTCATTATTCATTCCTGCCTCTTGCTTTGGGTTTATTTTGCTCTTCTTTTTCTGGGTTCTTGAGATGGGAGTTAAAATGATTGATTTGAGACTTTATTTTTTTCTATTGTAAGCATTTAATGCCATAAATTTCCCTCTCAACCTTCTTTCAGCTGTGTCCCACAATTTTTGATGTGTTATATTTTCATTCATTTCAATGCATTTTGAAATCGCTTGAAACTCCCCCTTCAGCCCATTGATTATTTATAGCTGTATAGTTTAGATTCCTAATGTCTAGAGGTGTCTTCTGTTATTCTCTTGTTATTGATTTTTTTTGTTTGTTTGCTTCTGCAATGGACTCTATTCTGGTATACATGTTGTGGTAAATGAAAAGAATATGTATTCTGCTTTTGTTGGTTTCTGCATACTTCAAGTTTCAACTAGATCCTGTTAGTCAATGGGTCTGTTGAGTTCAATATCCTTACTGATTTTCTAAAAGTGTGCTATTAGTTGTTGAAAAGGGGATGCTGAAGTCTCTAACTAGAAAAGTAGAATTGCCTATTTCTCTTGTCAGTTCTATAATTTTTCTTCATATTTTGCTGTTCTGCTGTTTGGTGCATGTATTTTCTCAGATTATTGTCTTCTTGGTGTATTCACAATTTTATTATAATACAACACCCCTTTCTGTCTCTGATAACTTTCTGTACTTGGGAAATTCCTTCCATCTGATATTAATATAGCTATTCCCACTTTTCTTTGTTTAATATTTGCATATTCATTTTTACCATCCTATTCTCAATGTGAATCTATTATTGTATTTTAACTCTGTTTCTGGTAGAAACCACACAATTGGATCATGTTTTTTAATCCCTTCTGCCACTCTGTCATGTAATTTGTGTATTTAAACATTTTATATTTCATTTAGGGCTGACGTATGCCATTTTAGTTTTTGTTTTCTGTTTTTCTGATTTCTTTTGATTATCTGTTTTCTTTCTCCCTTTCTGTTCATTTCTGTGGTTACTTGAACATACTTTAAAATTCCACTTTTAAAATAGTGTTTTTGAGTGAATGTTTTACATAGCTTATTACTTGTTGATGTAGATACTAGGAAACATAAACATAACTTACCACAGTCTACTGATGTCACCATTTTACCAATTCAAGTGATAATGTATAAGACTTAGCTCCCTTTATGTCTCTTTACCTTACCCCATTTATAATTGTCTTTAGGAATTTGCTCTGTACACATTTACAACCACATTAGTGTGATAATGTTTGTTTTGACTGATATGTATACTTAGGAAAACTCAAAAGGAGAAACAACACTATGGTTTTTATCCCTATTTTTGCTGTACATGTTCTTGTTCCTTCCAGATATTCTTTTTTGTTGTTGTTCCAATTAGTTATACATGATAATAGAATGTATTTTGACATATTATACATATATGGAGCATAACTTTTCATTCTTCTGGTTGTACATGATGTAGAATTACATTAGTCATGGAATCATATATGCACATAGGATAGTAATGTCTGACTCATTCTACTCTTTCCTTTTCCCATTCTGCCTCCCTTCCCTTCATTCCCCTTTGTTTAATCCAAAGTACTTCTTTTCTTCCCTAACTCCCACCCCTTATTGTTCTGATAGTTGTTCTTTATCATTTTCTTTCTGTTTAGAGAACTTCTTCTAGCCATTCTTTTAGGGTAAGTCTGTTGGCAACAAATTCTCTTAATTTCCTGAGAATGTCTTTATTCCCCTTTAATCCTAAAGAATATTTCTTTGGATACAGGGAGCTGGGTTCACAGTTCCTTTCTTTTCACACTTTAGAAAATATTCTGCCACTTACTTCTAGCTACCATAGTCTCTGAGGGGAAATCCACTTCCATTCACATTGCTGTTCCCTTGTCGTTAACATGTTCCCTCTCTCGTTGCTTTCAGGATGTTTTCTTGTCTGGTTTTCAGAATATTTACTAATAAACTTACTTAATTAACATATATTTGGGTGTTTTCTATTGGGGGTTTTCATAGAATCTGTAAATTTGAATTGCCAAACTGGTGAAATATTCAGCCATTTTTTCTTTAAGTTATCTTTTCAGTCTCTCTCTCTTTTTCTTCCCCTTTGGGATCATCATAACACAAATATTAGATCTTTTGTTATAGTCCTACAATCCCTGAGGCTAATTACTATTTTTTTCCAGTCTATTTTCTTTTTATTGTTTAGATTTGGTAACTTCTAAGGTTCTGTCTTCAAGTTCATTGATTCTCTACTAATTTTACTTTTCAGTTCACTCCCTAATGTTTCAGGTTTCAGTCATTTTTTAAGTCTAAATTGTGCCTGTTTCTTCTCTGCATCTTCTGTTTCTTTACAAAGTCTTACTTTCTTTTTTTTTTTTTTCTTTCTTTGTACTGGAGATTGTACCCAGGTGGGCTTTGCCTCTGAGCTATCTTCCCCATCCTTTTTAATTTTCTTATTTATATTTTAGTTTTGAGACAGGGTCTTGCTAAGTTGTTGAGGATCCCACTAAGGTTGCTGAGACTGACCTCTAACTTGCAATCCTCCTGCCTCAGTCTCTAGATTTTTAGGATTTCAGTCTGTGTCACTGTCCTTTATGAATCTATTTTTTTAACTATGTTGCAAAGTTGTTTGTAATTGCTCATTGAAGCATTTTTATGGTTGCAGCTTTAAAATTTTGTTGTATAATTTTAATGTTTCTGAGATCTCAGTGATGGTATCTATTGATATTCAGTTTGAGATTTTTCTAGTGCTGAATAAGATTAATAAATTTCAGTTGAAATTTGGATATTTGGGGTCTTAAGCCATAAGACTCTAGATCCTATTTAAACCTCCTGTTAACTGACACTCTACTAGACCTCCTCTGATTCCACCACTGGAGAGGGGTGTGGCTTGTGACTAAGATGGGGATAGAATCCCTTGTGGTCTCACCTGACAGCATGGGGGTGTCTCATTACCACTCCATTAGAATCAAAGTAACTGCTCAACACGCAGCCCTCTTTGGAACCATACTGGCAGAAGTGTTAGTGTTCTTCCTACTCTCTTTACTGGTGGAGGTAGAATGGGGACAGTTTTTTCTGGAATACAACAGTTATTTTTCTAAAAATTTTCTGATTTTCTGTTCTGCTGGGTTGCACTTCTCCTGGTTCTTTGGCTAGAGATAGCAGGTTTGGGATTTTTTTGTTTTCTTTTTTGTCTTTACCTGTTAGCATTTCCAGATTACCAGCTTTTTCAGCTCAAGTCTAGGATATATGAAGCAAAAAGAGAAAGAAAGAAAGAAAGAAAGAAAGAAAGAAAGAAAGAAAGAAAGAAAGAAAGAGGGAGGGAGGAAGGAAAGAAGGAAAGGGAAAGAAAGGAGAAAGAGAAAGAGAGGAAGGAAGGAAAAGGGAAGGAGAAAGAGAAAAGAAAACCCATGTCATTCCTTGAGTCCTAAAGCTCCTAGCTAGTATGCCTCCCTCTCTCCACATGAACGGTTGTCTCACCTTGTCATGCCCAGGTTTTTGACCTGCAATGGGCAGGAAGAAGAGGGAAAACTGATTCTACCCTACCTTACCCAGAAGTGGAAGTCTCACAGCAAACTCTCAAGATAACTACTGCTTCTTAAATTTGGATATATTAAAGAATATCTTAATATTATGTACAAAATGGTATTAAGGTATTTTTTTTCTTTTTCAACTACGTATCTGTTTAAAAACTAGAATTGTTCTCATATTATTTCAATCAAACCACTCACAGAATTGTACACAGAAGTAGACTTGAGAATCCAGCTGTCTTCTATAAAGGCAGACAGCAAAGAAATTTTTGAAGTAAGTAAATAATCCTAGTTTTTTCACTATGTTTTTTGTTTTTAAAAACATAATTATTTCTCATAAAAATACATTTTTATATTAACAAATGACTTTATTACTACTATTTTTAAAATAAATATTTTGGCATTTTGTTTAAATTTCTAATATTGTAAATGTCAATATAGGTAGCTCAAATAAACCATTATTACAACCTCAGTAATTTTAAGAGTGTCAAGAGGGTCATAATCCAAAATGTTTGAGAATGTATGAGGTAGATAAAAGTAATACTGAAGGAAATTCTTACCTCCTCTCCTGAGAGTTGCAGGTTGTGAACATATTGCATAGTTCCTTGTGCCAATTCAGAAGGTATCCCTGGTGGCACCAGAGGGACACAGGCATAGTCTTCGTTTTCTCTCTTAACAGGAATTCCATACAGTATTCTAAAATGTAATTTTTAAAAATCAGTGTTTTTTACATTATTGATAAAGCAAAAAATGTTTGCTTTCTTTTCATACCTCCATTAAAATAAACATATGGTCATTTGACATCGGCACTAAGTAAAAATTGTGAAAAGATCAAATACTCAAAAAGGAGAACCCAAAAATAATTTGTTTGGCTCTGAGTACCTCTTAATAGTAACCTTTGTGATGGTTTTGTTTTATTATATTGGAAAAATAATACATTCACTCTGTGAAAGCCCAATTATACAAGAGATCTAAAATTCTCTATGACCTGACTTCTAACCTACTCCACACTCCACACTCACAACAAAGATTTGGGGCAAAACACCAGCCTGAGCAGAACTGCCTTCTCACATTACAGTTTTGTCTTCTTGATCCACATCTTGCTGGGATGTACAGAAAATTGTTTTGGTGTCAGATCTTCCCTTGGTAGGCTACCAGCTACATATATCTAAGAATATATATATATATATAGGTTAAAAAAATTATCAATAAAAGCCTTAATTTAGCCAAAGATATGAGATAAATCAAACTTTGAAGGCAGAATGTATCATTAATGACTGACCTGTGGGTGGCTTGAAAATACATTAATTTTTATATTGTGTAACTATTAAATATAAAATACACAATGAATAGAAAATGGGCCTCTACAGACTATAGTTCTATCAATTTCACATAAAAATATTTAGAGGTCTAACTTTTCTATTATATGAACAGCCAATACGAGTCACTAGATGTAAAAAATAAATATATACAACGTATTTGTTGATAGTATGCTAAAACTCTCAAATCCCATCTTACCAGCTCCTAAGGGATAGTCTGCCCAACTCCAGACTGAAGAAGATAGGAATTTTCCAAAGTAGACTCATGAAAATAAGCAAACCTATCTCACCTTGCCAAATATCTGAATTCAAAGAGAAGTTAGATCTCAACTCCCAGCCTGGTAGATGTCATTGCCACCAACACCTACTCCATTCTACTGTGCTTTGCTGAGCTGCTGAGGATAAAGAGGTAAAAACCTTGCTGTAGCCAGTGTTCTAGATGTGATGATGTAGGACCCACTAACTACTTCAGAAGGCAGAAAGTTCTGGGGTTTCTCTGGGCAAGCACAGGTGGGACAAAGTTGTCCGGTTCTTCGGTAGCAGTGTCCCAGTTACTCCTTTTGTAAATTGTCATTTTGGCCAGTGAGCATATTAAACAGACATAGTGTGGCTCCAGAGTCAAAAGTGGTGACAGTAGAGGCCACTGAACACCTGAATCTCAGCTAAGGTGGTGTGTTGACAGTATGGCTTTCAGCTTCCCACCTTCCTGATGAGGAGCAGCAGCAGCAGCCAGTTAAGCACGCTGTGTGGGTTTTCCCTCAAGCCCTCCTGGACTAATGGTGATCTTTCCAACCTTTCCGTTGATTTTATAAGCATGAACTTGCCCTTACTCAATACCTTCACTAAAGATGTTCCTGTTTTCTGCAACTGAATCTTGACTGATATATTTACAAAAATGAAAGAACAGGAATAGGACTAGGGACTAAGAGAGGAAACCCAGAGTATAAATATATCAAGACCAATAAGAAAGTTCTAAGATTAGGTTGTGGGGAAAGGGTGGCACTTTGGTCCCCAAAGCAGCAGTGTTGGGAGCTGGGGCCTAGTGGGAAGTGTTTGGGTCATGGATTTAGAGCCCTTATGGAGGGATTAATACCTTTCTCGAAGAGATGGGTTAACTATAGTGGGTGGGATTTTTTCTCCCTTTTTCTCATTTGTTAGCTTTTCCTCACCATAACCAAAATACCTGGCAAGAACAACTTAGAAGAAGGGAACTTTTTCTGGCTAATGGTTTCAGAGATTCAGTCCATGATCTGCCCACGCCATTGCTCTGGGCCCAAGGTGTGGCAAAACCTCGCAGCAGAAGGGCATGGCAGAGGAGCACTGCTCCACGGATGGAGGCCAGGAAGCAGAGAGGGGAATGGGTCCCAGGTGTTATGGCCTAGACATGAGGTGGCCCCCAAAAGTGTGTGTAATTTTCAGAGGTGAAATGCTTAGATTATAAGAGTTGTTAGATTAAGTCAGTGGATTGATCCACTGATATAGATTAATTGGGCGGGAACTGTATGCAGATAGGGTGTGTCAGGAGGAAGTAGGTCACTGGGAGTGTGCCTTTGAGATTTATATTTTGTCCTCTGGCAAGCAGAGCTCTCAGCTGCCTACTTGCCCTGTCCTGAGCTGCTTTCTTCCACCACGCCCTTCTGCTATGATGGACTGTTTTATTCTAGACACCATTTCTTTAAAGCACTAAACTGATTTTACAACCTATTTATGGGGTCTGAATCCACAACCTGGAAAGCATTAGCTTACATAAGCGAATGTTTAAAAAAATAGACTCCGAAGGTCTGGAAAAATCTTCAGGAATTCATCTTCTTGAAGATGCTAATCTACAAATCATTTTCTGTAGCCTTGTATAATTTTTTTCTTTAAAAATTTCAAGAGAGGAATGTAAATACTCTGTATGCTTTTTAAAAATCAAAGATGATAGTCTCAAAATGGTGAGTCTACAAAAGAGTACACCTATAATTATATAGAATTTTTTTTATTAATGTGGGTCAAAAAGTTACACAGGCAGTTTTATATAAACCATCAGTGAAATAGAACACAAGTCTATATAACAGGTTCACAAACATGTTGGAATTTAATGTATGAAAATCTGTGCTATGGTTTGGGTATGGTTTGCGTCTACTTCCCAAGAGTCATGTGCTGAGAGCTGGATCCCCAATATTGTGATGCTAAGAAGTATTAAAACCTTTAAGAGGCAGAGAGCCTAGAGGTCATTTTTGCTCATACCTTTCTTTCTTTGACTTCCTATCCCACCATGTGATTTCTCACTCCCTCAGCTTCCGAACATTGGGATCCCATCCACCTTTAGGCCTTCAGCAGAGTTAAGCAGAACCAGCATCATGCTCTTGAACCTCCAGAACTGGGAGCTAAATAAACCTTCACTTTTTATAAAGTACTTAGTTTCAGGTATTTAATTATAGTAACAACAAATAGATTAACACAACTGGCATTTCAAATCACTGAGGAAAAGAAAATTTGTTAGATAATTTATGTCATGCAATTGGCTAGTAAGTTGGGGAAAAATAATAATGTTTATTCTTCTTAATCAAATAAATTGCAGATGGATAAAACATTTATTTTTTTAAAAGGAAGTCACAAAATAGCTTGGGAAAAAATATAACAGAATATATTTAAATGTAAGTGTGAAATGGCCTTGTAAAAATGTACCAAAACTAAAACACATAAAGGAAACAATTTCTAATTTTTACCACATAAAAATTAAAACTCTGTCTAGCATAAAACACCATAAATAAAACTGAAAAATAAAATGGAAAAAAAATGTAAATAGTATGTATGCCAAATAATTAAGATCTTTAATATTAAAAGATCACTTAAAAATCCAGAAGAAAGAGATGAATAGTAAACTCCACAAAGATAGAGAAAAGACTGTTCTTGGTAGGGGGGTATGNATGAGATGTTCTTTTTGTTGTTGTTGTTGTTGGTCTTTAAATTTTTTTTTTTTTTTTTTTTTTTGGTACCAGGAATTGAGTCCCAGGGGTACTTAATACTGAGGCACATTCTCAGCCCTTTTTATATTTTTATTTTGAGACAGGGTCTGACTAAGTTGCTTAGGGCCCCAAGTGCTGAGGCTGGCCTCAAACTTGTGATCCTCAGCCTCCCAAGTCACTGGGATTACACTCATGTGTTACCACATCCAGCAAGAATGTCCTTTTGAAAAGATTCAATATAGGAAACAAAAAAAAAATTCTAGAAAGGTTCTACCTTACAGTCTCTAAGAAAATATTTAAATGTTTTCATGAAACAAGTAAGAAAAGTTCAGATAAAACAAAAGACTTACAGTTTTCCCAAGATATAACAGTAGTAACAAAAATAAGAAAAAATGCTGTAACAGTATTGAAATAGGAGTTATTATGATATTTTTTAATATTCAAGCCTTAGAAACTGAAGCCACTGATGAACAGAGGTTTGAAAGGTGAATGTAAGCAAAATAATAGTATAAAAAACAGTTAATGAAGCACTAACAAATAGCTAAATGTTATTCCTGAAGAAATACATGAAATAAACATAATGGAAACGTTACTCAAAATAAAATAGAAAAAAAAAATCCCAAACCAAGGAGCAATATATTAGCATATCAGAGGGGCTTTGCATTTAGTGGAAAAAAAATAATTAGAAAGCAAAGCATTCTCAAATATGTGCTTAGGAATTATTTAATTTAAAATCCTATGAGTATCTAGGAGGAGAAGAGGAGAAACAGATCACATGTGAATAAAATAAAAACAGGCTGGCTGCAGATTTCTCTCTCACAACACCAGATATGAGATAATGATACAAACGAAAACACAGATAAATATTGGTGAATATGACAGATTATAGGAAATAGCAAAGAAGCAAAAAAAAAAAAGAGAGAAAGAGGATATAAAACAAAATGACAAAAATAATACCAAGTACTTCTTCTATAACAAAAAATGAATACAGGATGATTGAGGGATTAGGAGGAAGGGAAGGAAAGTGGAGGAACTGCAGAATGAAATTGGCCAAATTATACTATGTGCATGTATGAAGATATCACAATGAATCCTATTTTTATGTATAATTATAATGCACCAATCATAAATAAATAAATAAATAAAGGGTGGATGACTAGCAAGGTACTTAAGGGAAGGCAATCAGGGGGAGGGAAAAGGGGAGGGAAAGGGGAAGACATGGGGACTGCATGGAGCACATTATGTGCATATATGAATATGTCACAAGGAGCCCCATTATTATGTATCATTTAATGCACTAATAAAAACATTATATTAATACTTTTAAAATAAATTTCTGGTTAGCTTATAAACATTCAAATTGATGTGATCTAGAAGAGGCACGACTAAGAAAAATTAAAATGTAAGAAAGAGCTAACAATAATATATATGTAAAGCAAAAAATGAGACAAGGTCGTTTTACTTTGTGTGGGTTGAGTATACTATCTACAATGAAAATGTATGGACCACAGTTAACCATCTCTTAAATTTTTTTTATTAATGTGGGTCAAAAAGTTACACAGGCAGTTTTATATAAACCATCAGTGAAATAGAACACAAGTCTATATAACAGGTTCACAAACATGTTGGAATTTAATGTATGAAAATCTGTGCTATGGTTTGGGTATGGTTTGCGTCTACTTCCCAAGAGTCATGTGCTGAGAGCTGGATCCCCAATATTGTGATGCTAAGAAGTATTAAAACCTTTAAGAGGCAGAGAGCCTAGAGGTCATTTTTGCTCATACCTTTCTTTCTTTGACTTCCTATCCCACCATGTGATTTCTCACTCCCTCAGCTTCCGAACATTGGGATCCCATCCACCTTTAGGCCTTCAGCAGAGTTAAGCAGAACCAGCATCATGCTCTTGAACCTCCAGAACTGGGAGCTAAATAAACCTTCACTTTTTATAAAGTACTTAGTTTCAGGTATTTAATTATAGTAACAACAAATAGATTAACACAACTGGCATTTCAAATCACTGAGGAAAAGAAAATTTGTTAGATAATTTATGTCATGCAATTGGCTAGTAAGTTGGGGAAAAATAATAATGTTTATTCTTCTTAATCAAATAAATTGCAGATGGATAAAACATTTATTTTTTTAAAAGGAAGTCACAAAATAGCTTGGGAAAAAATATAACAGAATATATTTAAATGTAAGTGTGAAATGGCCTTGTAAAAATGTACCAAAACTAAAACACATAAAGGAAACAATTTCTAATTTTTACCACATAAAAATTAAAACTCTGTCTAGCATAAAACACCATAAATAAAACTGAAAAATAAAATGGAAAAAAAATGTAAATAGTATGTATGCCAAATAATTAAGATCTTTAATATTAAAAGATCACTTAAAAATCCAGAAGAAAGAGATGAATAGTAAACTCCACAAAGATAGAGAAAAGACTGTTCTTGGTAGGGGGGTATGGCTAATTGGTAAAAAGCAATTATAAGAGTTGGAGAAAGAAGATGGCGGCGAGGGGAGTGCATTACCCCCGTGTGCTGCTTCACTGTGTGGGAGTATGACAAGTCAGGACGGCTAAAGGATATCTTGTTAGGAATTTCCAGCAATAGTGGGGTGCTCCGGAACCTGGAGGAAGGATTTCCATCGCATGAGGATCGGCTACGGGGACTCAAACGCGAGAGGTTTGTCGCACGGAGGGTAACACGGCTTATTCAGCAAATCGCCCCGCGGCTAGAGTCTGCAGCGCGCGCTGGGATAGAGACGCAGGGTTACAGCGCTGCAGTTTCTGCCAGCCGCGCAAGCACCGTACTCAGGGCTGAATTCTGGGTTCGAGACGGGGGAAAGGAAGCGGTCCATCTCGGTTCTCCACACCGGTCAGACCACAGAGGAGGCCAGCACCCACCATGATGGTAAACTGACGTCACCTTCCCTGTTTTCGACTGACCGCAGCTCATTCAACCATAGATCAGGTAATTTCAGGCTGCAATTCGCCTGCGGCTTGCAGACAGATTGCTAGGGTTCAGCGCCTGGGTGCTTCTTAGAACCTGAACTTATCGGAGCGAACACCGAGCGCGGGACGACCGAGTTCCGGCTCCCGGAACCGTCCCGCGGAGCCTGCGGAGGCTGCTTCTTGGACCCTGCTCCTATCAGAGCATACAACAAGCACTAAGCAGCCGAATTCCGGCTCCCGGAACTGAGCCCGCGGGGACTGCTTCTTGGAGCTTACACTTATAGGAGCTTACACCGAGCACGGAGCGGCCGAGTTCCGGCTCCCGGAACTTCCCTGGACCGGGGCTAGGAGCCCGCGGAAACTGCTTCTCGGTCCGGGTCCTGCTGAGGGCCGGTCAGGACTCACCCGTTGCTTTGGTTGCCCGGCAAGGGGAACGAAATGCTGCCATTCGCATAGGATACCAACATGGCAGAGATCTGATGTCAGCAGAAAGCGGCGGAGGAGAGAACTTCATCAATTCCAGCGGTGACATAAGCAGTTGGTCTCCTGGTAGGGGGGGTGAGGCACAGTCACCCGAGTCTCCTCAATTTGTCGTTGAGCCAGAGGGGAGAAGCCGGGCCGCTGCCAGCGCCCGGAGCAGGCCCAGCGGCTCGCCAGCGTGGTGACCGTGTGGCCCCAATTGGAGAGGAGGCGGAGCGGAGCCACCACTCGCACCCGCAAGGTGGGCAGACCCGCGACCCAGTGGTACATGGGCGTGGTAGGAGGGGCAGGGCAGAGCCGCCGTTCGCGCTTGCAAGGTAAACAGACCTGTGACAGCCTGGCGGGTCAGGCCCAGTGGCCTGCCAGTGTGGTACACATGTCACCCCAACTGGAGTAGGGGCAGAGCAGATCCTTCTCCCACGCCCGGATCAGGCCCTGCCGGTGTGGTGGTCACGTGACCCCAATTGGAGTGGGGGCGGAGCGGAACCGCCACCCGTGCCCGCAGGGTGAGCAGACCAGTGATCAAACTGCAGATCAGACCCAGGGGTCCGCAGGCGTGGTAGGAGGGGCAGGGCAGATCCGCCGCCCGCGCCTCCAAGGTAGGCAGACCTACAACAGACCGGCGGATCAGGCCCAGGAGCCTGCCGGCGTGGTACAAACACCACCCTAATTGGAGTAGTGGCAGAGCAGAGTCGCCGCCCGTGCCAGGAACAGGCCCAGCGTCCTGCAGGCGGGGTAGTCACGACACCCCATTTGGAGTAGGGGCAGAGTAGAACCGCCGCCCGCGTCTGCAGGGTAGGCAAACCTGCAACCGACTGGCGGATCAGGCCCGGTGGCCTGCCGGCGTGGTACACTCGTCACCCCAATTGGAGTAGGGGCAGAACAGAGCCGCCGCCAGCTCCCAGAACAGGCCCAGTGACCTGCCGGCGTGGTAGCCACGACACCCCAATTGGAATAAGGAGAGAGCAGAGCCGCCGCCCGCACCTGCAGGAAAGATACGCAAGCAGTATGAAAAGACAAGGAAAGAAAGGACCACAAGCAATGCAGGTCAACGCAACTTTAGAAGAGGTAACAGCTGCAGCAGATGGAATGTCAGATAAAGAATTCAGGATATACATGCTTCAGATGATCTGGAGTATCAAGGAAGACATTAAACAGCAAAATCAGACAATGAAAGATCACTTCGACAACGAATTACGCAAACAAATCCAGGAAGCAAAGGATCAACTATACAGGGAGATAGAGGTTATAAAAAACAAACAATCAGAAATCCTAGAAATGCAGGAAGCAATAAACCAACTTAAAAACTCAATGGAGAATACTACCAGCAGAGTAGAACACTTAGAAGATAGAACATCAGACAATGAAGACAAAGTATTTCAACTGGAAAAGAACATAGACAGCTCAGCAAGACTGTTAAGAAACCATGAGCAGAACATCCAAGAAATATGGGATAACATTAAGAGACCAAACTTAAGAGTCATTGGGATACAGGAAGGTACAGAGCTCCAAACCAAAGGAATGAGCAGTCTATTCAATGAAATAATACGAGAAAACTTCCCAGACTTGAAGAATGAGACAGAATCCCAAATCCTAGAAGCCTACAGGACGCCGAATGTGCAAAATCATAAGAGATCCACACCTAGACACATTATAATGAAGATGCCCAACATACAGAATAAGGAGAGAATTTTAAAAGCTACAAGAGAAAGGAAGCAGATTACATTTAGGGGTAAGCCAATCAGGATAACAGCTGATCTTTCAACACAGACTCTGAAAGCTAGAAGATCCTGGAATAACATATTTCAAACACTGAAAGAAAATGGGTTCCAACCAAGAATTGTGTATCCAGCGAAATTAAGCTTCAGGATGGAAGATGAAATTAAAACCTTCCACGATAAACAAAAGTTTAAAGAATTCGCAGCTAGAAAACCATCTCTTCAAAACATCCTCGCCAAAGCATTACAGGAAGAGGAAATGGAAAATAACAATGAAAACCAACAGTGGGAGGTAGGACAGTAAAGGGGGGGGAAATAATCAAAGAGGAAAACAAACCATGTTTAGTAACAGAAATAAACAAATATGGCTGGAAGAACAACCCATATCTCAATAATAACCCTAAATGTTAATGGCTTAAACTCACCAATTAAGAGACACAGGCTAGTAGAATGGATCACAAAACAAGACCCAACAATATGCTGCCTACAGGAGACGCATTTGATAGGAAAAGACATACATAGGCTGAAGGTGAAAGGTTGGGAAAAATCATATCACTCATATGGACTTCGGAAACAAGCAGGAGTGTCCATACTCATATCAAATAAAATAGATTTCAAGCCAAAGTTAATCAAAAGGGATAAAGAGGGACACTACATACTGCTTAAGGGAACCATACACCAACAAGACATAACAATCATAAATATTTATGCCCCAAACAATGGTGCAGCTATGTTCGTCAAACAAACTCTTCTCAAGTTCAAGAGTCTAATAGACCACCATACCATAATCATGGGAGACTTCAACACACCTCTCTCGCCACTGGACAGATCTTCCAAACAAAAGTTGAATAAGGAAACTATAGAACTCAATAACACTATTAATAACCTAGACCTAATTGACATATATAGAGTATACCACCCAACATCAAGCAGTTACACTTTTTTCTCAGCAGCACATGGATCCTTCTCAAAAATAGATCATATATTATGTCACAGGGCAACTCTTAGACAATATAAAGGAGTAGAGATAATACCATGCATCTTATCTGATCATAATGGAATGAAACTGAAAATCAACGATAAAAGAAGGAAGGAAAAAGCATACATCACTTGGAGAATGAACAATAGGTTACTGAATGATCAATGGGTTATAGAAGACATCAAGGAGGAAATTAAAAAATTCTTAGAGATAAATGAAAACACAGACACAACATATCGGAATCTATGGGACACATTGAAAGCAGTTCTAAGAGGAAAATTCATTGCTTGGAGTTCATTCCTTAAAAAAAGAAAAAACCAACAAATAAATGATCTCATACTTCATCTCAAAATCCTTGAAAAAGAAGAGCAAAACAACAGCAAAAGAAGTAGAAGGCAAGAAATAATTAAAATCAGAGCTGAAATTAATGAAATCGAAACAAAAGAAACAATTGAAAAAATTGACAAAACTAAAAGTTGGTTCTTTGAAAAAATAAACAAAATCGACAGACCCTTAGCGATGCTAGCGAAGAGAAGAAGAGAGAGAACTCAAATTACTAGCATACGGGATGAAAAAGGCAATATCACAACAGACACTTCAGAAATACAGAAGATAATCAAAAACTATTTTGAATCCTTATACTCCAATAAATTAGAAGATAGTGAAGGCATAGATAAATTTCTTAAGTCATATGATCTGCCCAGATTGAGTCAGGAGGATATAGACAACCTAAACAGACCAATATCAATTGAGGAAATAGAAGAAACCATCAAAAGACTACCAACTAAGAAAAGCCCAGGACCGGATGGGTATACAGCAGAGTTTTACAAAACCTTTAAAGAGGAACTAATACCAATACTTTTCAAGCTACTTCAGGAAATAGAAAAAGAGGGAGAACTTCCAAATTCATTCTACGAGGCCAACATCACCCTGATACCTAAACCAGACAAAGACACTTCAAAGAAAGAAAACTACAGACCAATATCTCTAATGAACCTAGATGCAAAAATCCTCAATAAAATTCTGGCGAATCGGATACAAAAACATATCAAAAAAATTGTACACCATGATCAAGTAGGATTCATCCCTGGGATGCAAGGCTGGTTCAATATACGGAAATCAATAAATGTTATTCACCACATCAATAGACTTAAAAATAAGAACCATATGATCATCTCGATAGATGCGGAAAAAGCATTCGACAAAGTACAGCATCCCTTTATGTTCAAAACTCTAGAAAAACTAGGGATAACAGGAACATACCTCAATATTGTAAAAGCAATCTATGCTAAGCCTCAGGCTAGCATCATTCTGAATGGAGAAAAACTGAAGGCATTCCCTCTAAAATCTGGAACAAGACAGGGATGCCCTCTCTCTCCACTTCTGTTCAACATAGTTCTCGAAACACTGGCCAGAGCAATTAGACAGACGAAAGAAATTAAAGGCATCAAAATAGGAAAAGAAGAACTTAAATTATCACTATTTGCAGATGATATGATTCTATACCTAGCAGACCCAAAAGGCTCTACAAAGAAACTATTAGAGCTAATAAATGAATTCAGCAAAGTGGCAGGATATAAAATCAACACGCATAAATCAAAGGCATTCCTGTATATCAGCGACAAATCCTCTGAAATGGAAATGAGGACAACCACTCCATTCACAATATCTTCAAAAAAAATAAAATACTTGGGAATCAACCTAACAAAAGAGGTGAAAGACTTATACAATGAAAACTACAGAACCCTAAAGAGAGAAATAGAAGAAGATCTTAGAAGATGGAAAAATATACCCTGTTCATGGATAGGCAGAACTAACATCATCAAAATGGCGATATTACCAAAAGTTCTCTATAGGTTTAATGCAATGCCAATCAAAATCCCAACGGCATTTCTTGTAGAAATAGAGAAAGCAATCATGAAATTCATATGGAAAAATAAAAGACCCAGAATAGCAAAAACAATGCTAAGCAGGAAGTGTGAATCAGGCGGTATAGCGATACCAGACTTCAAACTATACTACAGAGCAATAGTAACAAAAACAGCATGGTACTGGTACCAAAACAGGCGGGTGGACCAATGGTACAGAATAGAGGACACAGAAACCAATCCACAAAACTACAACTATCTTATATTTGATAAAGGGGCTAAAAGCATGCAATGGAGGAAGGATAGCATCTTCAACAAATGGTGCTGGGAAAACTGGAAATCCATATGCAACAAAATGAAACTGAATCCCTTTCTCTCGCCATGCACAAAAGTTAATTCAAAATGGATCAAGGAGCTTGATATCAAATCAGAGACACGCCGTCTGATAGAAGAAAAAGTTGGCTACGATCTACATACTGTGGGGTCGGGCTCCAAATTCCTCAATAGGACACCCATAGCACAAAAGTTAATAACTAGAATCAACAAATGGGACTTACTCAAACTAAAAAGTTTTTTCTCAGCAAAAGAAACAATAAGAGAGGTAAATAGGGAGCCTACACCCTGGGAACAAATCTTTACTCCTCACACTTCAGATAGAGCCCTAATATCCAGAGTATACAAAGAACTCAAAAAATTAGACAATAAGAGAACAAACAACCCAATCAACAAATGGGCCAAGGACCTGAACAGACACTTCTCAGAGGAGGACATACAGTCAATCAACAAGTACATGAAAAAATGCTCACCATCTCTAGCTGTCAGAGAAATGCAAATCAAAACCACCCTAAGATACCATCTCACTCCAGTAAGATTGGCAGCCATTATGAAGTCAAACAACAACAAGTGCTGGCGAGGATGTGGGGAAAAGGGTACACTTGTACATTGCTGGTGGGACTGCAAATTGGTGCAGCCAATTTGGAAAGCAGTATGGAGATTTCTTGGAAAGCTGGGAATGGAGCCACCATTTGACCCAGCTATTCCCCTTCTTGGTCTATTCCCTAAAGACCTAAAAAGAGCATGCTACAGGGACACTGCTACATCGATGTTCATAGCAGCACAATTCACAATAGCAAGACTGTGGAACCAACCTAGATGCCCTTCAATAGACGAATGGATAAAAAAAATGTGGCATTTATACACAATGGAGTATTACTCTGCATTAAAAAATGACAAAATCATAGAATTTACAGGGAAATGGATGGCATTAGAGCAGATTATGCTAAGTGAAGCTAGCCAATCCCTAAAAAACAAATGCCAAATGTCTTCTTTGATATAAGGAGAGTAACTAAGAACAGAGTAGGGACGAAGAGCAGGAGAAGAAGATTAACATTTAACAGGGATGAGAGGTGGGAGGGAAAGGGAGAGAGAAGGGAAATTGCATGGTAATGGAAGGAGACCCTCAGGGTTATACAGTGGAGGGGGTAGAGAGAGAGGAGGGGAGGGGAGGGGAGAGGTGGGGAGGGGGGAGGGTGGAGGATGGGAAAGGCAGCGGAGCACAACAGACACTAGGATGGCAATTTGTAAATCAATGGATGTGTAACTGATGTGATTCTGCAATGTGTGTATGGGGTGAAGGTGGGAGTTCATAACCCACTTGAATCAAAGTGTCAAATATGATATGCCAAGAATTTGTAACGTTTTGAACAACCCACAATAAAAAATTAAAAAAAAAAAAAAGCAATTATAATATATAGGCAGACCTAGATTAGATCTCCAGGGAAGGAAAGAAGGAAGGAAGGAAGGAGGAGAAAATTCTCAACTTTACCAGAAATGAATAATGTTTTAGTCAGCTTTCTCACTGCTGTGACTCAATGACACCACCAGAACAACTGTAGAGTAGGAAAGGTTTATTTAGGGGCTCACAGTTTCAGAGGTCTCAATCCACAGACAGCAGGCTCCACTCCTTGGAGCTTGAGGTGAGGCAGGACATCACAGCAGAAGAGTGTGGCAGACAGAAACAGTTCACTGTGGTGATCAGAAAGCACAGAGAGAGTCTCCACTCTCCAGATACAAAATACATACCCCATAGCCACACCCCCAATGAGTCACTTCCTCCAGCCACAGCCCACCTGCCTCCAGTTACCACTCAATTAATCTCACCCAGGGATTAATTCTCTGATTAGATTAAAGCTATAACCCAATCATTTCTCCTCCAAACCTTCTTTCATTGTCTCACACATGAGCTTTTGGGGTATACCTCACACCCAAAACATAACAAATAAAATATAAAAATAATCTTAAAAAATGTTTTTCCTAACCAGATTAGAAAAAAAAATTAAAAACTGACAATTAGTTGTTTGGCAAGAATTCAAGGAAATGAATAGTGTCAAGATTATTTTAAAAATAGTCACTGCATTTTGGTTGAATTAGTAAATATCATGAAATAATTTAAATGTTCACACATAAACTTGAGTGAAAAACAACTAGATCTATAGAATGTCTTGTATGATATAAACATGATTTATAAGAGCTGTCTGGAAGACTATTCACCAAAGCAACATTAACCTAAGTGTTAAACATCTTTAATGATTTGCCCTACTTTAAAACTTTAAATCTACAATTCCATTCTAAGAATTTTAATTAATGGCTATTAACTTCTCTAGACAGTACAAAAAATATTTTTAAAACAAAAAACATGAAATATTTTATAGTTCTCATCAAAATTGCTATTCAACCAGACATAAGTTTGAACATCATTTTACTATTTCAAATAAACTGAAGTATATACTCTTACCATTTCACTAAAATATCATTAGTGTTCATAAAAAATAACCATTACCATATGCAGAATGGGGAAATCATTAAAGCTATATAACCACAAGTATTATTCTGCTTTGGAGTTAACTTTTCATTGCACAGATAAAGCAAAAGGCTACCAAATAAAAAGTATTTATTTTGTGTTTATGATTACCTTTCTCCAGACACTTATTACAGCAGAAAAAAATTATATATTTCTCTGAACTTGTAGACTCAGCAGACAGATATATTTTGAAAAGGTTAAGCTATGTTTAGCCATATAATCCTCAAGAGAGAGATGCCAGAGAATTAAATATTAGGTACTTAAATTAACTTCTTATTTGGTACTTAGGAACAAATTGCCAAGAATTATCATTGTCAAATAGTGTTATTGACTCTCTTGGAAAAAGAAAGTAAGGTCTACTTGAAGAAAAAAAAAATTAGAATTTGAAAGAAACCAGCATTTTTAACACTTTGCATGAATAATAGAAACTGTTATTCCCCAAAATGATACTTGGCTTGCACAGCACTAATGGAAATGACTAGTTTCAGTCTTGAGTCAGTACTACTAGCTATGTCTTGATTTTGTATTCCCAGCTTTAGGCTTTTAAAGGACATTTCAAAGTATGTCCTGCTGAACTATTTCCTACAGAGATACTTAAACAAGGATTTCCAAAATTCTTCACATATAATTTTTTTTCAAAAAGTTAGCAAGCATTGATTTCATCAATTGAAACTAAATGATTGGCAAACACATCCTAAAAATACATTTTTGCCTAAATAAAAAATAAATGTAATAATAACCTTCCTTCAAGAATTCAAGATGAAACTCATTGTGGTTCCAAAACACAGGGAAAACAGGTGATTTTAAACTGTGAAAGAATGCACTGGAGTGCTTCAATTTTCACCGAAAGTAAGGTTTAAAGAAATGGGTTCAGGGTATACCATAAAAAGTGTAGGTAAGTCACTCATTTTGTGATTGTATAATTAAAATCTTTTAAATATTATTTTCACTAGAATATTACAATGTACTGGAAAAGGCTCTATTTCATATAATATTTAATATTTTAATATTCTTAGAACATCTAATAGGTGGTTTTTCAGGATTTCCACTAGCTCTTCTAAAAGGCAGGAGCCTTTGGAGCATGCGTATTTCTGGGCAAGTAATATTGCCCCCCATGGGGATGAGAACTGATGCTTTGAGCAGGGGGAGGGTGGGATAACGAAAGCTTCTTGTTTTTGTGTAGAAAGCACAGACACACATTCAGTACTATAAGCAGATACGCAGTATTATAGTGTATCATAATTTAATTGGGGGGGTGGTTAGGAGAACAAAAAGTCTTGAAAGTCTCTTTAAAAATTTACAAATAGGAAAAAAAAGGGGGGGGGTTAAGAAAAATTCAGACAAATCTGGATTCTAATCACTATTCCAAGATAAGAACTTAGGCAAGTAACCTAATACCTTGGAGCCTGAATTTCTTCATTAACCATATGGAAATTGGGACTTCTTTCTTAAGTTGAAGATTTTAAAAGAAAGCATATGCAAAAGCACATGTCACAGTGCTCCAGAAGCTGTTGCCACTCAGTCAGGGTTAGCTCCCTTTCCTTTCCTCCTCGTTTGGAGATGCTGTAGATCATATACTCTTCACAAAAGACTAGGCAGATTCCAAGGGGCATTGAGACACAAGGAGAAATGGAATGAACTCCAAGAGGCAATGACTTTTGTATATGATCCTAGACCCCAAGTATATCTAAAGATGGTGAGATTAAGTTCAAAAGACTGGACTCAAGTGCCAAATCTGTAATTTTGTTAATTGTATAAATAGTGCTGAACTGATTAACTTTTATGAGCCTCAATTCCCACATCGGTATTTCAGAGTTCTTATTAAGAATAAATAAGGCCAGGTAGTTAAGCACCACTGAGTTCAATCTCTGGAAGGAGAAGGAGGAGGAGGAAAAGGAGGAGGAGGAGGAGGAGGAGAAATTGGGGAGGCTGAGGTAAGAGGACTGCAAGTTCAGGGCCAGCCTCTGCAACTTAGCAAGACCCTGTCTCAAAAGAAAAAGTTTAAAAGGGCTAGGGATATATCTAAGTGGTAGAGGACCCTGGATTCAATTCCTAGTACAAAAATTAAAAAAAAANGAGGGGAGGGGAGGGGGAGGAGAGAACTAATGAGACAATTATGTAACACCTTTTGGGAATTAGACTACTGAAGTTACCACATGATAGGATACTGCTGTGGTTTAAATATGTCCTTCAAAGTTCGTGTGCTGGGAACTTAACTCTTAATGCAACAGTGTTAAAAGATGGGACCTTTAAGAAGTAATTAGATCATGAAGGCTCTGTCCTTATGAGTAGATTAGTGCCACTTCTGTAGAAGTGTGCTAGTTATCCCGGGAGTGGTTCCTGATATAAAAAGGATGAGTTCAGTCCCTCTTCCCCCATCCCCTACTGCTAACTATCTCACTCTTACTTTTTGCCCTTTACTCTTCCACCTTAGAATGAGCCAATCAGAAGGCCCTCACCAGAACTATATCTCACCAGACCCTCACCAGAACTGCCTCCAGAACTATGAGAAATAAATGTATTTTCTTTATAAACTACCCTGTCTGTTGTATCCTATCATAGCAACACAACAGATTAAGGCAGTCATGGCTCTTGTTAATATCATCAGGAAATGGAGATACTGATTCTGTGTATGTACTGGGGAAGCCATGGAAAAGAACAAAAATGGCTCCTCCCTACGGTCCCAAAACAGAATCATACCTTTAAAGTCTAAACCTCAAAGGCAGAATGTCCTTGACAGTGTCAAACTGTTTAAAACAAAATTACCAAAGAACACTTACTTATCTTTTTCTGTGTCTAGAAAGTGATCATCTAAGAAACATGATCCAAAAAATTCAACTAGGGTACGGTGGCCCTTCTTGCTGACAGTGTGATACACGCGAGAGGCCAGGTGCAAGTCAATGGGCAGCTGTCGGCCTGGGATGGTGGTGCACAGATCATGCATGTGAGGAATGGAGGGGGCTTGTAGAATTCTGCAACAGAGGAAAGGACATGAGCTACTTTTATCATCGTGTGATCTTCAGACACAAAATGCATTTATATTGACAGTTTAGTTCAGGCTCTAAAAAGGATGTGTGAGTACAGGAGATCAGATACAATTTTCATATTACAATCTCAGACTATTGTTTAGAGCTTCAAGCTCATTATCCAACCATCTGCTGAATATCTCAAACTAAATGTCCTACAGACACCTCAATATCAAACTCATTATCATCCCACCCCCCAGCCTCTTCTCTCCTCAATTTTGTAACTTAGTCCCAGACACCATATCTAGCCAATGTGCTCTCCTCCTTCCTACTCTGCTTAAATGCTAATGCCCTTGAAGAGGTAGAATAACATATGTGGTACGTCACCCATTACCTAGCAGGATGAAACCCAGGCCTCTCTCAGTCAGTGTGGCATCTCCCTCACACTCTTCTGGAACTTGCCTCTCTCCTACCTTCCAAAAATAGGAAAGAAGGTGTGATGATCTGCCTTCTTCATGATTTGTCTTAGTCACTGACTCCTCCAGCTTCCCAAACTAGGTGTGGCTTCTAAGGTTTGAACTCCTCTTTCTACACTGAAAAAAATATCTTCAGTGTTTCAGTTATTCTCTCCGTGCTCAGTGCTCCTAAATCGCATCTCTGGTATTACTATCTCGCCTAGCTTCCTCATCTTCAAGGTACAAATCATCTTTGAATCCTCTCTCCACTTGTATATCCAAGCTACCTGGGAGGCTGAGGCAGAAGGATCTCAGGTCTGAGGCCTGCCTGGGAAATTTAGTGAGACCCTGTCTCAAAATAAAACATAAAACAGGCTGGGTATGTAGCTCAGTGGTAGAGTACCCCTGGGTTCAATCCCCAGTTTTGGAGGATGGGGGAAAATAGCATTTCTCCCCTGCGCAGGGTTGCTCAGGTATGCTCCTTCTTCACACCCACTGCCATCACACTCCAGCACACCTGGGCCTGGATCTGAATCTCAGTTCTAATACTTGCAAAATGGATCACTGCCTTCTCTGAAAAGCTGCAGAAAAATCAGAATAAAAAAAAATTCTAGCTCTTATCTTTGTAAGAAATGATAAAAATAATAGTCCTATCATTTCAGGTCTGTGAAAGTCTCTTAAGAAACACTTGTTATATTTTTATTGTCATTATTATTTGCATTGCACAGCACCTACCCTGTTGGTAGGTATGTGTGTACATTATTCAGTCACTAGGAGAGAATGGTTATGACATTTTCACAACAGGGCCCAACAAGAACAAGACGTAAAATTTGTACATGTTCCTGTGGTGAAGGAAAAAAAAGAGAGAGATAAATCTAAAGCATGTAGAAATGCCTGAAAAATAGAGACCTAAAGGCGAGGTTGGGGAATGAGTGTCCAGGAAGCCAGGGCTTCAGGCACTCGGGGTCCTACAAAAGGGCTTTGAAAAAAGAGAGAAGACCAAAAGGTAAGCTCCCGTGTCAAGCTCAAATGCACCATCATTCTGACTGGGACAGGTCCTGGCTAGTGGAATGTGCTTGAGATTACATTACTGACTTATTTTTTTCTTTGAAAAGCATCACAACTGATCTGCATTCCCACGTTCCCATTATAGTCTAGCAACATAGATTAGCAAGTGACTCTCCCTCAATTGTTGTGCTAAATAACAATATGCTGCCATAAAGGGCTGGATTCCCAAGAAAATAATGTGAGAGTTAGTCAGTGGTGAGAAAAGATAGGTTGATATCTGATTAAAGAAAAAGTTGTTCTGAAAATTTTTTTCAAGATTCTCTTTTATAACTTTTTTTAACTTCAGATTTTTCTTCTTCTCCTGTTTCTCTCTAACGTAAAGTGCTAATTTCTGTTTTAATGAATTAAAAGAGCACTACCTATATCAATAAGATCTACAAATATTTTTGGCATGCTCAGGAAAGGCCGTGTTTTTATAGCACACTCTCCTTAAGCAGGACTATTTGTCATTCTTTGAAACACAGAGACATAAAAAAGAAAAGCCTCTGACTCTGTGTGTGGTCATGCTACTTTGCTTAATGCACTAAATGCAAGGTTTTTTAGGGGAAAAAAATCAAGAAGTTTCTGCTTCATTGATAATCTGACAGTAACTATTTATTGAAGGTAAAATACTTGTTGTCTGCTGTCACTATTTGTTTTAATACATAATCTTGCTAACTAAATGAGCTTAAAGCAATGCAGATAAGCAATGGCATGTATGGGGTCACTTAAATGCCAATTTGACTGTTTCATAAACTTTGGAATTCTTTTCCCATGACTCTATTCCGAGCTACTAAATTGTGAGTAATATCCATTTACAAAGTTGAGGCTGGCCATAAAAAAGGTTGTCTTCCATGTCCAGCACACTTTCCAGTGCCCTAAGCAACAACAAAAGCTAATAATTAAAGCTTCTTCAAACCCCCATAAAGAGTTAAATGAAGAATAATCTAGAATAAACCAACCCATAAAACCTAGTAGTGAAATAAAGAGAAAGCCAGGGGTTCAACCAGGTGAACAGCAAAACGTAAGCCATAATCTAAATTGTGTTTACATAGTGCTGTTCAAAATTGTGAATGTATTCCTATGTGATGAGAAACTCTATCAAAAATATTGGTGGGGTCATAGATGAAACAGGAGGAGAAGAATAAATCCATTAACTGCTAAGTAAGTTGGCCTGTGGACATTTTGCGTTGGGTTGTCTTTTATCATAAAATCAACCCGCAGTATAATAAGCAGTTTATCCAAATCAAGCATTATAGGGTCCAAAACTATCAAATCTAACAGCTAACATTTAATTTTGCTATTTTCCCAAAGAGCTATTTTTTTTATTCCAGCTAGTATTACATTTATTAAAGTAAGTGCATTGGTCAAAATCAGGAATCGAAGGAAGCACAGACACATCTTAACTATAAAATCTACACCAAATTTTCCTTTGAGAAGTTTTAACTCAGATCTCACATATGAATTTCTAAAACATTAGCATGTTCATGCATCAATGCTACTGAATGACAGCTCTTCAGAGAGTAAAATTTGTAAATTTAATGAAGTTACTTTTTAGGCAGGTTTTTATCACGACGATATTTTAAAGACTTTGTTAATCTCCATGCTGGAATTCTTGGTTTACTTTTTGGTTTTCTCTTAACTTCTTTTCCTCTGATTTGCAAGAGTTGTCCTGATTTCAACTTTAAAAACAAAGTATACTGTTAGGGGAAGTTGTAACATGAGAATTAGATCTTTTTTATTTAATAGTTTTTATATTTAAACTGCTGATTTCTATATATAGTTTATAACAGAATATAAGTGCTAAAGGTGAGCTACTTCCCTCTAAATACATTCCTAAATTTTTACATATACACCCTCATGGCAATAAAGATATTGGTACAATATATTTACAATATTCTTCATCCACAAATCCACTTTTTATCTCTCCCCCCACCCTTCCAGTGCTGGGCATAGAACCCAAGGCCTCACACATGCTAGGCAAGTGCTCTACCACAGAACTACATCTCCAGCCTGATTTACTCTTCAAGACTGGTATTTTTAGCAGAACTTAATCACTAGTTCCTTAAGGTTTGGCATAACTTGTGGTTAACTAGCACAAGCTAAAAAGAACTCAAGTGCTTTATATTATTATTTTGAACAATGTTTACCAATTTATACTTCTTACAGTTGCACTGTTTTCCATTTCTACTGCTTGGCAAAAATCAAGTACATTCTGTGCCATAAATAATTTTAAATATTGATTCCCTAGGTTTCCTAGAAGATCTGCACAATTTCTGATAATTTTTCATGTAAACATTTTTTTTCCTTGGGTTGCTCTGTTTTTTGTTTTTTGTTTTTTGTTTTTTTGTTTTTTTTTTTTTTTTTGAGATTAGATTTAAGAAAGAAAGAAAAAGAGAGGCCTTCCCTCATAAAAGCAGAGAGATTTGATTGAAGGAGGCGGCCAGACCAAGAGAAGTTCTTATAAACTAGGTATAGGATTTTGTCTTGACTCAGTAGAAATGACAGCACTATTACAACTTCTTGAGTAAGGGAGTAATGAAAAATAATGAACATTCAGGGAGGACGAAGCATTACATCTTCCCATTCAGTTAGTGTTTGGATTTCCTCCACAGTGTCTTTCCCAGGTGGTCATCACCTGGCTTGAACATGGGCAAGAACACAGACCACAAATACATTCAAAGTCAGCCATTTTCTCTTTGAGACTTTTCCATTTGTGAGAATTCATGTTTGTTTCTTATGATTGAGCCTAACAACTCACAACCACCAGTCTCGATTCGAACCTCAGAAACCATACAGACACCACCTAGCTCTCTTCCACTTTGAAAAGACCCTCAAATATTCTGAACCCTGTTGACTCCTTTGGGACTGCTATTCCCCCAGAAAAACATCCCCAGTCCTTTCAACTCTACCTTAAATAAATGATTTTGAAGTACTATGCTTTGCTACCTTGAAGATTCTCTTCCAAACTGTCTCTAATTTGTCTAAGTCCCTCCTAGGGTTGGACACTGAGATCTGAACATATATGTGAGGTGTGATAAGATTAAACAGTCAGGAGAAAGAGGATCTTCTCATGGCATTTGTCAACAAAGGTAAACTATGATTGCATTTGTCTTCCTATCACAAAATGACAATATAGTTTAAAACCTGAAGTCTTTCACACTTGCTACTGTTAAGAATTATCATCCCATATCGACAAGTTTGGAACACAAAGACAGAACCATGAATACATTTGCCCCAACTAAGTTTTTTTTAAGGTCTGACCAACCAGATTTTACCAGTCATGTCTCGGATGTCATCTGCAAATTCAACTAGTAAATAAGCCTTCCACATTCTCATCCAAATGACTGAGAAATATGTTGAAATTTCCATAGAATCTTCCATGAACCAATCATGTATCCTTTGCATAACTAATTTTAAATCCTCCTGCAATTCACCTGTCATCTTGTCTGCAAAACTCTCAGGAGGCTTTCATAAGTGGATTGCTTAAATTCACAGGATGATAGCAATTACTGTTCATTGCATTTTCTGTGTGCTGGGTATGGTTCTGAGTGCTCTCTATTGTGGCCTCTACATATAATCCTTCCAACAACATTCTAAGGTAGGCACTGTCATTTTCCTCAAACTATACAGCCATAAAAGTAGTTTGGTAGTTTGCCCTGCGTCTCGCTACTAGTAAAGAGGAGAGAATTCTGTCACTGGAGATCTGGCTCCAGAGCCTGTGAGCTTCCCATGACACTCCTATATTGAGCAACCAGATCTTAACTGTTCTGATATTCTAGGAGATGAGATTGGTCTTCCATGGCTTGTCCTTAGGGAACCCATGCTCCCAGTGATTACCTCTTCCTTTTATAAGGGTCCAAACACAACTTTTTGAATAAGTCATTTAGTCATTGTAGAGTCTCATCCAAGACCAATGCACTGATTACAAAATTCACAGCCCTTACCCTTAAAAAACTAAAAGTCAGATTTGCAGTTGCCAATCTCCTGGCTTCCAGCTCCTCTCCCACTACAGCCACCCCTGAAAGCTGCTGTGACAGGGACACAAAGGCGAGGAGTGATCACCAGAGCCAATGGCTCAGGCATCTAACTCTGAAGACCTTTTACAAAGATTTGTGTCGTTGGTTTTTTGTTTTGTTTTTTTTTAAATCAATTCTTCTCTTCTTTCTAAAGATCATTCTTGACAGATTTAAGAACCGAGTTGTGAGTTTGTCGGTTTCCTTTTCTCTGTCATATTTGTTTATTTAAAACCTCAACCTTTTTTCTAAAAATAAATTAAGGTATCTCTGTCATCTGTTGTCATTACACTATTCATCCATAATGACAGGGCTGTCTTTCCTTTTTTTCCTTCCCTTTGCTCTAAAACTAACATGAAAATTGTTTTCGTTGTTGTTGTTATTCTTAGCATTATTCACAGGCTTCAGCCCATTCTGAATCTCAGTTTTCTTGGTACAATTTTTATAGCTACATGCCACTTTTATGTTTATCTCTAGAAATATATTTTTTCCTTCGTATTTTGCATATTTTTAAAATTCTGAATGTGATCAATCACTTATAATTGTCCTGTGATAATTTAGGGGGATTTAGGGCAACCCACACCTCTTAAACTTTCTTCCATTTAGAATCCCAGGTCATATGATCAAACCTATATTTTTTTTACAGACTCATACTGACATTTTCCTTTTTAAAATGCTCACCAATCTTATGACTGGATATTGTGTCAGTCATTTCTTCACAAGATTGCTATTGTATTTAATCTATATTTTTTCTGTTGTTGATCATGACTTAACCCAGAGTACCAATGACATTTTTTATACTCCAGAGCTTCTAAGAGTAGAAATGGTCAATAGGTGGAGATTGTTCAAATTCTCTACTTTTTTGCTGAACAAGATCTTCCAACATATATGTAAACACTTGAAGTCCTTTGTTGCTCCTTTATCAACTCTCTGCTAGATCTATTTATTAGCTATGTCAGAAAGTCTTCTTGTGCCCTAATCTGTCCTGGCTTGCTGGAGTATATTGTTCCTCATTCCTGTGCCAAAGATGCTAGAGACTAACTTTATGACCTCAATTGTCCATATACAGGGTTAAAGTTCATGGATAATAATTGATCTTGAGATGTTACGATAAATAAACAAACATAAGATTCTTGGAGAAGATTTGGTGGAATTAATCACATAAATCCTCTGTGCCATTTTTATGGCATTTCTGATGTGACCCATGATATCCCACAACAATAAACCATAACAAAACATCTTAGACATTCTCTTCCCCTCTGAAACATTTCTGGTTTCAGTTTGGTGTCCTCTTAATACATTCTCTAAGTTCCTCTGGTCAAGCCATGCTTCCTAGTTTGGTGACGCATATTACATCCCTTGTCATTTCTGTAGCTGTAAGTCTGTGATTCTGTACCTAAAGCAGATATCATTGCTTGTTGTTATGAAAAGGCAATGTGGCCAAGCGTTAAAGAATTAAGATTCCAGAATCAGGCAACCTCATCTTGAGTCCTGCATCTACAACTTAACTTGTATTTGGGCAAGTTATGTATCTTCCCATGATGTATTTTTGCAATAATAATAGAAAGGTAACAATAAGTAAGGATGTTATTAGGAAAAAATAAGAAAAACTGTGTAAAAAATTTAGCAAAGTCAATAAATTCTAGTGACCTTCGGAAAGAACAGCCTCTTTTAATCAAAAACAAATATTTTTACATGATTTCTTAATAATGTTTAATAATAGTCACAATAAGCCAGAAGAGTTAATATTACAGGACATTTCTAAAGAGGGACTTCAATTCCTGATGGGCCATGGTGGTTAAGTCATGGTCCAGAAAATTCATCTCATTTTTTGACACACTGGTAGCTAACCACTTACCGCTTATGCTCACATTTATTTCCAAAGTCCCAGTGTTCGGGTAGAATAGATAAAAAAACACTACTGCTGTGGCCCCCAGCCTAATGCTTCTTCATCAAGATGCCGCCGTTTCCAGATACCTGGAGGATGTCAGCCTAAGCACAGGATTCACCTGTACAGTGAACTATGGGCAGGTTCACTTGGTCTTGCCGGGCTTCACTTCATACCCCAAGTGCCTGCTCTGGAAAGGCGGCATGACTGCTAGTGGAGTCCATTACCAACACAGGATAAGTCCTTCCTCATTGAAAGCAGTGGGAAGTTTTCTCTGTTCAACTTTATTAAATCTTCCTTGTTATCTATTATTCCCAGATCAACCAGCTAGTGTCATACAGGATGAACCTAAGAAAGCAGAGCTTGAGAGATGAAGAAAAACTAGGAGACAAGTGCACTAATCCAGACATAATTTCACCAGAACTGACTACAATGGAGGCAACCAGGAAAGATAAGAAAAAAAAAACATATAATCAATAATGTTTAGGAATAATCTAGGCCTCAGAGACTGATTATATGTGAAAGGGAAGTTCACAGATAAATCCCAGGTTTCAAACTTGAGAGTCCTGGGCAAAAGTTGAAGAAGGTTATTACCAGTTGATTTGGGTGAAGCACAGTCAGGAACATAATTATGGGGAGTTAGAAGGAGAGGGTGACCAAGAAGGCTGTCACCTAAAAAGAGGCGTCCCTCTGAATCAGTCAGTGACAAGATGATATACTGGTATTCTAAAAAAAGGAACTGTTTCTTTTTCATCCTAATAACATTATTATTAAAAACAGCATATCTATTTTAAAATAAATGTATTTAAGTAAAAGAATATTAAGTAAATAATTGTAGGGTGATACGCAAATATGGTAAAAAAAATTATGAAAATGATGCATAAGTAAAACAAATCTGGGAAACATTTTTACAGTGGGAAAAGACTCAGGAATTAGCATAAACTTAAATGGAGTAAAGTTAAAAAGCTGCTTACCCAGTCTTGATCATTGTAGTGACCACTGTTTACTTCCTTGACATAGATGGTACCTTGAAGACTATTGGTCAATTTCTGGAAGAGCCAAGACTCCTTCTTTCCATGAAAATCTGTCTTCTCTTCCCAAAATTGCAATTAGGGTTAAAACTAAAAGCTCTCAAGAGAACTGGTGATATAGCTCAGTTGCAGAGCACTTGCCTAGCATATGTGAGGCCCTCGGTTTAATCCCCAATGCCAGAAAGAAAAACAAATAAATAAAGCCCTCAAAAAAAATACGCTGTCTTTTCTTAAAGGAATAAAACTATTGAGGCCCTTTTGCAGGGTGAACCCTGGGCCCATTGCTTCACACTCGCACATCCTCAACTCCTCTAACTCTGTTTACAACAGTTTTCCCCCTTTGAAGATACCTGCTTGTGGACTTTTGATTTTCCTGGAGGCTGTCTACCTTGCAAAGGTTTACTTGATGGCTCTGCTGTCTGTATTCGTGACATATCCTGTGCTCCAAATAACATGCTTCCTGTTTCTGAGCCTTCCCATTCTGGTATAGCTTCCTGTTCAATCTGGAAAATACTTGACACATCTTGCAAGGGCTCCTCAAACATTGACTGGGGGGAAAAAAAAGGTAAAATTACAAGAATGCTCTTTTTTACCAGTCCTTCTAAAGTCTTCAGTTTTGCAACATTTTCTGTCTGACAACCAAATGAATATGAAAATGCATGTTTGAAATGTAGCAGAGGTGGTCAGTTTCCTCTACAAACTGACTTGAGAAAAATGTGAAGCTGGCAGATTGTTTTCCCTGGCTCTTATCTCAGAAAATATACCAACTCTCCAGTTATTAGGCACAAACTCAGGAAATAACAAGACTCAGATCTTACCCTGGCACCACCTAGCACTCACACAGTGTCAAACCAGTGTACCTTCCACAAAAGGCACTGCAGACAGTTCTATTCATTATCCCGCTTGCCTCTTAGGTCAGCCTGGAGTCCACTGTCCAAACCTGAGGTTCTAAGAGTCTCAGAAGCGGGCTTCCTGCTTAGGCAGCTGCTCTTTCAGAGCTGGCTTAAGTTCCAGCAAAAGACCTGAGCCCGATGCCTCAGGAAGGCTATCAGATACCATAGATCTCTCCCACACCCAGTTAAAAATTTCTCATAAAATGTTACTCCTATGCTTTGTGTTCTTTAAAAATATAAGTTGAGTGCTGTGGCGTGTGCCTAAAATTCCTGCGGCTCAGGAGGCTGAGGCAGGAGGATTGTAAGTTCAAAAACAGCCTCAGCAAAAGTTGAGTTGCTAAGCAACTCAGTGAGACCTTGTCTCTAAAGAAAACACAAAAAAAGGGCTGGGGATGTGGTTTGGTGGTTGAGTGCCACGAGTTCAATTCCTGGTACCAAAAAAAAAAAGTCCCACTACCTGATGTTTCTCATCAAATCCAAAGGAAATTATCTATATGGCCACATTTGGGTAATAATTAACTTTGAACCAAAATTATTTGGGATTATGAAGCACAATGGCAGTTAAAATTCATTACCTCAATTTAACAAATGATAAGACTAGTCTGACTTACATAAAAGCCCTAATTACATAGAAATGACTTTAAGATCAACTGTATCTTTTTTGTTCCTTGGATATATACATTTGCTAATAAGAAAATAAAGGATAACAGATTCCACACAATACCAAATAGTACATAAATTTCTTTGCTGTACAAGAAGAGATACCTGGACCAAGAAGTTTCAGTTTTGTAAAACTAGCTTTAATCCTGAGCTCATGTTTTTATAAAGTTACAGGCAATGAAAAGACTAAGAACTTTTTACCCACATGGGACTGAATTCAAGTCCTGGATCAATGAAAAGATGTTTGATCTTGGTGGACTTAAAAAAACCTTTTCAGCCTTATTTTCCCCATTGGTTAAAAAAAAAAAAAAGATTAATAAGACTCTTTTCATGCAAAGGCAAAGTAGATACGGTGATACGGTGAGGTCACAAATGTTAGGGGCCTGCTGCTGTATTTACTACCCATAATAAACTCACTCATTTTATGGACCATAGTTTTGGGCATTGTTAACCATTCCCTTTCTTTTGAATTTCTCTCCTCTTGGCTTCCTCCACACACTCTCCCAGGATTATGGTTTGGGAGAAGAAACAAATGAAAGTAACACTCACTAAATTAGAAAATGGAAGAAGAACATCTTGAAAGGAGGGCGATTCCAACTGCAGTTCCCTCTCTTCAGGACTCCACCTGCTTCAATCCTCTACAAAGCCTTTCCTGACCCTGTAACTCCTCTGTATGAGCATGTATTGCACAGTACTACAATTGCCTTAGCAATCATCATCACCCAGTTGAAAATTTCTCATAAAATGTTACTCCTATGCTTTGTGTTCTTTAAAAATATAAGTTGAGCTCGGTGGCACGTGCCTGTAACCCTGCCGCGAACAGATGTGAGTACTAGTGCATCTAATTTTAATATTCGGTGCATCTCCATGAAATAAGACCTGTTGGTAACTACATTTATAGATGAGAAAATGGGCCTTCAAAAGTTTTATAACTTGCCCAAGGCCATACTTTGGGTTAAGTATCAAAGCTTTGTTTAAACCTAGACAACCTGATTCCAAAGTATACTTTCTCAACCTATTTCCCTTTCACCCAATAGACTAGTCATCTCAAAATGTGGCCCACAGATTCCTTACAGTCTTTGAGATATTTTCAAGGGGACTACAATGTCAAAAGGACATTCAAATGTTAAGATGTCGTTTACCTTTTTCACTGTGTTAAAATTTTCACAGATAATGGTAAAGCAGTATTGGATAAAACAGTGGGCCAATACTTATTAAATGATTAATGCATGAGGTCACAAATATCATCCAGAGTAAAAGATTAGCTCAAAAAGCAAGATGGACCAATGGATTTAATGTAAGGATATGCAACAAGTTCATATATCTGGTTTCCGATTCCACATTGCAACTAATCTTTAAGAAACCAGCACTTATGGAGTTTTAGTACATTAACAAAGGAGAATATCCACAATAATATTAGAAGGCCATTAAAATATGACTCCCTTTCCAATCTGCATGAGGCCAGATTTTTTTAAATATATTTCAGTCAAAATAACACATTGCAAAAGATTAAATTCAGGAGCAGATATGAAAATCTAGCTCTGTTACAATCAGACATTAGATTTGCAGAAAATGTAAGACAATACTACTCTTTTCACTCAAACCTATTATTTATGTTTTCCTAAAAACTATTCTTTTATGTTAACATATTATGATATAGAACTGGAATATCATCTAAAGTCTTATGTGTTCAGAGACTACAATTGCTGAGTAGCTACTAATTTTGCCACATGGTAAGTCTGAAGGCAGGGAATAGTATGTAAAGGGGGAAAAGACATGGTTTCAACCAGAAGCATCTCAAACGCTAGTAGTTCTACCATTTGTGGTGACTCTATATTATAGAACCCATGGCTTTAGCAAAAAGATTCACATGCTTCCTGAACACAATATGTTATCATAAAATGAAGTGTGATCTCAATTTTTATGTATCTGGGGTCACAGTTTCAAAAACTAAAGGAGCTTGCCATTTAGTGATATAATTTTATGAGGCCTATGTAAAGGAACTGATCATCATGCCATCTTTTTTATTTAATTCTGAATTTTTGTATACAAGGAGACACTTCTCATTCACAGGAAATATGTTCCAGATTGCTTGGAATCCCACAATTATTTTGTCAATGATGGCCAAAAAGCAAGTTGTATTTCTGAAACAAACTTGTCACCCATAGTCCAGATTCAGAACAACATTCTCCCCTTGTCAATGCTTTTAACAATTCTTCTAGCCAACTACAGATTAAAGTAATGCTTTCTTAGAAGTCAAAAACTTTTTATTAATTCTCCAACTACATTCTATATCTGAATGGCTTTAAACCAGAAAAGCTGTTAAAAACTTTTTCCTTCTTAAAAGAATATTGGGCCTTAGCACAAAAGGTCTATGATAGTCAGCCACAGTGAGCCAAGGACAGCACTCCTCACAGAGTGTTGTATTAGATATGCTCATACTTAAATGCACCTCTAGAATATTTTGAAGGAAATCTTTTCAAACTCTCTATAAAAACATTAAGCAACAAATCCCACTCCTCAGTTTATACCCAAAGGACTTAAAATAATCATACTACAGTGACGCAGCCACATCAATGTGTATAGCAGCTCAATTCACAATAGCTAAACTATGGAACGAACCTAGGTGCCCTTCAACAAATGAATGGATAAAGAAAATATGGTATATGTGCACAATAGAATATTACTCAGCCATAAAGAAGAATGAAATTATGGCATTTGCTGATAATTGGATGGAATTGGAAACTATCTGGCTAAGGGAAATAAGCCAATCCCCCCCCCCCAAAAAAGGTCCAAATGTTTTCCCTGATATGCAGATGCTAATTCACAATAAGGGACAGGTGGAGAAGAATAGAAGTACTTTGGAATAGATAAAGGGGAATGAAGGGAAGGGAGGGGAAATGGGAACAGGAAAGACAGTAGAATGGAGCAGGCATTACTATCCTATGGGTACATATGATTACACGACCAATGTAATCCCACATCAACCAGAAGAATGAAAAGTTGTGCTCCATATATGTATAACATGTCAAAATATATTCTACTATCATGTTAACTAATAAGAACACATAAAAATATGCATTAAAAAAAACAAGAGATAGGCTACTACTTTAGTATGGGCAAGGAGGATTTTTCTTAAACACTTTACCACTTGAGGTTCCTCAACACTGATCTGTAACTCTTGTTCTGCCTCCATCTGAGATGATTCTGCCTCCGTCCGAAGTGTTTCTTCTTCCGCCCGAGGTGCTTCTGCTTCCAGCTCAGTGGTTTTGGGGCCCAGTTTTCCCATTAAAGAAATATCCTTGAAGGGAGAAGAGGAAACAAAGCAATGCCAATTTTAAAAACCACTGAAATTCATTATTCCATATACAAAAATATCAGCTGAGTTATACAATAAGTGAGAAATGCGTGAGGAAAGTTCAAACTACTCAATAACAAGCAGTAAACGAAAAATACAGAAAAAAATATTTTTTGTCTATTCTTTCAATTTATTGCCTTTTGGTTTGTTGATCTCGATAGACACATTATTAGATTTAATAAGATAATTAGAAAATGTATCACCTATTATAAAAATGCTCCCATTAAGTCAAATACTGTAAAACACTGAATAAGAAAATTAAAAATCAAACCTAAAATTTAATCTAACCAAAAGCAAAAAGGAATATATTTTAAACTTCACTGGATATAACTGTTAGTGTTATTTTTACCACTATTAATGCCAATTGCAATGATATATTCTAATCAGTTGAAGTGCTAAGAATATAGCACATTATAAAGATTATAATGAACAAGGAATAAAGAGATGCTGATTCTCTGCGAATCATATATCCATCCACAGAGGAGGCATCAATGGGCAAGTTATTTTTCTTCTCATCACCTCAAATTTATCATCCTTAAAATGGGCATTCAACTATGACTTCCTAAGACCCCCTTTTATCCATCAACTTTTTAGTAATATCAATAGAAAAACTGGAATATCCATTATGCTTTAAAACTGTTGCTTTTCTTCTTTTTCTTTATTACTTTTAAGGATTCAACTTGGGCCATTGGCTTCTACTTTACCCCTTTGCTATATGTAACTATAAAACTAGACAAAATATAAGAATAACTCTTTTAGGAATGGTCAGCAGAGAAGATGCTTGCAGAAGAAAACAACAGTGAACTTGAAGACTTTACAGAAATGAGCAAGATCCCATTTATTGATTCTTTATTTTATTTCTTGTGTTTTAGGAGGCTTGTTAAGTAAGTCGGAGCCTAATCCACCATGATGAGATTTGGGCCTACTTTTTCTTCTGCTAGGTACAGGGTCTCTAGTCTAATCCCTAGGTCCTTGATCCATTTGGAGCTGAGTTTTGTGCATGATGAGTGATAGAGATTCAATTTCATTTTGCTACTTAGGGATTTCTAGTTTTTCCCATTTGTTGAAGAGGCTATCCTTTCTCCAATGTGTGCTTTTGGTGCCATTGTCTAGTATGAGATAACTGTATTTATACGGGTTTTCTCTGTGTCTTCTATTCTTTACCATTAGTTTATATGCGGATTTTGGTGCCAATGCCATGCTGTTTTTGTTACTATAGCTCTGTAGTATAGTTTAAGGTCTGGTATTGTGATGCCTCCTGCTTCACTTTTCTTGCTAAGGATTGCTTTGGCTATTCTGGGTCTCTTATTTTTCCAAATGAATTTCCTGATTGCTTTTTCTTGTTTTATGAAGAATATCATTGGGATTTTAATAGGAATTGCATTAAATCTGTATAACAGTTTTGGTAGTATGGCCATTTTGACAATATTAACTCTGCCTATCCAAGAACAAGGATGATCTTTCCATCTTCTAAGGTCTTCTTCAATTTCCTTCTTTAGTGTTCTGAAGTATTCATTGTAGAGGTCTTTCACCTCTTTTGTTAGACTGATTCCCATGTATTTTATATTTTTTGAGGCTATTTTGAATGGGGTGGTTTTCCTAATTTCTCTTTCTGTGTATTCATCACATGTATAAAAATTCATTTGATTTATGGGAATTTTATTTTATATCCTGCTACTTTGCTGAATTCATTTATTGGTTCTAGAAGTTTTCTGATGGATTCAAACTAAAAAGCTTCTTCTCAGAAAAAGAAAAAAGGAAAGAAAAAGAAAAAAAATCAATGAGGTGAAGACAGAGCCTGCAGTATGGGAGCAAATTTTTACCACATGCACATCAGATAGAGCAAGCACAAATCTCCAGTATATATAAAGAACTCAAAAAAACTTAATACCAAAAACACAAACAACCCAACCAATAAATAGGCTAAGGAACTGAACATACACTTCTCAGAAGAAGATATACATGCAATCAACAAATTTGTGAAAAAGTGTACAACATCTTTAATAATTACATAAATGCAAATCAAAACTACTCTAAGATTTCATCTCACCCCAGTCAAAATGGCAGTTATCAAGAATACATGCAATAATAAGTGTTAGAGAGGATGTGGGGGAAAAGGTACACTCATATATTGCTGGTGGGACTGCAAATCAGTGCAACCACTTTGGAAAACACACATGTGGAGATTCCTCAGAAAACTTGGAACAGAACCACCATTTGACTCAGCTATCCCATTTCTCAGTTTATACCCAAAGGACTTAAAATCAGCATACTATAGTGACATAGCCACACAAATATGGATAGCAGCTGAATTCACAATAGCTACACTGTGGAACCAACCTAGATGCCCATCAATAGATGAATGGATAAAGAAACTGTGAGATAGATAGATAGATAGATAGATAGAGATAGATGTATATACACATACACACACTCACACACACACACATACACACTAGAATATTACTCAGATTAAAAGAGAATAAAATTGTAGCATTTGCAGGTAAATAAATGGAGTTGGAGTATATTATACCAAGTGAATTAAGACAATCCCAAAAAATTAAAGGCCCAATGTTTTCTCTGATTAGTGGATGCTAATATATGATGGGAAGGGACAGGGCATGGGAAAAATGAAGGATCTTTGGATTGGGCAAAGGAGAGGGTGGGGAGAGGTTATGAGGGTAGGAAAGATTGTGAAATGAGATGGATATCATTACCCTAGGTACACGTATGATTGCATGAATGGTACGTCTCTACACCATGTACAACCAGAGAATTGAAATGTTGCGCTCTATTGTGTATGATGAATTGAAATGCATTCTTCTGTCATGTACAACTAAGTAGAACAAATTTAAAAAATATATTTTTTAAAATAAATAAATAAATAATTTTTAAAAGAAGCAAAGTCAATCATGAAAGAAATAAAAGTAAAATCAAATGTACAAATTCTCAGCCTAATATATACTTTAATTGGAGTCTCAGAAAGGTGTTGGATGAGATCTGAAAATATTTGCACAAAAAATATTATCAAAACTTTTCCAAATTTTAAGACAACTATAAACCCCCTGATACAAGAAAGTCAATAATTAACAAGCAAAAGCACACAAAGAACACTGCATCAGATACATATTACTTTATTAATGAAAACATGGAATAAAAATATTTTAGGCACGTAGAGAAAAGAAGAAAGCTGAAGTACAAGGAAACAAAGAATCATTGGCCACTAATTACAACAAACTCCAGATTTCTTACCATAACTCTGCAAGCCAGAAGACAAAGAAGCAACACATTCAAAACCCCAGTACTGAGAGAAAATGACTGTCCACACAAAATTTTATATCCAGCAAAAATATCTTTCGAAAGTCAAAATTACAGCAAGCAAAAAGTGAAGAAAATCCATTGCCAATCAGGGGTAATGATGGCAACAGAGTGGTTACATTAACATGAGACACAGTAGTCTTAGCCAGGAGAAAGAGGATCATTTCCCAACAACAAAAGGGTCAAGGAACTCAAAAGACTAACAATACTTACAAAATGAAAACAGATGCATACAAAAATACTACTATAGTTGGAAACTTCAAGCTGAGACCACCTGGCTCAAGAGTTCTCATTCTTCATGACTATGCTAACGGGATAATAAATGTAAAACCCCATCTGTAATTCTTTAAAACATTTTAGGTTTATAAATATATCATTAAAGTATAAAAACATAAAAGTGATAAACACCAAATAGAATACTGCTCACATCTGAGGAGGGGAAACAATTATTGGAGGAGCTATAATGGGGGCCTGTGTTTTACTTGTAATTTTCTATTTATTTAAGCAATATGAAGTAAATATGATAAAACATTAAATTTCCAAAACCCTGAAATTTGAAACATTTGAAATATTTCATAATAAAAATACTTCAAAGAAAATTTTCAATACATTTTAGAGGGTAATATTATAATAATGTCAAGAATAGATTTAAAATACCTCAATATAGAAACCTACAATTTACCTCACTGTGAACATAAATGCATAAGTCCCAAATAAAATATTTGCAAATAAATCCAAGCCATTTATTTAGAAATAATACAGTTTGACAAAGGGAAATTTTCCCAGAAGAATGTAGACAATTCATTATAATTTCTGATATTAAAAATGAATGAAAAGCTATACAATATTCTCAACAAATGCTTAGAAAAAATTATCAATAAATTCAATGTTGATTACTGAATAAAAAGAAACTAGAAACAGAAGAAAAATTTCCTAATCCCACAAGAGATATCTATAGAACTCTGCACCAAACATTGTAATTCATAATAGGACATTAGTCAGACGAGATCCAATGCAATAAGAAAAAAATAATAGGTGGTATTAAAAAACATCAAAGAGAAGAACAAAATGTCACTATTAATAGATTATGTGACCTTATATTTGGAAGGAAAAAAGAAAATCAACTGAATAACTATCAGACCAAAGTAGAGGTTAAAAGCAAACTCAACAAATAAAATTTCACACAAGCAATAACTAGTTAGGATCCCATTCTCAAAATAAAAATGAGCAGTCTACGGGTATAGCTCAGCGGTGGACACCTCGCCTAGCCTAGAACATGCATGAACAGTGTTTGATCCTAGCCCCACCAAAAAAAGTAAATAAATAAATATGCCCACATAAGAAAGGCCAAAGACAGTACATTGAACTAGGATAAAATGGCCTGAGAATAATGAAAAACAGCCTCTCCTGATTTCCCAATAAATATGAAGACAAAAGCAATGAAAGCAAGTATTGGTCTAGTTAAGTCCAATGTTTAGGCTTCTTCAAGGACAGTTTCTGTTCATTGCTTTTTTCTGTGTATGGGCTATACTTATCATACTTTCTTGTTTATTTGCATGTGTCATAATTTAGTGTTGAAAGATCTGTAGCAACCTATAGAGCATTTATTCAAAATAAATTAATGAATGTCAACATTTTATTGACATTTTTTTTTGCTCACCCTACTCCCATATGTTACCTCCAGCTCAGTAGTATCCTTGAAAAATAATGATAACAGTAAAATAAATATTTTAGTGACTTTAGTCCATGAGCATGTACAGATTGATATGCATGCCCAGAACTGCACACATACTTAGAAAAGACTACAAGAGTCATAAATTTTCATCTTTGGCTGACCTTGATACTCTTGGCAACCTGGAAGTGAAGGCTAAAGCAGAGTTGTAAACTGCCTGCCTGAGTGTTGAAGGTATGTCTCAACACACACACACACACACACACACACACACACACACACACACCTTTTGACAAAAACCGAAAGGCATTAAAGGAAATCTACACAATCACTAGCCGACCACTATGTTAGCCAAAAAAATGCTTCAGTGGCCACACACAACAAAGAACACAGACTTTACAGAAGTAGTTCAAGAAAGTCATTACATTTTTTTTTCTTTTTATAGATTCCTTTTAGTTAACACATAATATCAGTATTCATTTTGACATAATTATAAAAATATGGAATATAATTTGCTTTAATTCAGTCCCCAGTACTTTCCCTTTCCCTCTCCTCCTCCCTCCCCCAGTTCTCTTTACTCTACTGATCTTTCTGCTATTTACTTTTTTTTTTTTTTCAGTTAGTGGCTTGCGGATACACATGATGGTGAGAGTCGCTGTGGTATATTCATACACATACATAGGAAAGTTAAGTCAGACTCCTTCTACTGTCCTTCCCTCCCCCTCAATCCCCTTCATCTAGTCCACAAATCTTTCCTCTGATTTGATGAAATCCCCCCTCTTTCTTTCTTTCTTTCTTTCTTTCTTTCTTTCTTTCTCCTCCTCACCCCCCATATTTTGGACTAGTTTCTGCATATCAGAGAAAATATTTGACCTTTGACACTCAGGTCTGCCTTATTTCACTTAGCATGATAGTCTCCAGTTCCATCCATTTACTATAGCAAATGCCATAATTTCATTCTTCTTTATGGCTGAGTAATGCTCATTGTGTATATGTACCAAATTTTCTTTATTCATTCATCTGTTGAAGGGCACCTAGGTTGATTTTTATGAATCATGTTGCTATAAATATTGATGTAACTGTATCCCTATAGTATGCTGATTTTAGATTCTTTGGATATATATCAAGGAGTGGAATAGCTGGGTCATATGATGGTTCCATTCCTTTTTTTTTTTTTTTTAAGAAATCTCCATACTGTTTTACAGAGTGGCTGTACTAATTTGCAGTCCACCTGCAATGTATGAATGTACCTTTTCCCCCACATCCTCACCAACACTTAATATTATTTGTATTCTTGATACTTGCCATTCTGACTGGAGTAAGATGAAATCTCAATGTAGTTTTGATTTGCATTTCCTTAATTACTAGAGATGTTGAGCATTTTTTTCACATATTTGTTGATTGATTGTATTTCTTCTTTTGAGAAGTGTCTGTTTAGCTCTTATGCCCATTTATTAATTGGGTTATTAAGTTTTTTTGAGTTATTCATCTATTCTTCACATTTATGCCCCATCTGAGAAAACGATGGGAAAGATCTCCTATTCGATAAGCTCTCTTTTTATGCTTTTGATTCCTTTGCTGTGTAGAAGCTATTTTATCTGATGCCATGGTATTTGTTGATTTTTGTTTTATTTCTTGTGCTTTAGGAGTCTTGTTAATGAATTAGTTCTAGCACCTACGTGTTGGAGTGTTGGGCCTATATTTTCTTCTAGATGTTGCAGAGTTTCTGGTCTAATTACTAGTTCATCGATCCACTTTGAGTTGATCCACTTTTGTGCAAGGTGAGAGATAGGGGTTAAATTTCATTCTTCTCCATATGGATTTCCAGTTTTCCAAGCACATTTGTTTAAAAGGCTATCTTTTCTCCAATATATGTTTATGGTGCATTTGTCTAGTAAAATAACTGTATTTATGTGGGTTTGTCTCTGTGTCGTCTATTCTATTCTGTTGGTCTCCATGTCTGTTTTAGTGCCAGTACCATACGGTTTTTGTTACTATGGCTCTGTAGTATAATCTGAGGTCCAGTATTGTGATGCATCCAGCATCACTCTTTCCCTACATTTTTAATGAGAACAAAAAACAACATGACTCAACAATAACAAACCTGCAAAGAAAAGAGATTTGATTTCCACAGTTATCACATTATATTGTTTAAAATTTCCAGTTGACAACAACAACAAAAAAATTAGAGAGAAGCAAAGAAATAAAGAGGTAAAGCCCAACATAGGAAACAAAGCAATCAATAGAAACCATTCCTAAAGAAATCAAGATGTTGGGATTTACTAGATAAATTCTTTAAGTGACCTATGTTAAGTATGTTCAAAGAATCAAAGGAGACCATTGTCTAAGAACCAAAAAAAAAAATTGTAAGAATAATGTCACACAAAATAGAGAACATCAATAAAGAGAGTCAGACTATCCAATATATGGGACTTTGGGAATGATTACAAGATTAAAGATGATCCACAAATCCATTCAGTTCACAAATATCTAAACTAGACAGAAGGTACTCAGATCATGAATAAGTAAAGAGAAAACCAAAACTTATGCCCATGAAAAACAACTAAAGAATAAAGGAGTAGAGATAATGACCTGAAATCTAAAGGTATAGATTTTAAACAAACTGTGTTATGTGTTCAAAAGTTGCAAGCAGATATTAATTCTGCCAAAACCATACTCCATGCAAAATAAACAAAACAGACTGGAAAAAAACAAAGATGAAAATAAAACTTAGACTGAATGAAACAGGAAACTTTGGAAAAAACTAAGATAATTATATTAAAATGTTTAAGTTTTTTTATTTTTTATTGGTGTGTTACAATTATACAGAATAGTGGGATTGGGCATGCTGTATTCATACATGCACACAACTTAATCAATGTCATTCTCCAGTACTACCCTTTGCCTCTGCTCTCCCCTTCCCCCGATCCACTTTCTCTACTCTACTGATCTCCCTTTCATCGTCATCATATCATTATTATTGAACTATTATTATCATCACCATCCTCATTATTTTAATTAGTGTTTATAATTGCACATATGTGGGATTTATTGTGATGTATTTGTAAATGAATGTAGCTTATTAAATATATATTTTAAAGTATATCTCTTAATACATTAATTAGGTAAATTAAATCAGGAGGTAGATGAAAAATGATAAGATATTCCAAAAATATAAAGGAAACTTAGGGAAGGATGAAGTTTATATAAGGGTTTTCTATAATATATTTATAAATTTCCCATAAATCTAAAATTATTCCAAAATTTTAAATGTGCTAAAGGATATAAAAATAAAATAAAGGAAAAGTATGAGAGTCAGAGGGAAGCCATGGGAATATAATGATAAAATCAATGTGAGAGAATAGACAGATTATATTCAGGATAATTAGTGATTCTGATTTAGAAAGTAAATGAAAAAAAGGAAAAGTCAGTAACTTGATAGAAAAACATCTAATAGGTTTTTTAAAGAGTAGGTAAGTTAAAAGGGTTTGTGTTGTGGTTTTCCTGAAAAATTCAATGAAATTAAAAGCATATCTAAACATATTTTATAAAACATTTAATTAGAAATATAGCAGGTGTCTGGTTATCTGGATTTGTGCCCAGATAATATTACTAATTTCCACAATTACTAATATTGTGGAAGCAAATGATAACTTGGTGAACAGAGCTCCCAGAGGTTTATTTGGGCAAATGCAAAGAGTTTCCGGAACATAACAGTGAAGAGGTGAGGTGAAATATAAAGATAGCAGAATCTGTCTCAGACACTGGGTCCTGGTTCTAAGAAGTTTCTAAAAGTAAGATCTGAAGGAATACTTTTCACAGAGGACTCCAAGAGGCTGAGAGTCACAAAAAAAGATGTCCTTGACAATGAACCTACACCAAGTAGAGAACAGGGACATCCCCTCCACTTGCCTCAGAATGCTATATGTCTCCTTTGCAATGAGAATCACAATATACTCAGCTCAGAAAACTTACAACACACAACTGACCTTCACAAAAAATATTTAAAGGCGATATAAGGGCTCAAAAATGGAACTAACAATATTTAAATAGAGATGGTATGCAATTAAACCATAAACATAAGAAATCATCTAAATAATTTTTACACAATTTGTAAAAGTGAATACAAATGTCAGGAACTACATTTAAAAAGACATATAGGACTGGGGATGTCACTCAGTAATGGCAATTATTACCTAACATGTATGATACCCTCAGTTCAACTCACAGCAACACACACACACACACACACACACATACACACATACATGAAGACATAGAAACTACTAAAACTGCTCAAAAAATGAAAAATTTTTAGACCTATTGCAAGAGATTGAATCAGTAATCAAAAACCTCCCAAAAACCAGAACCAGATAGATTTACTGATGAATTCTACCAGACATTTAAAGAATTAACATCAAATTCATTTATATTAAATGTAAAAAGTAAATTGCATACAACATGAATCTATTACTATAAAAACAATTAGAAAAATAATTAACATACATTCTCAAATATTACCACAAAATAGTATAGGAAGGAACATTTCCCAACTTATTCTATGAGGCCAGCAAAACACTGATGCCAAAGCCAGAGAAAGACATCACAAAAAAAAAAAGAAAAAGACTATTTCTTCTATGAATATAAATGCAAAAATCCTCAATAAATACTTGCAAATAGAAACCAAACAGGATTTACCCAAGTAATGCAAGGATGGTTCAGCATACAAAAAAATCAGTCATTGTATATATCACATTAACAGAATAAAGGAAGTAACAAAAGCACATGATTGCCTCTATCTACTCAGAAAAAGGATTTAACAAAATTACTCAAAAAGCTGGGAATAGAAAGACACCTTCTGCATCTCACAAAAGACATTTATGAAAAACCCAAAGATAACATTATATTCAATGGAACAAAATTGAAAGCTTTTCCCTTAATATCAGGAACATGACAAGAATGTCCAAGTTTGCTACTTCTACTCAACATAGAATTGGAAGTTCTAGTCAGAACTTAGGCAAGAAAAACAAATAAAATGCATCTGTTTCAATCACCTTTTTTTGATGCTGTGACTAAAAGATCTGACCAGAACAAATGTACAGGAGGAAAAGTTTATTTGGAGGCTTACGGTTTCAGAGGTCTTAGTCCATAGAAGGCCCACTCCATTCTTTGGGGCTCAAGGTAAGGCTGAACATCATGGTGGAAGAGTGTAGCAAAAGGGAAGCAGTTCACATCATGATCAGATAGCAGAAAGATAGGTCTCCACTCGCCAGATACAAATATATACTCCATAGCCACACCCCCAATTCCCATCTACTCCAGACACAACCTACCACTTCAATTAATCCCCATCAGGGGTTAAAAGACTCTTACATCCCAATCATTTCTCCTCTGAACTTTCTAGCATTGTCTCACATGTGAGCTTTGGGGGAACACCTTACAAGCAAACCATAACAGCATCCAAAGGAAGATAGAAAATTATTTTTATTCAGAAATGACATGATCAGCACACATCTGTAATCTCAGCTGCTCAGGAGGCTGAGGCAGAAGGATTGCAAGTTCAAAGCCAGCCTCAGCACAAGCAAGGTGCTAAGCAACTCAGTGAGACCCTGCCTCTAAATAAAATACAAAATAGGACTGGGAATGTGGCTCAGTGGTCAAGTGCCCCTGAGCTCAATCCCCAGTACCCTTCCCCCCAAAAATGACATGATCACATATAGAAAAAACATAGAGTACTTAAATCCAAAATCAAAACTATTAGAGCTATAATAAATTAATTTGCCAAAGTTGTGGAGTATAAGATTAATATATAAACATCAGTTCTATAATATTTTTATTATAATAATATATAATAAATTTCTATAATAAACTTGCAATGAAATATCTGAAAATGAAATTAAGAAAACAATTCACTTACAATTGCATCAATGAGAATAAAATACTTTAGGGATAAATTTAACCTAAGAGGAACAAAACTTGTACAAAATATTGCTGAAATAAATTAAAGAAGACCTAAATTAAAAGAAGGACATCACATGGATGTCCATAGATATGATACTTATTATTATTAAAGTGGCAAGACTCCTCAAACTTATCTATCTTACAATATCTATCAAAGTCCCAAGGGCCTTGTTTGTAAAAATAGAAAATTTTTCCTAAAATTCCTATGGAATTCAAAGGGACACCAAATAGGCAACACAATCGGAAAAAGGAAAAATAAAGTTGAAGGAATCACACTTCCCTATTTCGAAAGTTACTATCAAGCAATAGTAATCAAAACAGTGTAGAACAAGGATAAAGTTAGAAATCTAGATCAATGCAAGTGAAATTAAGAGTCCAGAAATAAACCCATTCAACTATGGCCAATTGATGTTGGACAAGGATGGCATCATCATTCAATATGTAGTATTCTTTCCAAATAGTGCCAGGACAACTAGATATCAACATGTAAAAGAATAATACCTAACTTGACATACAAAATTAACTCAAAATGGATCAAGTTCCTAAATGTAAGAGCCATAAACTATAAAATTCTTAAAGGAAAACATGGTCTTGGATTTGACAAACAGTTCTTAGAAATAACACTAAAGAATAAGCAGTAAAGGAAAAAATAGATAAATTGCATGTCATTGAAATTTAAAATTTCTGTGCATAAAGAGACATTATCAAGAAAGTAAAAATGCAGAATGGGAAAAGATATTTCTAGATCATTTACCTTAAAAGTATTAAGAATATATAAAGAACTCTTAGAATTTAAAAAAAGACAAAATTTTTCTTTCTAATTTTTGTAGATAGGAAAAGTTTATTTGGAGCATTATGGTTTCAGAGGTCTTAGTCCATAGAAGGCCCACTTCATTCCTTGAGGTTCAAGGTAAGGCTGAACATCAGAAGAGTGTAGAGGAGGGATACCAGGGATTGAACCCAGAGATGGTTAACCACTAAGTCACATCCCTAGCTCTTTTTCAATTTTTTTATTTTGAGACAGGGTCTCACTAAGTTGCTTGGGGCCTCACCTAATTGTTGAGGCTGGCTTAGAACTTGCAATCCTCCTGCCTCAGTCTCCCAAGCCACTGGTATTATAGGCGTGTGCCACTGCACCCAGCTTATCACTTTTATGTACATGTAGAAAGTGCCAAACAAAAATAAATCAATAAGCAAAAGAATGATCAGTAGAGAAAGAAGGAGAAAGAAAGGAAAAGATGGAAAAGAGTAGAACAGGGACTGAAATCAAATTCCATGCATATATGATTTTGTCAAAATGGACCCAACTACTATGTAAAACTATAATGCTCTTTAAAAATAAAACAATAATAAATGTGTCACAGTAGATTGGGTAGAGAGAGGTGATGGGAAGGGAGGGGAGGGGAGGCGGGGATAGGAAGGGCAGCAGAATACAAAAGACACTAGTATTGCTGTATATATAAACGTGGCTGTATAAGCAATGTGATCCTGCAATCTGTACACGTGGAAAAAATAAGAATTCATACCCCATTTGAAACAAATGTATGATATGTCAAGATCATTGTATTGTCTTGAGCAAGTAATAAAAAAATCTAAAAAAATAAAAATAAAACAATAATAATAATATTCTGCAAGTTGTGTAACTCCCTGCTTTAGAAAATCCTGTGACCTATTTGGTTAAAGTTAGAAAGAAATCACAGGAGAGGAATAGACAATAAATCTTGATTTCTGTGTAATAAAAAAAATTGACAAAGTATTTGAGCATACATTTCTCCAAAGAAGATATACACAAGTCAACTATTACATGAAAAGATGTTCAAAATATCTTTAGCCATTAGCAAAACTGAAATCAAAATCATAATTAGATATCACTTTATACCCACTAGGATGGCTGTAATAAACAATAAAAATAGAAAAAGCAGAAGGTAAGAGTTGATGAGGCTGTAGATAAATCAGAACCCTCATACACTGCTTGTGGGAATAAATAATGATGCACCCATTGTGGAAATTTTGGTAGTTTCTCAAAAACTTAAGCATACAATTACCATATGACCTAGCATTCATATGCCCCAAAGAATTGCTGGTATGCAAACAGATCTTTGGACATCAACATTCATAGCAGCACCATACGCAATAGTCAAAATTTAGAAACAACCCAAATGTCCATCAATTGTTAAACAAAATGCAGTATATACATACAATGGAATATTATTAAAGCCAAAAAAAACTGATGGATGCTACAGTGTGGATGAACCTCAAAAAAATTATGCTATTTGAGAGAAGACACCAACGTCATGTATTGTATGTTACTATTTATATGAATCCAGTGGCTGAAGGGTTTGGAGGAAGGGAAGGGAAGGATGACTGTTAATTTGTGCAGAGTTTCCTTTTGGGGTGATGAAATGGTTTGGGAACTAGATGAAAGTGATGGCTGTTCAACAATGTAAATATTGATGTCCTTGAATTGTGCACTTCAAGATGGTTAATTTCATGTTATGTGAAGTTCACCTGGATGTTCAAAAAGTGATTGGGTGGATGAGGACTTGAAAATAGTAGATATACAATAAATGGCATTTCCCTGCTCCTTGGACATCTTTAACTAAGATAGCAGTAAAATTTACACTTGAAAGTTAGAATAAATTGTCCAGTGACAAAAGGATTTATTTTTATTCATTGTGTTGATTTTGTATTCTAATAAGTCAAGAGAAATAAAATTCATTGACATTTTTTAAAGGCATATAATGTAATAGTTTTTGTGGTGGTGGGGGGGGGGTTTGTTTGTTTGGGTACCAAGAATTGAACTCAGGAGCACTCAACCAATGAGCCACATCCACAGCCTTAGTTTGTATTTTATTTAGAGAGAGAGTCTCACTGAGTTGCTTAGTGCCTTTGAACTCAGGATCCTCCTGTCTCAGCCTCCCAAGTGCCTGGGATTAGGCATGTGCCATCGTGCCCGACTATACTGATTTATTGGCAACAAAACTTTTGTTAGTGTTTGATGTAAATTTTAATAATGAAGACATACAAATGGATGTGAATATAACAAGTGAGAGTAAAAAACGTGCTTCATTCAACATTAAGAAATTCATTAATTTACAAGTGAAATTAAAATATATAATCATCTTCATAGTACTTTTAAGTGAAAATCACATAGAAAGAAGTATGACAAAATGGTTGAAATCTTGACTCAAGTCAATCTCAGGGCAATCTGAAGCAAATTCTTCAATCTTTCTGGGCCTTAGTATTGTAAAATAGGGATAATAATAGCACATACTTCGAATATTTATTATGAGGATTAAATGAGAAAAGATATGCAAGCAGGAAGTGTCATATCTAATAATAGCTATTATTATTCACATTAAAACAAAAAAGCAAAATAAGGATATGTATTGTCACTGTCATAATTTGATGTTTAAATGTAGAGTCTAGATATTAAACAAATAAAAATGTACTGTTATTTGAAGAAGCTATGACTATATGCCTAGAAACTACAAAATAATACATAGAAAATTCTCAGATATGAGCCAGAAAATGGATTCCTAAAAGCCAGATTTGGAACTTCAGAAAATGAAAAAAGTTACAATGTTATAAAAGCAAACCCCCTCCCCCCACCCACCCACCCACACACACACACACACACACACACACACACACAGAAAGTACCAAAACAGGGCTTCAAAAAATGTGAGAGGGCTGGGGATATAGCTTGGTGATAAAGTAACCTTGGGTTAGATCCCCAGTACAAAAAAAAAAAAAATTACTGAGACATGAATGAAAATTGAATAAACTGTCTTGGACTTAAGACTAAAAAGAAAGTTAAAATGAAACTTTTTAAGAAATACAATTAGTATTTTGTCTAACATGCATTACTCTATCTTATCTCCCTGAGTCATAAAGTATAACTACTAGTATATTTCCCCATCTTCCAGCGGGTCTGACAAAGTGTTGAACAAATTTTAAAACTACATAAATAACTGAAAATGTACAAAGGTGTGAATAGCCCAGCTTCACAGTCCTGTATACATTTTTCATGTGTCTCACAGACACACTTGTGGCATCTTAGTACCCCAAAATTTCAGCACTGGAAGGCACTTAAAAGATTAGAAAAACCTGAAGGAAGCCCAAATTTCACAGGCACTGAACTCAAAGCTTTGAGCCAAAGGGTGCCATGTACTATTCAAAACAAACATAGCACATGGTCTTTCACCTAAACTGCTTGGAGCAGACAGATCAGCAACAGAAGCAGCAGTGTTCCTCCAGCCTGTTAGGCAGGCCTGGTATACAGACAGCAGCTCCCAACAACTCCCCACAATTCCCAGACATGCAATACAGCTTATCTCCAGAAATACTGGCCTGATGACATAGACCAGAAGGTTATTTCTAACACATACCCTTGTGTGGTTTCATCAGCACTTACTCAAGGTGCACTGCTTTTAAGTAACTTAGTATGAAGTTCAAGTTTCAGAAAGAAGGAAACAACAGACATTTTATGGCCCTAAACAAAAACTTGTCCACACAAGTTAACTTTCTGGAGAAACTGCCCTGATTTGCATTGACTTTCTTTCCTTTGCTTCCTGCAGGCAAAACCCTGATGGCATTGACCTATAGAATTCTGATTACAAGCACAAGAATGTGTCAAGGCTGCTTTGCATTTATTCTTCTATCTTCATTTTTTTTCCTATAGATTTTATATAATTGTTCTGGATGGCTGTGCCGTAAATTGAGTAGAACTACCCATTCTGAAAAAAAAGTGTGATTTCAAAGAAAAATGAATTTGAATGTCTGCCATATAAATTTAAGCATCAAAATTGCTGCAGGCACTTTCTATAACTAAATATGTATATAGGACTTTGCAAAAAGTCCTAACAAAATATAGTCCATTACTTTAGCTTATTCAAACTATAGAGTATTTCCAGAAACACAGAATCACTACATCTCAAGTAATATTTTCACTTTTCATAATATCATTTCTCTGACAAGTGCCTTTAACCATAAAAATATATGGTGCTTTTAGAAAAAGTAAACAAAGTGTTGAGGTTTTCATGAAAAAGCTTGTTTAAAACAGGTCATCTAAAACAGAAGCAATCAACATATTTTCAGAACACGATCGAGCTCATCATTGGGCAATGCAGAATTCCTTTTTTTTTTTTTTAATTTTTTATTGTTGGTTGTACGAAACATTACAAATTTCTTGACATATCATATTCCACACTTTGATTCAAGTGGGTTATGAACTCCCACCTTCACCCCATACAGAGATTGCAGAATCACATCAGTTACACATCCATTGATTTACATATTGCCATACTAGTGTCTGTTGTGCTCCGCTGCCTTTCCCATCCTCCACCCTCACCCCTCCCCACTTCTCCCCTCCCCTCCCCTCCTCTCTCTCTACCCCCTCCACTGTATAACCCTGAGGGTCTCCTTCCATTTCCATGCAATTTCCCTTCTCTCTCCCTTTCCCTCCCACCTCTCATCCCTGTTAAATGTTAATCTTCTTCTCCTGCTCTTCGTCCCTACTCTGTTCTTAGTTACTCTCCTTATATCAAAGAAGACATTTGGCATTTGTTTTTTAGGGATTGGCTAGCTTCACTTAGCATAATCTGCTCTAATGCCATCCATTTCCCTGTAAATTCTATGATTTTGTCATTTTTTAATGCAGAGTAATACTCCATTGTGTATAAATGCCACATTTTTTTTATCCATTCGTCTATTGAAGGGCATCTAGGTTGGTTCCACAGTCTTGCTATTGTGAATTGTGCTGCTATGAACATCGATGTAGCAGTGTCCCTGTAGCATGCTCTTTTTAGGTCTTTAGGGAATAGACCAAGAAGGGGAATAGCTGGGTCAAATGGTGGCTCCATTCCCAGCTTTCCAAGAAATCTCCATACTGCTTTCCAAATTGGCTGCACCAATTTGCAGTCCCACCAGCAATGTACAAGTGTACCCTTTTCCCCACATCCTCGCCAGCACTTGTTGTTGTTTGACTTCATAATGGCTGCCAATCTTACTGGAGTGAGATGGTATCTTAGGGTGGTTTTGATTTGCATTTCTCTGACAGCTAGAGATGGTGAGCATTTTTTCATGTACTTGTTGATTGACTGTATGTCCTCCTCTGAGAAGTGTCTGTTCAGGTCCTTGGCCCATTTGTTGATTGGGTTGTTTGTTCTCTTATTGTCTAATTTTTTGAGTTCTTTGTATACTCTGGATATTAGGGCTCTATCTGAAGTGTGAGGAGTAAAGATTTGTTCCCAGGGTGTAGGCTCCCTATTTACCTCTCTTATTGTTTCTTTTGCTGAGAAAAAACTTTTTAGTTTGAGTAAGTCCCATTTGTTGATTCTAGTTATTAACTTTTGTGCTATGGGTGTCCTATTGAGGAATTTGGAGCCCGACCCCACAGTATGTAGATCGTAGCCAACTTTTTCTTCTATCAGACGGCGTGTCTCTGATTTGATATCAAGCTCCTTGATCCATTTTGAATTAACTTTTGTGCATGGCGAGAGAAAGGGATTCAGTTTCATTTTGTTGCATATGGATTTCCAGTTTTCCCAGCACCATTTGTTGAAGATGCTATCCTTCCTCCATTGCATGCTTTTAGCCCCTTTATCAAATATAAGATAGTTGTAGTTTTGTGGATTGGTTTCTGTGTCCTCTATTCTGTACCATTGGTCCACCCGCCTGTTTTGGTACCAGTACCATGCTGTTTTTGTTACTATTGCTCTGTAGTATAGTTTGAAGTCTGGTATCGCTATACCGCCTGATTCACACTTCCTGCTTAGCATTGTTTTTGCTATTCTGGGTCTTTTATTTTTCCATATGAATTTCATGATTGCTTTCTCTATTTCTACAAGAAATGCCGTTGGGATTTTGATTGGCATTGCATTAAACCTATAGAGAACTTTTGGTAATATCGCCATTTTGATGATGTTAGTTCTGCCTATCCATGAACAGGGTATATTTTTCCATCTTCTAAGATCTTCTTCTATTTCTCTCTTTAGGGTTCTGTAGTTTTCATTGTATAAGTCTTTCACCTCTTTTGTTAGGTTGATTCCCAAGTATTTTATTTTTTTTGAAGATATTGTGAATGGAGTGGTTGTCCTCATTTCCATTTCAGAGGATTTGTCGCTGATATACAGGAATGCCTTTGATTTATGCGTGTTGATTTTATATCCTGCCACTTTGCTGAATTCATTTATTAGCTCTAATAGTTTCTTTGTAGAGCCTTTTGGGTCTGCTAGGTATAGAATCATATCATCTGCAAATAGTGATAATTTAAGTTCTTCTTTTCCTATTTTGATGCCTTTAATTTCTTTCGTCTGTCTAATTGCTCTGGCCAGTGTTTCGAGAACTATGTTGAACAGAAGTGGAGAGAGAGGGCATCCCTGTCTTGTTCCAGATTTTAGAGGGAATGCCTTCAGTTTTTCTCCATTCAGAATGATGCTAGCCTGAGGCTTAGCATAGATTGCTTTTACAATATTGAGGTATGTTCCTGTTATCCCTAGTTTTTCTAGAGTTTTGAACATAAAGGGATGCTGTACTTTGTCGAATGCTTTTTCCGCATCTATCGAGATGATCATATGGTTCTTATTTTTAAGTCTATTGATGTGGTGAATAACATTTATTGATTTCCGTATATTGAACCAGCCTTGCATCCCAGGGATGAATCCTACTTGATCATGGTGTACAATTTTTTTGATATGTTTTTGTATCCGATTCGCCAGAATTTTATTGAGGATTTTTGCATCTAGGTTCATTAGAGATATTGGTCTGTAGTTTTCTTTCTTTGAAGTGTCTTTGTCTGGTTTAGGTATCAGGGTGATGTTGGCCTCGTAGAATGAATTTGGAAGTTCTCCCTCTTTTTCTATTTCCTGAAGTAGCTTGAAAAGTATTGGTATTAGTTCCTCTTTAAAGGTTTTGTAAAACTCTGCTGTATACCCATCCGGTCCTGGGCTTTTCTTAGTTGGTAGTCTTTTGATGGTTTCTTCTATTTCCTCAATTGATATTGGTCTGTTTAGGTTGTCTATATCCTCCTGACTCAATCTGGGCAGATCATATGACTTAAGAAATTTATCTATGCCTTCACTATCTTCTAATTTATTGGAGTATAAGGATTCAAAATAGTTTTTGATTATCTTCTGTATTTCTGAAGTGTCTGTTGTGATATTGCCTTTTTCATCCCGTATGCTAGTAATTTGAGTTCTCTCTCTTCTTCTCTTCGCTAGCATCGCTAAGGGTCTGTCGATTTTGTTTATTTTTTCAAAGAACCAACTTTTAGTTTTGTCAATTTTTTCAATTGTTTCTTTTGTTTCGATTTCATTAATTTCAGCTCTGATTTTAATTATTTCTTGCCTTCTACTTCTTTTGCTGTTGTTTTGCTCTTCTTTTTCAAGGATTTTGAGATGAAGTATGAGATCATTTATTTGTTGGTTTTTTCTTTTTTTAAGGAATGAACTCCAAGCAATGAATTTTCCTCTTAGAACTGCTTTCAATGTGTCCCATAGATTCCGATATGTTGTGTCTGTGTTTTCATTTATCTCTAAGAATTTTTTAATTTCCTCCTTGATGTCTTCTATAACCCATTGATCATTCAGTAACCTATTGTTCATTCTCCAAGTGATGTATGCTTTTTCCTTCCTTCTTTTATCGTTGATTTTCAGTTTCATTCCATTATGATCAGATAAGATGCATGGTATTATCTCTACTCCTTTATATTGTCTAAGAGTTGCCCTGTGACATAATATATGATCTATTTTTGAGAAGGATCCATGTGCTGCTGAGAAAAAAGTGTAACTGCTTGATGTTGGGTGGTATACTCTATATATGTCAATTAGGTCTAGGTTATTAATAGTGTTATTGAGTTCTATAGTTTCCTTATTCAACTTTTGTTTGGAAGATCTGTCCAGTGGCGAGAGAGGTGTGTTGAAGTCTCCCATGATTATGGTATGGTGGTCTATTAGACTCTTGAACTTGAGAAGAGTTTGTTTGACGAACATAGCTGCACCATTGTTTGGGGCATAAATATTTATGATTGTTATGTCTTGTTGGTGTATGGTTCCCTTAAGCAGTATGTAGTGTCCCTCTTTATCCCTTTTGATTAACTTTGGCTTGAAATCTATTTTATTTGATATGAGTATGGACACTCCTGCTTGTTTCCGAAGTCCATATGAGTGATATGATTTTTCCCAACCTTTCACCTTCAGCCTATGTATGTCTTTTCCTATCAAATGCGTCTCCTGTAGGCAGCATATTGTTGGGTCTTGTTTTGTGATCCATTCTACTAGCCTGTGTCTCTTAATTGGTGAGTTTAAGCCATTAACATTTAGGGTTATTATTGAGATATGGGTTGTTCTTCCAGCCATATTTGTTTATTTCTGTTACTAAACATGGTTTGTTTTCCTCTTTGATTATTTTCCCCCCCTTTACTGTCCTACCTCCCACTGTTGGTTTTCATTGTTATTTTCCATTTCCTCTTCCTGTAATGCTTTGGCGAGGATGTTTTGAAGAGATGGTTTTCTAGCTGCGAATTCTTTAAACTTTTGTTTATCGTGGAAGGTTTTAATTTCATCTTCCATCCTGAAGCTTAATTTCGCTGGATACACAATTCTTGGTTGGAACCCATTTTCTTTCAGTGTTTGAAATATGTTATTCCAGGATCTTCTAGCTTTCAGAGTCTGTGTTGAAAGATCAGCTGTTATCCTGATTGGCTTACCCCTAAATGTAATCTGCTTCCTTTCTCTTGTAGCTTTTAAAATTCTCTCCTTATTCTGTATGTTGGGCATCTTCATTATAATGTGTCTAGGTGTGGATCTCTTATGATTTTGCACATTCGGCGTCCTGTAGGCTTCTAGGATTTGGGATTCTGTCTCATTCTTCAAGTCTGGGAAGTTTTCTCGTATTATTTCATTGAATAGACTGCTCATTCCTTTGGTTTGGAGCTCTGTACCTTCCTGTATCCCAATGACTCTTAAGTTTGGTCTCTTAATGTTATCCCATATTTCTTGGATGTTCTGCTCATGGTTTCTTAACAGTCTTGCTGAGCTGTCTATGTTCTTTTCCAGTTGAAATACTTTGTCTTCATTGTCTGATGTTCTATCTTCTAAGTGTTCTACTCTGCTGGTAGTATTCTCCATTGAGTTTTTAAGTTGGTTTATTGCTTCCTGCATTTCTAGGATTTCTGTTTGTTTGTTTTTTATAACCTCTATCTCCCTGTATAGTTGATCCTTTGCTTCCTGGATTTGTTTGCGTAATTCATTGTCGAAGTGATCTTTCATTGTCTGATTTTGCTGTTTAATGTCTTCCTTGATACTCCAGATCATCTGAAGCATGTATATCCTGAATTCTTTATCTGACATTCCATCTGCTGCAGCTGTTACCTCTTCTAAAGTTGCGTTGACCTGCATTGCTTGTGGTCCTTTCTTTCCTTGTCTTTTCATACTGCTTGCGTATCTTTCCTGCAGGCGCGGGCGGCGGCTCTGCTCTCTCCTTATTCCAATTGGGGTGTCGTGGCTACCACGCCGGCAGGTCACTGGGCCTGTTCTGGGCGCTGGCGGCGGCTCTGTTCTGCCCCTACTCCAATTGGGGTGACGAGTGTACCACGCCGGCAGGCCACCGGGCCTGATCCGCCGGTCGGTTGCAGGTTTGCCTACCCTGCAGGCGCGGGCGGCGGCTCTACTCTGCCCCTACTCCAAATGGGGTGACGTGTCTGTCGTACCGGCAGGCCACTGGGCCTGTCCCGCTGGTCGGTCGCAGATCTGCCCACCTTTCGGGCACGGGTGGAGGCTCTGCTCTGCCCCTACTCCAATTGGGGTGTCGTGACTACCCCGCCTGCAGGACGCTGGGCCTGTTCCTGGCACGGGCGGCGACTCTGCTCTGCCCCTACTCCAATTAGGGTGGTGTGTGTACCACGCCGGCAGGCTCCTGGGCCTGATCCGCCGGTCTGTTGCAGGTCTGCCTACCTTGGAGGCGCGGGCGGCGGATCTGCCCTGCCCCTCCTACCACGCCTGCGGACCCCTGGGCCTGATCTGCAGGTTGGTCACAGGTCTGCTCACCCTGCGGGCACGGGTGGCGGTTCCGCTCCGCCCCCACTCCAATTGGGGTCACGTGACCACCCCACCGGCAGGGCCTGATCCGGGCGTGGGAGAAGGATCTGCTCTGCCCCTACTCCAGTTGGGGTGACGTGTGTACCACACTGGCAGGCCACTGGGCCTGACCCGCCAGGCTGTCACAGGTCTGTTTACCTTGCAAGCGCGAACGGCGGCTCTGCCCTGCCCCTCCTACCACGCCCATGTACCACTGGGTCGCGGGTCTGCCCACCTTGCGGGTGCGGGTGGCGGCTCCGCTCCGCCCCCTCTCCAATTGGGGTCACGCGGTCACCACGCTGGCGAGCCGCTGGGCCTGCTCCGGGCGCTGGCGGCGGCCCGGCTCCTCCCCTCTGGCTCGACGACAAATTGAGGAGACTCGGGTGTCTGTGCCTCACCCCCCCTACCAGGAGACCAACTGTTTATGTCGCCGCTGGTATTGATGAAGTTCTCTCCTCCGCCGCTTTCTGATGACATCAGATCTCTGCCATGTTGGTATCCTATGCGAATGGCAGCATTTCGTTCCCCTTGCCGGGCAACCAAAGCAACGGGTGAGTCCTGACCAGCCCTCAGCAGGACCCGGACCAAGAAGCCCAGAATTCCTTTTTTTAAATTTTTTAAAATATTCTTTTAGTTGTTGGTAGATCTTTATTTTATTTATTTATATATGGTGCTAAGAATCGAACCCAGTGCCTTACGCATGCCAGGCAAGTGCGCTATGGCTAAGCCCCAGCCCCAGCCCCAGCCCAATGCAGAATTCTTTACTCCTTGACATCATGCTCAGAAGGAAAGTCCAGGCATTTTCTTTCATAAACCTAAAGAGAAATATGAATTAGGACCTTCCTCTAGGTTATAGCATCTGCCTTATCAGGTATGATACTCCTTGGAATTTAAGTACCAACTATTAGATGAATTACACTCAGTTAGTTATGTGAGCAGCACTGTGCTATAGCACTTCAGGACTAGGAATCCAAAAGAAACATAAGAATATAAGACAAGAGTTTTTCCATCAAAAGGCTTTTTTTAAAAAAATATATTTATTTTTTAGTTGTAGTTGGACATAATACCTCTATTTTATTTATTTATTTTTATGTGGTGCTGAGGCTCTAACCCAGGGCCTCACACGTGCTAGGCGAGCACTCTACCGCTGAGCCACAAACTCAGCCCCTCAAAATACTTTTAATCTAGTTACAGAGATGGAAATAACAAACTAGAAATGTTTTTTCATAATGCAAAGTAGTATATTTAATCAAGCATAATTATTATGCCAGGCTCCAAGCTCAATAAGGATCCAGATAAAGTTAAGAGTATAAACATATGTGACTACATGACCAATGTGATTCTGCAACCTGTACACTGAGAAAAATGAGAAGTTATATTCCATCTGATTCAAATGTATGATATGTCAAGGTCATTGTACTGTCATGTGTAACTAATTAAAACAAATTTAAAAAGAATTGTAAAAAAAAAAAAGAGAGAGTATAAACATCAGAAAATGCACCAGTTCCAAATTGTACCATTGAAAAATAAGGTGGAGGAAGATCTGGGTTCTTGGGAGAGGGAGAGGGGGAAGAATATAGGAATGGGGGGAACATGGTTCTTACTTAATATCTTTAATAAAAGATCACCTAAGAATATTTATAACAATGAATTCTGAAAATTCATTGATTGTTTAGTCAGTGAGATTCTATAGAACTGAAGTATTCAAGACACAAACTGAGAAAGGATGAAAACATATTTCTATTTTCTCAAATGATACTAAGTCTGAAAATTCTGGTTTGGGTTCGTAAGCCAAATCATAAATTCAATTAATTTTCTTAAATATCTTCTATTGTAAAATGTTAACTAAAATTTTCACAAATTAAAACACAGCTAATCTGTCCTAATGTTCAACAAAAAACATTTGTAATATCATTTGCAGATGGTATTTTTGCTTTTGACAAATTATATTTGTCAAAATTTTATAACTTGACAACTTATATTATTAGAATGGAATAAGTTTCTTAATGTATTGATCACTCATTTGATATATATACAAAATGTAAATATCCACCCTTTCATTTCACTTTCATTCATTTTTTAATTATTATTTTTTATTTATATATGACAGCAGAATGCGTTACAATTCTTTTTTTTAATTTTCTTTTTAATAATTATTTTTCAGTTTTCGATGGACACAACATCTTTTTTTTTTATTTTTATGTGGTGCTGAGGATCGAACCCAGAGCCCTGTGCATGCCAGGCAAGCATGCTACCACTTGAACCACATCCCCAGCCCCAGTGTTACAATTCTTATTACACATATAGAGCACAATTTTTCATGTCTATGGTTGTATACAAAGTATATTCACACCAATTAGTGTCTTCATACATGTACTTTGGATAATAATGTCCATCACATTCTACCATCATTTCTAACCCCATGGCCCCTCCCTTCCCCTCCCATTCCTTTGCCCTATATAGAGTTCATCTATTCCTTCCATGCTCCCTCTCCCCACCCCACTATAAATCAGCCTCCTTATATCAGATAAAACATTTCGCATTTGGTGTTTTGGGAATTGGCTAACTTCACTTAGCATTTTCTTCTCTAACTCCATCCATTTACCTGTACCATCTGCAGATCTTATTACAAAAAAGCTCATCATCCAGGATGATCCCCAGTGATTCCCAACTCTCAGTCACTTCCTTAGTGAACAGTGTTATCAGTAAGATATAATAGAAATGACCATGTGTGGTTATGTCATAAAACATGGCAACTCCACCTTCCTCTCTCTTAAATCACTTGGTCTAAGAGAAGCCATCTACCACACATGTCAGGAGGACACTAAAGCATTCCTGTGCTCAGATTCACATGGTAAGAAACTGGAGGTCTCCAACAACTTGTACCATTATTGCTAGTCTTGTGACTGAAGCATCCTGGAAGAGAATCCTTCAACCATAATCAAGTTTTCAAAGAATAGAACCAGACAAGACCTTAACACATTCCAAGAAAGTTCTGGATCCAGGATAATAAAGCTAAGCTGCTCCTGGGCTTTTGACTCACAGAAACTGTGTGAAATAATAAATGTTCATTGCTTTAATTTGCTAAGTTTTGAGGCGATTTGTTGCACAGAAGTACATAACCACAAAGGGCTCTAAAATTAAAATTCTAGCTCCAGATATTTTATGGCACTTCTTAGAGATCTCAAAAGTCACATGACAATTTTTTTTTTTTTAGGTAAGAACATTTTTCCTTCTTTGTCACCTATTTTAACCTCATTTTTCTTAGGCATACACACACACACACACACACATCTTTAGAAAACCCATTAAAGGCGGTTTGTGCTAGATACCCAAGGAAAACAACAAGTAAACAACTTTTGTGTTAGTACTGGGTGAAATTTAATACAAACTCCTTTGTCCCACATAATTATCCCATACATAATGAATTTTTTTTTCAGTGCTGAGATTCAAACCCAGGACCTAGTGCATACTAAGCAAGCATTTTACAACTGAGTTATACCCCCCAACCCCTGAAATATTATCAAAGAACATTCCATTACATCTGTTATCACCTTTAAAAAACACATTCCATACATGCATCATTGTTATAATTATAAAAAACTATGAATCAGAGAGAATTAAAAAGCTTACTAGAAACAAGATATGTTATAAACCCACACCAAGAACATAGTTTTTGTACTACTATCACACAAAGCCAATGAAGGAGACTCTGTTAATTCCCCTAATATTTTAATATTAATTATTTTAATATTAATATTTTAATAATTTATTTTTTATTTTTATGTGGTGCTGAGGAGTCTATTAATATTAACAGAATGTATATATATATATATATATATATATATATATACACATTCAACCTATGTTTATATTTTAAGCAATGTATATACCTTAATTAGTTAAAATGAAAAATAATTAACTAATATTATCTATAAAAGATAATAATCAGGCTTCAGTTACCACTTCTCCATACTAAATTCCATCTTTTCCAAGCTTTTTTCCTATGGGGTCAAGAGAATAAATGATAAATTGTCAGAAAAAAATCACAAAAATATTCTCTTGGGCCTCTTACTCTTACAAATTATTTAATAATGTAAATAAATGCTTCAGTAATAAAACTCAGAGCTCTGCGGGTAAGCATATTTTTATTTATATCATTCAACAAATATTTATTTATAGAATAACTACTAAATCCAAGGAATTATATGAGATGAATCAAAAGATAAAAAATATGAAAGAGAAATAATCTTGCCACCAGGTTTTTTATGGTCTTATAAAACAAATTCAACTTTCATTTAATCCATCCTTCCAAAAACTAAAAAGACAAATAAGACTCATTTTGGTCACTTACATAGTCACAGCCTACATGAAAATATGTATTGGTGGATAAACAGTAATAATTCATGTCCACTATGATTTGAGTGTGTTTCCAAGGGTTCACGTGTTGAAATTCCATCCTACTGTGAGGTATTAAGAGGGTGGAAACAATCCAATGATGGTGTTTAGAAGTGGGGCCTTTGGGAGATTATTAGGTTTAGGAACGTTCACAGGGTTGAATCCCCATAATTGAATATTGGTGGCTTTATAAAAGAAAGAGAGACCAGAAAAGATAAGTACACACAAGCACACAAGCACTCCAGATGCAGCCCCTCAACCTTAGATCTCCAGAGTGTAGCCAAAATAAACCTCTTTTCTTTAAAAGTTACCAGGCTTCCGGTTTATCATCATAATAACACAAAATAGACAAATACAATGTCATAAGAGAAGAACAAAGTAAATTTGTACCCAAGAGTCAGAGTGAAGAGAGGTCAGATTAAATAAGAGCTAGAATAGACAGTAGCACTTCTTCAAAAGGGTTCTTAAGGGAAAGGTCAGAATGAGGTGTGTCTAGTGGAGGCAGAAAAGGCATTCCAAGTAGAGAAAGACTCCTTGGGGAGATTTCACGTCCTTACTTTCTCCTGGGCAGGGTCACGTATACCACTTATTGTAGTTGAGTAAGATTAAGAGAGAAGGTATCTTCACTGTGGCTCCCTCCTATCTTACCCCTGGTTCTTCTTCTAAGGGGTAGGGATGATGAATCCTATGGTTGTGTGTGCTTGGTTCTCCAAGATGGTTTTGCTCCCAGCAGGATTCTAATTCAAAAGGGAAATAACTCTGTTCATTTGGCTTACATAAAGTTGTGGGAACCTGCACTGCATTATCTATGCCCTTAATTTCCCTCCTCCCGTCTTGCTAATAATTTCTGAAGCAAGAAAGCCAATCTCTGGACAAAAGCAATGAGTTTGTTATCAAGGGATATAGTCAAGGTTCTCAGTTGGTAGCATCAGAAAGACTCTTGTCATTCAGGAGGCACTAAAAGGCTATTAGGATTCATGGAATCAGTGGGGAAAAAAACAACAACAAAGTAACAGGTCCAAGAAGCAGGAAACATCACATCAGTCTTTTAGCAAAACTGGATTAGCCAGGAGTCCTCATGGCTCAGAACGATCCCTACAGTCCCTTTCATAAACAGGCATGATGTGTTCAGGAAATGCAAAGGGTCCAGTGGATGGCTACTGTGGTAAATTATATTACTGGTTAAAATTTTCTCCTCTCAGTCTATCTTCTCCTCCTTCTATGCAACTTTGCAGTTTCCACAGCAAGAGACAAAGTTTATTTTCCTGTCTCCTGACTCTGGCTGCATCCACATGGGTTGGGTTAGCCAGTAAAATGAAACAGAAGTAATGATGTACCAATTCTGAGTCTAGGGCTTGAAAGAGTCTCCACATTGTTCTCTTAAACTTTCTGCTGCCACCATGAAAAATCATTGGTCAAATTATTGAGTCCAGGGGAGAAACATACATGAATGTGTCTGATCTAGATGTTGGTCCCAGAGGGGAGACACACTGAAAAAAGCTAGCCCAGCTAAAGTCTCCAGCCAGAATAGAGTCCTCATCTGATCCGCTGACATCTGGACAAGTCAAATGACCAACAGATGCATGAATAAGCCTAATATAGATTAACTGATTCTAGCTAATTCATACATGTGAGAGAGATAATATTGAAATAAATCACTCGGTTGTGGGAGTTATTTTGTTACATAATACTGGCTGACTGAAACAACTGGTGAATAAAAGCAGAAGACAAAATAATACAGTAAGGCTAATAAGGCCAAATTATAAAGGACCCTTACCCTTGTTCTATCTGTGGTTTGGAGGAGGATCCTACCCTATAGTCAGTAGAGACCATTCCAATTTGGGATGAGAAAATAAATCAATATGAGAGTCTGATGAATAAATTTTAGTAGGAATAAGAACTAAAAGTTGGTCTTAGACATAAGGATCTAGGTAAAAGCTGATGAGGGCCTAACTTAATATAGACACTAGAAACAAGAAGTCTTGAAAGAATGTTCCTTATCCATTCTCATTCTCCACTCCTTAAGGATTTTCTTAAACATCAAAGGAAAAGATAGATAAAAATAATCCTCAAGTGACTCAGTATTAAAGAGCTTGCCTAGCACATGTGAGGCACTGGGTTTGATCCTCTGCACCACATAAAATAAATAAAGTTATGTCCATCTACAACTGAAAATATATTTAAAAATAAAATTTTAAAAAAAACCCTTCAGTTTTTAAAATACTGGAGAGCCCCATCTTATATCTAAATAGAATTCAGATATGTCTGAGCATATCTGGAAAAGTCTGATGGGACAGAACTCCCAAAATCTCATTTGTACAAGTATATAAAGTTCCTTGAGAAATATGCCAGAGAATGTAGTCAAGCATGATGAAAGAACCTCATAAGAAAAACTTGGCCTTCTGAGTAAGGAGGTGATTGAAATGTCACTCCTGGAACATTCCCTTGGAATCCACTGTTCCCACAGCACTTTAGTTGTACTTCTGTTTAGCACTTTCACCATTACGCACTTGTGCTACTAGAACATGCTTCTAGGATTAACCACACCCAGTTCTGTTCCAATTTCAAGAAGCTGGCTCAATGCTGGTGTTTTTCCATCTCTGGAATCCCAAGAAGCCAGCTGCTAATGCCAGAAAGGAGAAGTTAGTTACCTTGACATCTCTCTTCTCCCTCACCTCCCAAATCCAATTCATTAACAAATCCTAAAAATTGCTCCCTAATCATCTCTGGGAACCCCATGATAGTATCTCAGCTATTATAACCACTCTGTCTAGTCATCTCCCAGCACATTCATTCATTTCTCACACTGTAGTGAGGGTAACATCTCTAATCAAACCCTGAACAATACGCACACACTTATGCTGATATCCCTGAGTAGGTTAACCACCCACAGGACCGATTACGATAGCATGATGCAGCTTACCGAGTTTTCTAAAGTTCAAAGCCTCTCTCTCTCCCACCAGACATAAGGACAGGGACTGTACCACAGTGCCTGGAAAACAGTAGTTGTTCAAAGACAGTTCATGGGTGGTTTAATACAGAGTAACACCTTTGCATCCCTAAGGTCGCCAGCCACTTTAAAAGATTCATTTCAGAAGCCCCATACTTATTTCAGCAAGTTTTGGAATATCTTTTATAATTACCTTCAGAGACAGTTTGCCATCCACCAAAGAAAAACTGTCTTTCTTCTTAATCAATATTCGAGTCCAAGTTGTCCAAATTTCCAATCCAACAGACCTGAAATACACCTGGATTTGTGACCCAAGTTGGTTATACTCCAATCATTGTGCACCCATTTTATCATTTTATTCATAAGGCATTGCTCTAAGTGACATTTGATTGTTTCTAAAAAATATTCAACCCACTCCAAAGACTGAACACTTGATAAGACAAAAGCAAAAGAAGAATGCACTGTGACAGTCAATAATTATTGAGCACTTACAGTGTGTCAGGCATTGTTTTTTTTTTTATTGTTGGTTGTTCAAAACATTACATAGTTCTTGATATATCATCTTTCACACTTTGCTTCAAGTGGGTTATGAACTCCCATTTTTAGCCCATATACAGATTGCAGAATCACATCAATTACACATCCATTGATTTACATATTGCCATACTAGTG
>NW_025999900.1:22018464-22042079 GCF_001458135.2 Marmota marmota marmota
GCTGGTGTTAAGGGGAGGTGGGGATCTGGAATCCCCTCTGCTTCCCTACAGACACGCCCCCGGTGGTTTCCTGGCTGCTTGTATCTGGAGGGGGTGGGAGTCACACACCTGCTAATGTGGATTCCGCTGGGAAGGAATTCTGTCGGCGGAACTCTGGTGATGTCACCACTCTGCTATGGCGGGCCCCAGGCTCCTTGCCAGAGTGTCCGAAGGGAGGGGTGGGACTGGTCTGTTTCTGGTTGGTTTCAGCTCCCGTTTTGCTATTTCATGAAGGCTTGGCGAGAGACCTCTTCCTAGAGTCCCTGCACCACTCCTGCTGTGCTGCGCCTCGGAGGCTATCCGCCCTGACGCGGGGGCCGCGTGCAGGCAGCTGACAGTCGCCGTGTCGCGCGGGCAGCGGCTGGCGGGTCTGGACCTCTGCGCTGCGTGGCGGAGATTCACTCGTCTAGCGCAGACTGTCACCTCCAAAAATCCTTCCAATTCCCGGCCGTCTCTCTTTAGTGGAATTTTGCTAGGAGTTTCTCAGCAGGTCGAATCTAAGCGTATCCATGCGTCTCTCTGACCCCGTTGTTGAGGAGGTACTGAAAGCGCTGCCTCCCCTCTCGCCACCATGTTGGATCTTCCCCTATCCAGTGTGTCAGGCATTGTGAACACTTTAAAACAATTCAATGTAGTTGTCACAACAAACCACATGGTAGTTATTATTACTCCAACTCTACGGATTTAAAAAACAAACTGAAGCTAGAAAAGGTGGTTAAGAGTTTGAAAAGGCATGGGGGTAGGAATGAGGGTGGAATGAATTGGACATTGTTACTCTATGTGCATACCCGATTACATGATATGTGTGGTTCTACATCATGTGCAACCAGAATAATTAGAAGTTATACTCCATTTATGTATGATGTGTCATTCTACTGTCATGCATAATTAATTAGAACAAATCTTTTAAAAACTTTAAAAAAAAGAGTATGAAAAGGGGCAGCCTTCAATTGTGGACTAAAAAGAGTAGTGATTTTGTAGCAAAGTCCTTTACCAATGCCCATGAATGAAATATTGGGTGGTGGTAGTGTCATATGAATGTTTCTAAATGCCTTTGTATTTCTTGGGAATTCATAGTCTCATTTCATTATCCTCTGTTGGTTTCCGTTCAGAGTATTTGGGGCCCCTCCACACTACTGAGTCATGCTGACTAAAACTGGGAGGGAGGAGCAGTTAGAAAAGTAAAAATCAAGAGCAGGACTACTACATGTCTTCATTACAGATATAGCAGAAAGTTCAAGAGAAAGAAAGGTTACTTGATATTGACAAAAGGTAGTTCTGGAAGGGAAAATCAAGCCTGCTTGGATGCTCATATGCCATAAGTTCAGGATATTGTGACTCATTCCTAGCATGACAGCGAAGTAGCAATACAGAAACTAAAACACCAGGTATTATTTTTAAACTTCTGGAAACAGCAGAGAAAAGATCCATTTTGTACTTAGAATTTTATCTTTTTTTTTTTTTTTTTTTTGTCTCTGCTCTTGGATCATTCACCTTCTCTATTTATATAAATATATTTAGCAATTTATGCTTTATCATAAATATTTATCTTTAAAACATTAAAGATAAATATTGTGGTATTTAGATATGATTCTTGCTTTTCCAGTCTATGTCAAAACCTCTGTGCCTGTTAATACTGAACAAGCAAGTGGTTTAAAAGCTAGTGTGGGATTGGGGCTGCAGAGACAGTACCTGTAGTGTACACCCCAAGAACAGCCAAAATCACTCACTCACAGCATTCCCAAATCCTTTCACAAGGTAATAAAGTCAGACATTTTATTATTTTGAATCATGAATTTAGAAATTATTTAAGGAACAAATTAAAAAATGGAAAAGTATTATCTCCAATTAACATTAGTAGATTATAGTCAACTATAAAATCTGACATTATTCCCTGTGGGTTAGGAAAAAACATTTTCAATGACTCAAGTACCTGATTACCTATATTTCTGGGAGGATTACTGCTTAAACTAATTTAACTGAATGTCAATTACATATGTTCTCTTAAACTCATAAGACTAAATAAAAAAAGAGAAAAATTATTTATTCAAAGCTGCTTTATCGTATGTGTGACAATTCTGTCAATGCCAACTTCTATATTCCTAGACTCATGTTTAATATTTTCTATAGAGGCTTTCAAAAAGCTTTCAAAAAGCATCTATAGAAACAGTTATCTTAGACAAGATTATATAAGAATACCTTGCTTTAAATAAACACTCTTCTAATTGGGAACAAACATACAAAAGAAAGTTTACTTTGGCCATGACCTGATAGACAGTAAGAACCTCAAAATTTATTCTATAAAACAATTATTTATTCTTATGGCTTACTATTGTAGTGCATGTTGTAAGTTGCCTGTGTTTAAATAAAGAAATAATGGCCCCCATTAGAAATAACAACAAGGGCTGAGACTGTAGCTCAATGGCAGAGCACTTGCCTAGCACGTGTGAGGCACTGGGTTTGATCCTTGGCACCACATAAAAATAAACAAATAAAATAAATGGATGCTGTCCATCCACAACTACAAAAGTAAAAAAAAATTAAAAATAATGTTACCAGACATTAAAAAAAAGGAAAGGAAAAAACTAACAACAAACATGGATAAGTCAACAAGACTAAAGTCTTGTCAATGTTTTCTTATTATGTTATCAAAAGCTCTCTATGAAATGTATCCACATTTTACAAAAATGAAGAACCAGAAGCAAAATAAATCACACAACAAAACCTCAGAAAGATTTAGGAATGGAAGTAAAGGTGCAGATAAGACTGATAACAGACACCCTAGAGACTCCATGGAGCCAAGCAATACATCCCCACACCAACCAGGAGGCAGCAGTGTTAAAACAAAATGTGCTAGCAGGAACTAATACTTCTCCACAAAGAAGCTGAAATTCAGGAAACACTCCTGGAGGGGGGTGGGGGTGGAGAAAAAGAAGTGAGGGAAAAGGCAAGAGAAAAATAATCAATCCTGAGGCCAAATTTACCAATAATAGAAGTTCCAGAAAGAGAAACTTAAGGAAAAAAGGAGATACTTTAAAAGAAATTTTCTTGAACTGAAGGAAGAATTATGGGAATAAAAGGACTACTGAGGACCCAACACTAATGAATTGAAAGGGAACCTCATCAAGTTATGTTACTGTAAAACTTCAGAAAGCCTGAGACAAAATAAGTTTCTAAGAAAGAAGGGGGAAAGTTACCAAAAACAGAACAAAAATGAGACGTCGTTTAATTTCCTACCAGCAGATACAAGTTCAGAAGAAGATGGAACTACACTTCTAAACTCCTGAGAAAAATGATTTCCAACCTAGAATTCTATCACCAGCCAAACTATTATTTTTTAATAGTTTTTTTTAGTTGTTGATGGACATTATTCTATTCATTATTTATATGTGGTGCTTAGAATAGAAACCAGTGAGGCAAGCACTCTACCACTGAGCCACAACCCCATCCCAAACTATTATTTTTAGTTTGCACAAAATAATGAAATCTTCAGATTATACACACATACATACACACACACACACACACACACATACTTCCCATCTTCCCATGTCCATTTTCTTGATAGTAAATCAAGAAAAGAAGATGTGGGACCCAATCAACAGGTGTAAACAGATGTCAGCTAAGTAGCAGGCCAGAGAGCAATCAATCCTGATTAAACCAGAAGATCAAAAGCTCCAAGAGGAGTAGCTCAGAAAAAGAATGTATGAAGAAAACATTTTTAGTTGTATAAATAGTTTAGTGATGAATTAGTGATGTGCACATAGAAAACTGAGTAATGGAGAAGGAATAACCACTAACTCCAGAAAAAATCAATAACATGAGAAAATAAATGTTACCTGTGATATCTGCCTAAATAAAATATTTCAAATGACAAAAATTATAATTCACAGGGCTGGGGTGTGGCTCAGTGATAAGAGTGCTCGCCTAGCATGCGTGAGGCACCGGGTTCAATCCTCAGCACCACATAAAACAAAACAAAAATAATGTGTCCGCCTACAACTAAAGATACATAAATAAATAAATGTTTTAAAAAAATTACAATTCACTATACTGGGAATATAGGAAAGAAAATCTATGTACCATGAGGATTGGTAGTAGTAAAAGCAACTAATCATCCTATTTAATAATAGGAAATCAATAGATGCTGTCAATTATCACAGAAAATCAGAAACTAGTGGCATTAAAATGTTATTTAAAATATAAATATATGCTTCTAAAAGGCTGGAAAGCAGATGTCTCTAATGAGTAGGAAGGAAAGGAAAGGTTTGACAAGGAGCTGTCGTTATAAGCCCGGTATTATACTGACTTTGTATACTATGTTTATACATATAAACATAGCTTAAAATTGCAGTATAATTCATAAACTGCAATTCATCTATGGACAGAAATTAATCTCCATTCCCCCCTCAAAAAAAAAACAAACCATAAACTAAACTTCCACAAAACTGAAAATATAACAAAAAAGTAATATCGTAAATAACGAAAAACATTGTCTATTTCTTGTAGCTTCGATCCCCTCACCCGCACCTATCTCCAGTAAGCCTTTCCCCTCAGCATATAAACATCCTATTTTTAAGAATACCCTCATAAAACCTCTTTCTATCAGTTTATCTTACTGCAAATGATTCTGTGATCTGATCCTGTCACTCCTTAACCTGCTACAAGGTATTAGGTTGATTCAAATGAAATTGCTGACTTGATGATTCTTTATTTTTTTAATATTTATTTTTCAGTTTTCGGCGGACACAACATCTTTGTTTGTATGTGGTGCTGAGGTTCGAACCCGGGCGGCACGCATGCCAGGCGAGTGCGCTACCGCTGAAGCCACATCCCCAGCCTGACTTGATGATTCTTTACCTACAAAAATAACAATTTTGTATGGTTCAGCTTACCAGCTCCCTGTCATCACCACCACCAAATTCTGAATCCATCACGGGACTGTCTCGCTGTCAGTTTAATTTGGGCCCTGCTCTCCAACCACACTGCCCCTGCCTTAATTTAGACATTCTTCACTTCTTTCTGGGTCAAGGCTTCAGCTCCTAATTCTTGCTTCCCACCAGTCCATGGTAGCAATGCCTCCAGAATGATCTTTCTAAAACATTAATTGCACCACATCACTCACCTGCTTAAAATCCTTCAGTAGCATCCCACTGCCATCAGAATCAAACCTCAACTCCTTCCTGCAGTCATGCACTGACCACCCTCTGCCATTCCAGCTCCCCTCCCTGCAGGCTCTGTACCTCACCTGACTTGACCCCGGCATTGCACACAGTACTTGAGTCATGCCAAACAACTCACAAGCATATATACTTATGGGAGATTATACATCCCTAATATCTGGCTCCTTGAGGGCAGTTATAACTATTTATGAAAGGAATATTCAATGTTTTCATAAATAATCCAAAAATGAATCGTGAAAAAAAAAAGATCGGCAGGTAGATAGATAGGTATTTCATTTCTTCTAAGAGCAAAGTAAAAATTGAAAAGGCTACGTTTGCTTAAATATTCAAATGGACAGTGACAGGAAACTAAGAACAACTTATAAACTGTATTGACACAAGTGAGAGAAAGAGAACGAAAGGATGTCAAAGAAAAAAAAGAAAAGAGAAGCAGGGCAGGAGATGGGGGTCTGGGAAGAATAACTTCATCTCAGTTTTACAATGTAACAACTAGGTGAAGAAAATTCATAAACTGAAATTCATCTATGGACAGAAATTAATCTCCATTCCCCCTCAAAAAAAAAAAACCATAAACTAAGATCTTACATTTGGCCTTAGAGAATATGTATACCAAGTACCAATGCTTCTATTTGTGTTCTGGGAAGAACTGCGTCATTAAGTCTTAAAAGCTGTCCAACTAGTTCTCAAACTAGTGCCCCATCCAACAAAAGTTTAATTAGGTTTGGAGTTTTGTTTAAACTGACAGCTGTGGTTCAAAAATCCCCCGAGGTCAGCAGTATAGTTTGCATTTTAAATAATCAAACTGCCCAAAGGTATTCTGTGGTTCTATGGTTGTTATTTTTTATTCTGATTTGCAAAGGATCTGGTTAATAGCTCCATGGAAGAATATAGCTTATTCAAATGCAAAAATACTTTATAATATCCCTAAACCAATAAAAACAGAAAAGAAAGAAAAGAGCAGTTATTCCTCACCTATTTGCTGTGCAGACATCCAACAACCATATGGACCTAGCAGAGCTGGGAAACAGGATATAACCAAAAAGGGCCTGAGAGCCACAGAAGAGATGTCAGCAAAGGCCTGTGTGGAGGAGGCTCACACTTTCCCATAGGAAAGCTTGTGAGGCCCTCCCTTGAAGGCTATTTACTCTCACTTTACAAATAATATTACCAGGCTTATTTATCTAGTTTCTAAGCCTGCGGCAGAATAGAAATAAGATATTAGGAAGAGAGCTGTGGGAGAGGGGCTCCTTACAGCATACTGAAATACTGACTACAAAACGGAGACAGCTGCAGCCTAATGGGAAGGAGGAAACAAAAATTTAAAAAAGAAAACAAAGGAATTCAAAGCAGAGCTGAATACAGGGTGTGGGGTGCATAGTTCCCTCACCCAGTGAGACCTTGGGGAATCACTGTAATATAGAATAGCATAAAGAACTGGCATCCAAAATGGTGCCCTTTGTCCTCAAGAAAAGAATTGTCTAAGCACTTCTACTGGGTGTACCCACACTAGGTAATGGGAGTACAGGAGGAAAAGGTCACATTCACTTTTATAAGGGGAAAAGCCTATGACAGAGTCCAGAAAATATTCCCCCAGAAGAGTGAGCATGAAAGAAGGCATATGTCCTTAAAAGACTAAAACCTAAATTATCAAGAACACTCAATGATGCATTTGCTAAGGGACTCTTATATGGCACTTACAATGTATTTTAAAATCTTGGTGAACTATATATATATATACTCCACTGAAGTATTCAACCTAAATTCTATAATAGTTCAATAATATATAACACCGAAGGATATAAGAGCAGTAGCTGGAGTAGCTGGAGTTTGGGCCATCTGCTCCACCACTAACCACGTGTGGGGTTAGCAAATCAGTTACTTTTCTGAGACTCTGTCTCATAATCTCTCTAATGAAGAGACTAAAGAAATAGTTCGGAAGGATTCATTGATATGTTCCTCCAACCTACACACCAATATTCTCCCTTGCTAAGAGCCAAGTATATGATGCATGGCATTTTTGGTCGAAAGGTGACGCCAGCTAGCCATTGAGATGATATGATTATGTTAAGATTTGCATTCATATGGATATTGGACTCCTGCTGTTCACCTAGGCCAGCTATGGGACTCCTGGAGAGTTCCCATTGGTTGGGGAAGTACAGTAGGAGGGAGTTCCGGGGGAGGAGCTCTCTCTGCGGGTCCGGGAGGAGGCCGCGTGGGTGAAAAAAAATCTTCCCAGGCGGTACCGGACATTGGCGGCAGTTTCAAAAAATAAACTTTGTTCCTGCTTGAGTGGCTCGTGATTTTGTGCCCAGCCAGACTGCGGCACTCCCTTTACCCAGATTTGGCCCCTGTGGGTCCATGGCCTCAGGTAAAAGGAGCTACACAGAGCACAAAGTGATGGCAAGTAGAATTTCTGACTTTCAGGTTTCAAGAATTTTGTAACCTGATAGAACACAAAGAACAGAAGACAATGACAACTTATTTGGGAGAAAATAAATCTGTTCAAGTAATGTTTCCTGTCTCTGTAGTTAGAAAATAATTGAATTCCTGGGCCAGAGGAAGTTGGCAGGCAGGCCATGAGAACATAAGTGCTATTGGGTCTCTTATAAGGGCCCGCACTGAGATCCCCAGGGCTAGTCCAAAGGGGGAAAAGATGAGTTTGTTGGGAATGAAGAATAGAAATGAGCTGAACAACTTATAAACTGTATTGACACGAGTGAGAGAAAGAGAACGAAAGGATGTCAAAGAAAAAAAAGAAAAGAGAATCCAAGAAACAGCAAAAATCCAGAAAGGAAATGGCCATGAAGAAGACAGATGGAGTATCACATAAGTTCACAGAGTTCATCAGGCCCCAGCATGGCTTGAGAACAGCAAATTGTTTTCTGTGCACCCAAGAATGGCAAACATGGGTAGAAGATTCGGGGAAAATGGAAGAGCCTTAGAGAAGGGGACAGGGGCAACTGAGAAGAAATGTGTGGACTGACAATGTCGGGAAAATCTAAGTGGACCACAAGATGGAAGGATGGATGTCTTAACAGAGGTGCTCAGCAGGGTCCATGACCTAGAGAATTCTGTATATACCCTGGGAATAGAGAGAAGGATCCCAAAATTATCTGAGACCAAGTTTCTGTGGTCCTGATGCAATAGGAACTAAAAATGAAGACTCACTTGAGTTCTAGAGAAAAGAACATAGTTCTTGCACATACATATGTTTGGATTCAGATTCATACCCATTATATGCTGAGAGAAACTCCAGTTATCTATTAGGAGGTCAAGCCATAGAATAAGAATTCTCAAGAAATATGAATCACAAAATTGATAGAGAAGGGAAGGAATTGAAAGCTTGAATAAATTAATAAACATTGAAGAAACTAAGATAATAATTTTTTAAAACTTTCTTTACCTAAGACTCCAGCCCAGACAACATTATAGACAATAATTACCAAGCTTTCTAGGAAAAAAATAACACTTCTCTTCTACAAATTATATCTAGAGAACAAGAAAAGAAAGTAAGCATCAATTTAGGAGGATAAAACAATCAATACCAAATATAGACAAAGACAACATAAGGAAAAAAGTATACACCAATCTAACTTATGAACACAAATGCAAAAACCCTAACAGAAGTCACTATTATATGGAAACATCCTGTAACATAACCAAAAACAATTTCCCCCAAATCAAGTATAGTTCAGGTTGGCTAATATATCACAATAACAGATTAAAGAGAAAAATATTTAACAAAATTCAGTACTTATTCATGATAAAAATTCTTGTCTGATAAATGTAGCAAACATATAAAGGGTTATCCATCAAAAAGCTATAGTAAAAATCTTACTGCCAGAGCACAGTGGCACATGACTATAATCCTAGCAGCTAGGGAGACTGAGGCAGGAGGATCACAAGTTCAAAGCAAGCCTCAGCAATTTAGCAAGTCCCTAAGCAACTTAGTGAGACCCTGTCTCTAAATAAAATATAAAAAGGCTGGAAATGTGGCTCAGTAGTTAAGTGTTCCTGGGTTCAATTCCCAATACAAAAAAAAAAAAAATCATACTTATTGGTTAAAAAAACAACAACACTAGAAACCTTTGTTTTAAAGTGAAGAACAAGACTACCCACTACCACAACTTTAATTAAACACCAATTTTATTAAACAAGAAATTCTATGTGTGACTCTGAGTGTTTGTATGTTTAGCCTGATATAATTTTATTCTAAGTATAGGTTCATGTATTCACTACCACATCAAAATACAGAAGAGTTTCTTTGTCACAAAGATCCCTTATATTGTCCTATTATTACTACTCCCTCCTCCTTGTGTCCTGTCCTCCTATTCCCAGATCCAACTCCTCACAACCACTAGAGTGTGTTCTTTATTTCTATAATTCTGTCATCTCAAACTTATTATATAATTGAAATCATACAATATATATCCCTTTGAAATTCCCTTTCTCTTAGGTCCCTATTTTTGTTAAGTAGTTTTCCATGGTATGGACATATAACAGTTTTCTTCAACTACTTATATGTTGAAGAACACCTGTGTTGGTTCTAGATTTAGTTATTATGAATAAAGCATTACTATTATGAATAAAGCATTGCTATTATAAAAAAGAAATTCTATAGGCAAACCTTAGAACAATAAGAGTTCAGAGCAATAAAATCTATAACATAAGTAGGTGTGTGTAGAGTTAAATATTGTAGTTATAATACTATGTCAAACTTGGTGGTTTTCATTACTCAGTGTAGTAGTATTTGACACAGTTACTGAATCCTTCCTGAAATACTTTCTTCACTTGGCTTTCAAGACCCTATACACCTTTTCCTGGCTTTCCTCCTGCATAAGGCACTCCTCGGGTGTTTTTTTTTTTTTTTTTTTTTTTTTTGCTAATTCCACTTCTCTCTGCCTCTGAACCCTCGGTGCTTAGATCTCCTCTACTCTGTAGCTACACTCATTCCCCTGGTCACCTCTTCTAGTTTGATGAATTCGAATAGCATCTGATCATTGATGATCCCCAATTTCTCTAGTCCCAACCTTCCCACTGAACCTTAGAATTGAATTATATTGTATTGTATTGTATTATCACCTTTACTTAGAAGTATATTAGGCAGCTCAAAGTTAAGATGTCCAAAATCAACCCCAAAACCTGGTCCACCCTTGTTTAAAATGGAAATTCTGTTAGCTACACACACCAAAAAACATGGATTTGTCCTTGCCCTTTCTCTCCCTCCTCCCTCTCTCTCTCTCTCTCCTTTTGTCCCTTTTCTTTTTCTCTCTCTCCATACATTCAACATGTAAGCAACTTTCAAAGTATATGCTGAATCAGACTATTTCTCACATCCTTCTCTACTACCATCACTAACCACAGTTGTCTCAGGCCACCATCATCTTTCACATGTGTTATTACAATAGGCAATGGCTCTTCCTTCCTTCCCCATTTCCCACCTATAATCTACTGTCCACACAATAGTCATCTGATCCTTTTAAAACAAGATGAGATAATGTCATGTTCTTGCTCAAAATCCTTCAATGTCTTTCCATGTCACTCAGTGAAATCCAAAGTTCTACCTATGGGCAAGACTCTCACATTAGGGATACTCAGCAGAGATGGTACTACTCCCTAGAGGACATTTGGAATTGCTGGCAGGGTGATGATTTCTTTATGTCTTCTAATGTGCTCATTTATAGTTATAATTATGAAGTACTCTCATCTTTCCTGTATGTTACAAATAGAGCATTATATTTACTTTTGACACTACACAAATACTTGGATTGTCACAATGGGAAAGAATGGAAGTACTACAGGAAATGTGAATGTATTTAACAGACAAGGAAAGCCAGAGATATAGCAGACATACTGCAGATCACAAGCTAGTACCATAAAACAAAGAAATGCTCACATCCCTCCTCCATGATTTTTGTGTGTTCTAAAAGGCTAATGTGTAGGAAAAAAAGAAAACGTTTCATTAATACATGAGGCCAGAATCTAATTCCATTTTATGTATTTAAACACAAAGTGTTTCCCTAACATAACCCATACTTTATTATCCAGTAACACAATTGCTGTGTCAATTATAGCAACTCGGCTAGTAATAGTAAGTTACTAAAACAACACACCTGCCTCATTTTACATTGGTAACAGTTACATACAAATATGTACAGAGGATATATAAAATTCATTTTGTAAACTAGAACCAAACATAATAAAATAAGCAGATGTGAAACATAGTAATAATGAATGTTTTATTAATAGATGACTAGGTTTCAAAATGTTATTGCTAAACTATATAATTTTTAAAGATTTTTAGCAAAGTGACAACAAATTTATGTAATAACAATTGCATATTGAAGTTATTTATTTAATTTTAAATGATTTATTATTGTTTCACCTTGAAACTTTTCATGGAGGTCTCTTTCTCCATGTCTTCTTGTATTACTCTTTTTTCCAATCCATCTACAGATCACAAGCTAGTACCATAAAACAAAGAAATGCCCACATCCCTCCTCCACATGGCATCTGGGTTCATTTTTAAGTACCAGGACTGAATATGCCCTAGCATTTTGAGATTTCAAATTGGGAAATATGTTTTGTTTGTTTTGGTTTTGGTTTTTTGATAAATTCTTAACCTTTTCCCATGTCACATTAGAGATTTATTTTGAAAAAGAGGCCTAGCTCATTTCAAGTTTTTAATTGAAATGTAGTATACATCTGTACTTCATCTAAAGTTATTTCCAATTTTCTCTTATTGGATACATGTAATTATAGTCAGCTATTATTTTTCAGAACACATCTTCTAGAGCCAACTGCATTGTTCTTTCAATTTTCTGGGCTTTCTTGTACATTATGGTTTCTTATATTCATACTCAAAACACCCTCATCATTATCATTAGATGAAAGCAGCCAATGATTTCATTATGTATTCTAATGTGGTCATTTATAATTATAATTTAATTATGAAGTACTCTCATCTTTCCTGTATGTTACAAATAGAGCATTATATTTACTTTTGACACTACACAAATACATAAAAGATATCTAAGAATTTTTTAAGGACATTAAAAAGGGAAAAACATATCCAGAAAGAAAGGAACACTCAGTCTGACAGTATTGAGGACGACTATGGATCTAGCTCTTGGCTACCTCTGTGACATAATCTCTTATTACACTTTCTATTCCCATTACTTTGTGCCTCAAACACCACAGGAACAATTCTGCCTTGGAACCTTATACTGTATCTTCCCTCTTCCTAGATTGATGCACACCCCCATACATAAGTTACATGGGTTTCTCCCTTACTGTCTTCAGCCTTCTCCTCAAATGTCATTTTTCCCACCAGTACTTTGAACTCAGGACCTCACACACTGAGTTACATTCCAACCCTCATATTCTCTTATGACCTTATCTTGACCATCTTATTTAGATTTATCTCCACCTCCATTATTCTCTATCTTATTCTGAATTATTCTTCCTTATATCACTTATTACCACATAAGACATTAGTGATTTGTTTACTGTCTATTCCATCTAGTTTTTAAGTCAAAGAGAGGAGGGATTTCATTTGTTCACATCTATTTCTTAGTGCCTGATAAACATGACTGCATGATAGGCACCCAATAACATTTAGTGGATAGAAAAATGCCTTGAAGAACAAAGAGTGTTCTGGTGAGAGTTTGCATTGAGAGGTGGGTTCCTGTTTCCACATTTCTTATCAAGATGCTGAGGACATGCTTTGCACTAGTGAAACCATTGAACTTTAAAATTAGCAAAGATTCAAAGGCACACTAACACAGAAAGCTTGTGAGGATGTAGAGAAACAGATTGGGCTCACAACCAATGGGAATGTAGTTCATTCACTAGGTCACAGTACACCAATGCACATTAAAAACAATGCAGCACATTTAACCCATACTATCTTACTTAAGAACATTTTACCCTCACAGCATGTATGATAAATCTTACCAGCTGTGTTGCACAGATGAGAAAATGAGACACCAATAATTTAAGGATAAATAAATTATAAATCAAGGATCCCAAGTTAGGTCATCTAACTCTAAACCAGGTCTGGCTCTATTGTTTTCCACTGTCTACTAATCCCCTCAATATGTAACCTTATTCTTTAAAGCTAAAAACCATGTCACATACAGAATCTTTCAATTCCTAGTGCCTAGTACAGTACTAAATAAATGTTACAGGTGTTCAATAAATCTTTACAGAAAGTAAATAACTCTGTGCTGTGAGGGTCTCACCTATACAGAACATTTTAAACCCTGCCCCAATATCTCTTCTTCCCCCGTAACAATGAACTTTGGCACATGAATTTCCAGAAGAGTGACTTCTTTTTTTCATTCTCTCTGTAGCAAGATATGGTGATGTGGCTAATTAGGGGCTGCTTAAATATAAGCCAAAGTGATAAGCAACTCTGGGCATGTGAGTTCCTTATTAAATGCCTTCCCGCTGGCTAGAATACAGACATGACAGCTGGTGCAGCCATACTGGACCTTGAGGTGACCTCGGGAATGAGGACTCCAGTCAGTGGATTAGATGGCAGTTTCTGGATCCCTGACCCCACACCATATCTATTCTACATTAACTTTTTACGTGATCCTTTCTTCCAACCAAAGAGAAATAAACTTCCATCTTGTTTAAGCCACTATTACTTTGGGTTTTCTGATTGTCTGGACCTATTAGCTAACCAGAACTAGTTCTATAAGGACTGTCACCTACTCCTTATTTCCTTGTAACTTGATATTTGGTTAAACTGATTTGGCTTTGTACTAGTGACAGTCTATATGAATTATACATTCCATTTAGTGTTTTCAAAGATCCCATTGTAATTGGATATTTAATAAGCCTTTTCATTTAACCCTAAAGAGCAACAGAACAGTCATGCATAAAAAGCCATTATTGAGTAAACTGATAATCACTTTCCAGGGTAATAACTGATTCTCAGAGACTATACAATGAGACAGGTCTCAACAGCATAATGAAAGCAGAACAATGAAAAAGTGTCTCAGCTGTCTCAATCTTTCATTTCTTCATAACCCTATTTCCAATGATTAAGAGATGAAGAGCTTGAGACTCAAGATGTTCTTGAGGGGAAATCTTGCTAAAATGATGAGGTCTGGCTTTATTATAATCTGCTCCTGTGTGCCTAATAAATTTATAGTAAGCCAAGCAAAGGACAGGAATTTTTTTATTGTATTATCTGTGAGGTCTAAAGAAAAGATAGGTTACTTCTTTTAAATGGGTGAAGTAGTGGAGGGTACAGGGAATGTTACTTATTACAAAGACAAAATAAATCTGATGACCAGTATGCCAATTTACGGTTCACCATATAGTCATGCAATCGGGTAGCACTCCTTTAATAATATCTAAATTATTGACTCTTCCTCCTGGCTTTTGGGAATTCCTGGTTAGACCAATGACATGTCTCATTCTCTCAAGCTGAGAATTCTCAACAAGGCTCTAAATCATCATAAGTAATAAAATTTCAAATATTAAAGTAGCTCTTCTTCCTCAAAAAAGATGGGGACTCATATCCTATTCCCATTGGACCAAGGAAAGAAAGTACTTCTGGGTATTCACTTTGAGAGTAGTTCAAATATTTCCCAAAAAATAAAACTAGTAAGATTGAGTGAAAGTGAGCCAGCCTGTTACTGTACCAGTGATGGAAGATAAAGATTTTATCTTCTATTCATATCAACATCAACCTAAGATGGCAGAATCAGTGATTTGGGGCTGAATGTAACTGATTAGTAGTCACATAACAAATTTATAATGTTCTCACTCTCACTTGTTCCACCTGTATCCTTTTACTTTGATGAAAAACTGTGGTAGCTCGGGAGACCAGCCCAAATCCCATCCCATGCCCACCATCTTTACCAACATCACAGTGCTCTGAGAGCAAATCCTTATTTCTTGCTGACTTTTCCCAACGCCCAGATGTGCTCAGCTTAGAAGTTACTAGCAAGAGGTTATGGGGACACACCACCAGCACAGAGGAATGCAATGGTTCTCCCACTAATGCAGAGATTTAGGAGCAGAGATATCACAATGAAAAACAGTTCTGGGTAGTTTGGTTCTACGTTGTAAGGTAACAAGGGGGGGAAAAGAAAGGAAAGGTGGGGATTGTAGAGTAAAGAAAGTACCATCAGCATTATATAATACAAATAAAAACAGTTCTGGACTGGTTGACAGAAGAACTAAATAGTTCTACTCCCAACTATGTTAATTTGCTGTATGGCCTTGCAAAGTCACTTTCCCTCAATGGATTTTGGTTTTGTTATCTATAACACAAAGTTTATATATAATTTATATATAAATTTTTAAAAAGTATATATAAATTTAAACACACACACACACACACACATATAAATCAGGTAACCTTTCAGCTCTATACACTGTTTTAGTAAAAAAAAAAAATAGGGGTAAGGAAATACTAAAAGAAAATTCACAAGAACTCTGAAATGTCTTTTCCATATGAGAACATAAAGATGTCAAGGAACATTTACTAAATAAATGCTAGATAACCACTAAATCATACATAAAATAAATCCTAGTATGTCCAGAAATTTTAAAAAAAACTATTTTTAGCTTCATTCGATAATTTAAAAACAAAATTTTCCTACCATGATTATAAAGAAAATATATGTGGCAAATTTTGTTAAGCCATCTCTCTCCATTATCATGAGACCAAAATTCAGGACACTCTACAATGGACATAAAAGAATATTCTCCCTAAAATAAAACAAATATCTCACACAATTAGAAAATGTACTATTCAGTCTCTTCTACTGTTTTCATTTGGGATAAAAGATGCTTAAACTTACGACTGTGGTTGGCTAGTTCTCAAGATTTTTATTTTATTACCAAAACTGTTTATCTACCCATCCTTGAAACCCATATGTTTACCTATCCTGCTTTAAAACAAACACTGTAAAGAATACAGCTGCCTAGCTTCAGACTGTTTACAGCTACAGAATGGTTGACTTCAATCACAACCAAACACTGTGCTTTTCAGTAAGAAAAAAATAAACAGCTTCCATGTACAATAAGTGAATGTGTAATCTAACTGGGATATTCTGTTCAATCAAACTGTTGTCAAGGTAGCCTTATTATTCTAAGCCCTGCTATAATTTTAAAATTATATATGCTCTTTCCTCTAGTTTTACACAAAATAAAGGAAAATGATGATTTGAAGGTATAAAAAATTACCATTAAAGAAGACTTGTAACACCTAACAATGTTACAGTGGCAATTAGTGATGGATTTTAACTATGCAGTTATCAGTTAGTGTTCACCTCACCTCCCACTCCAGGAGATTCTAAGGCCTTGGATCAGTCCTTGACATTGAAAAGCATTTAAAAGGTCTACATTATCAAATAAAAGTGAAACTAAGTTATGTATTAAATAATAATCCATAGAATAGGGAAGAGATGCTTTTATCCTAAATATTCAAATAATTTTACCTGAAATAGCCAGTGAAAATTAAATTTTTAACATTTTTAAATTCTTTACTTTACCTCTCATGTGCAGACAAATGCTGACACATGAGAAAATCCATCACTTTGCACCTAAACTTTGTCCTTGTAGTTTAGGACTTAATTACATAAACAAGCAAAAGAAAAAAAAATCACTGCTGGTAGTAGTATGTGTACTATGAAAAACAGAAAATATATATCTGAATTCTGTAGTAAAATAGCATTTCACTTGTCAAGTAACTCTATATTTCAATCCTTCAAAGATATTCTTATGGAAAATAAATTGCACTTGCATCCAACAAAGAATAGGTCTATTTTGAGAAAATAACTTCTGACTTGTTTCAAAATTATTTCTATAATCAAAGCAACTGAAGGAATAGGAATTCTTTTGCATTAAAAAATAAATAAATAATACATAAGCATTTTGTATTTACTGAAAGCATCAAAATGTCATGTGCAAGATTTTAAAACGTCACAGAAAAAATAAACTGTAAACTTATTTGGAAATAATCAGATAACTTCTTAATCATCACATCATTTGTACTAGCATAAGCTGTTACATCTATGAGGACAATAAAGTACAGCACAAAGTGTAATAAATTTGCCTATCATATTGAATTGAAAAGATTTGCCAAACTAGTCTCTCCCATTTATACTGTTGTCATTCAAACAATATGAATTGCTTTTCTCTGTCAGTTCTAGTTGATTCTCTGATTTATACCCTCCCATAATCAAAAATTTGTTCCTAAGATGGGGAAAACCGAAATTTGAAAAACAAAGAGCCAAGAAAATGTTTAAGTACTATGGAACAATATATAGCTCTATAAAGAATACATATTGATATTCATCAGTGTGTCAAAAAAATAAGTTACAAAATAATATGTATAGTCATTTATTTTTATAAAAAAAAAACCGTGTGTGTGCCTGTGTGTATACATACTTGTACTAAGAATTGAGATCAGTGTAGAGGGTAAACAAGTATTGGTTATTTGGGGAAGTTAAAGAAGGCATAGAAGAATATATACGAGTTGAGTATCCTTTGGCCAAAATGTTTGAGACCAGAATGTTTCAGTATTGGAATTTTGCTTTGTTTTGTTTTATTTTCAGAATATTCACATGAACTATCCCTTGATCATCCTTAATCTAAAAATCCAAATCCAAAATCTGAAATATGTTTTCTTAGGGGATTTAAGACTTCAGATTAGGGAGGTTCAATCTGTATTATTATTTCCTTATGTCTCTTCTTACAACTCATAAAATGAATTGTAAACTTTTTAAAGAATCTGTGAAGACGTTTGGGTTGGGGGTATAGCTCAGTAATAGAGTGTTTGCCTCTCATGTGTAAGACCAAAAAAATTTTTTTAATCTGCTAATATCTTTAATTATTAAAGTTTTCATTTTGAGACAACTGTAAATTCTCATTCAATTTTAAGAAACAATACAGAGACATCCTTTTAAGCTGGTATGATGCTGTGCATCTGAAGTCCTATCTACTTGGGAGATTGAGGCAGAAGGATTGCTTCAGCCCATTTGTTTGGAAAACACATGTTTTGACTAGCCTAGACAACACAGTAAGACCCCTAGCTCAATAATAATAATAATAACAACAACAACAACAATAGTAATAGTAATACAAAGAGATCTGGTATACACTTTACTCAGCTTTTTCCAATGATAAAATTGTGCAAAATTTAATTCAGTATCACAGCAAGAATACCAATGCTGACAGAGTCAGGATACAAATACATTTCCATCACCACAATTTTTTCATCTTTCCCTTGTAAAGCCACACATATTTCCCACTCTCCTTCCTCTACCAAAATTCATCCTTAATTTCTGGCAGCCACAATTCTGTTTTCTATTTCAGCAAATTTGTCATTTTAAGACTACTATATAAATGGAATCATACAGTATCTAACTTTTGTAGACTGGTGATTTTGCTTCAGAATAATTCTCTGGACATTCATCCAAGTTGTTGCAGGTATTAACACTTCATTTCTTTTTATTGTTGTCTTTTGAAGGACATGTGGATTGTTTCCAGTTTGGGGTTATCTCTATTAAAGTAGGTATGAGAAACTATATCAGATTTTTGTGTAAAAATACTTTTTCCTTTCTCTGTGATGACTGTCCAAGAGTGTAATTTCTGGGTCACATGGTACTAGCATGCTTACTTTTTAAAGAAACTGACAAACTATTTTCCAAGGTAGACATACCATTTTGTTTTCCTACCAAAACTAGTATATACTTCATCCTTGCTAGTATTTGTCATCATCACTATTTTTTATCTTAGGCATTCTGATATGTAGGTGATGGTATCTCATTATGGATTTAACTTACATTTTCCTAATAATGGTGCTGAACATCTTTTCTTGTACTTACATGCCATCTGTATATTCTATTTGATGAAATGTCTAATGATGGGGGGTTTTGCCCATTTTCTAATTGGATGTTTTACTGTTGAGTCTTGAAAATTCTTTATAATTCTAGATACTGGTCCTTTACTAGAAATGTGGTTAGCAAATATTTCCTAACAGTCTATAGTTTGTTTTTTCATCCTCTTTAACAGGTTCTTTTGCAGAGAAAAAAAAAGCTTAATATGGATATAATCTAAATTGTCAAATTTTCTTTATGGATTATTCGTTTAGTGTGAAGTGTCTAAGCTATCTTTGCCTAGCCATAGATCCAGAAGCTTTTCTCCTATTTTTTTTTCTGAAGGTTTTATGGCTTTACAATCAAGTTAATTTTTGTATAATGCATGACACTTAGGAAAAGGTTTATTTTTTTCCTGTGGACATCCACTTTTTCCAGTATCATTTGTCACAAAGATTTTCAGTCTTTCATTGCTTTTGCACCTCCGTCAAATCAGTTTGTGTGGATCTCTGTGTGATCTATTCTGCTCCAGATCAGTGTGTCTCTGTCTCCACTAACAGCCCACAGTGTTGATTACTATATCTATATAAAACTTGAAATAAGGTACACTGATAACTTTCAACATTATTCTTCTTTTTCAAAGTTATTGTAGCTTAATGTTGTATTTGCTGTTAAGTAGAATACAATTTGCTAGGATCAAATGGCTTTAAACATGCTTAAAAGTAGATATCTTTTACTTATTCCAGTAATTCAGCTGTTATCCCAACTTAGATATTTGATTACTGATCTAATACTTTTCCTCTTTCCTAAAGTACACATTTAGTGCTATAAATGTCCTCCTCAGCATTGCTTTACATGTGGTCCACAAATTTGATATGCTGTACCTAGAAAACGCAAAAGAATGAAGGTCTCTTTATCTAGCCATAGTTTTGTTTACTGCAAACTTTCTTCTTTCCCAGTGCTCCAAAAATCTTTTTTTTTCCTTACTGATTAGAGCTCTTCCTTTGGCCATGCTTTCAGGGTAGGACAAAATCTCTTAGTTTTCTTTAATCTGAGACCATCTTTGTTATGGTTTAGATATAAAGTATTCCCCAAAAGCTCATGTGTGAGATAATGCAAGAAAGTTTAGAGGTGAAATGATTGGGTGATGAAAGCCTAAACCTAATCAGTATATTAAGCCTCTTGAATGGATTAACTGGGTGGTAACTGTAGGCATGTAGAGTGTACCTAGAGGAGGTAGGTCACTGGGCATGTGCCTTTGAGTTCATATTTTGCCCTTGGTGAGTGGAGCTCTCTCTCTCTCTCTCTCTCTCTCTCTCTCTCTCTCTCCCTGCTTCCTTGTTGCCATATTCTAATCTGCTTTACTCCTCCACATCTTTCCACCATGACTTTCTGCCTCACCTTGGGCCCAGAGCAATGGAGTTAGCTATCTATAGACTGAGACCTCATAAACCTTATGAAACGATAAGCCACAAATAAACTTTACCTTGTTTTTGTCAGTGTTTTGGTCGCAGAAATTAAAAAGCTGACTAAAACAGTCTTGATTGCCCTTTCATTCCTGAGAGATAATTTCATGGAAACAGAATTGAGCAGACAATTCTTTTCTTTCAGCACTTGAAAAATGTTGTACCAATAACTTTTGACCTGCTGGGTTTCTGATGAGAAATCTATTGTCATTCAAGTTGCTTTCCCTTGTAGGTAACATTATTTTTCTACTTTTGAGATTTTTGTCTGTAACTTCAGTTTTCAGACGTGTAAATATTAAATGCCTTGTCATGGATTTCTTCAGTTTGGGATTCACTCGTCTTCTTCAATTTTATATATTCTTCAATTTTATATTCAGATTTATATTTCTTATCAAATTTGGAGACTTTTTAGCCACTGTTTGGTTGAGTACTTTTTCAATCCTGCCTTATTTTTTCTCTCCTTCCAGGACTGTGATGACATAAAGATTACATTTTTTTTGTTGTTTAATTTCAGAAGTTCCTAAAAGTCTATAGATTTTTGTTTTGTTTTGAATTTTGTCAGCCTAGTTTCTCTTCTTCACTTGAGGCCAGTCTTATTGTTCAATCTTTGAGTTCATTGATTCTGTCCCCTAGGTTCTCCATTAAGCTGGGGAAACCATCCACACAGTTTTTATTTCAGTTATTGTATTTTTCAGCTTGAAATTTTTCCTTTGGTTCTTCTGAGACTTTTTACTTCTCTGCTAAGACTTTCTATTTTTTCTCATTTTTCAAATATGTTCATAATTATTTACTAAAGCATTTTTGAGTGCTGCTTTAAAGTTTTTGTCAGATAATCCAAACATCTCAATATTGGCACCTACTGATTTTTTTTTTTTTTTTTTGAATGAAGGTGTTCTTGGTTCTTGGCATGAGAAGCAATTTTTCTATAAAAACTTGAACATTTGAGGTATCATTAAAACTCTGGATCTTATTTAAACTTTCTGTTTTAGGTGGCTTCCTCTGACACTACTCTATTAGAGCACTGGGAATAGGGCAGGCAATGCCTCATGACTGCCAGGTAGGGATAATGATTCAGGTTCCTCATTCAGCCTCCATTACTCCACTAGCATCAGGATTGGGGGCCTCTTTGTTACTGTTGGATGGGAAAATAGGAGTTCTGATTCCCTATTAGGCTGCTGTTGACACCATCCTGGTTGGAAAGAATAGAAGTACCTCATCACTTACCCTTATTATTATCTCATTATTATCTCATTACCCTTACCATCTCTAGTGACACCACAGGGAATATAGAAAGGATGGCCTTTTTTTTTTTCCTAGTTGTATACAAAGTATATTCAAGAATGGCCTTTTTATTGCTGTACATTGTTCAAAGTTTGGACCCTCCACTGACATCAACCCTTCTTAATTTGGGTCACCAAAGTACCAAAAACAAAAAAAGGATACAAATGAATATTTTAGCAGAATAAAATTTGCTTTCTAATATTCATTATTTATTTGATGTTCTTCCTTCATATACCCCAATTCCATTTGAGTCCTCCAAAATGTATTCTTTCTTATGGGCCTTTAGCCTGCTATACAACTTTCCTCAACTGTAGAGGACCTCTGAGCAAGTTTCTAATACCAGCCCCTCTTTATGTCTAGTAACTTGACTACGCCATAAAATATATAGCCCATCTGAAAAGAATACTGAGGCCTTTCTCCTCTTTGCTAAGGCCCTTCAGTTGGGCATTCTTAATTCCTTTTCCAAAAAGATTTGCAAAAAAAAAAAATCTAACTAGAAATATGCCATTTAAAATGGCTCAAGAAGTCGTGCTGATCTTGTTCAGTAAATGGGGGGGGGGTCTTAATTCAGAATACTTGCGATATTCTGGTCAAAGATGACACTAGAGACTCTAGCTCATATATGTTTTTGTTTCTCTTTATGATCATGTTCCTCAAATCACAGCCAAGAGTGTATTTGGGGGATGAAACTATTTCAAAGACATCATTTGGTGGCAGTATTCTTTGTACAACAATAGATTTGAGGCTGCAGCCAAAAACAGAAGTAGAATCTTCTTCCCTCTTACTATCATTGCCTTTGTCATTCTCAAATAGTCTCTCTGAGTCTCTCTCTCTCCTTCCCCCCACCTCCCTTTAGTGTGGGACTAACGTTCCCTTGTTACTATTTGCTTTGAATGCCCCCACCAGAGCAAAGTCTATATAATCGACAAAATATCTTAAACTTAAATATGACCCTATCTAACTCTTCCTCTGGGGGACATATCATAGTTGACAAATGGGCCTTCCTGGAAACTATTTCAATGTAGTCTTTACCAGAAGACAACAGGTGGAATTCCAGCTCTACCATGCTTTAGCTGTGGAATCCTTGTGCCAATTTTTCAGTCTTACTAAAGCTAGAAGGCCTCTTAAATAAACCAGGACTTTTACTGGTATCTATCTACCTGATGTTGTTATTATTAAGAAAAAATGCACATAAAGTATGTCCCATAGTACTTTGCACACAAGAAGCACGTCTAAGTCTTTATAATTGTAGAAACCTAGGAAACACATTTTTAAATGCTTCAAAAGAACTGTTTTCACTGAAAATACAGAATTCTTATCAGTTAAATTTCTTAATTGTAGCATATTGATCTCCTTAGGATAAAAACTCACCTTTACTGTACTTCATTACTGATAAGGCTAAACAAACAGAAAAAGAGAAAGTTTTTCATATGAAATGCCTGTTATTTCATTACTAAATAATCACAGTTTTTGAAAGTGAAGGTAACTTGTGATTTATTATTCCAGTCTTTAGCTAATATAATAATCTTTAGACCAGATTTTGGAATAATTTCCCATATTCCTTCACTTCAAAAAGAAGACACACTCGAAGGATTTGGAAGATGGCGGCGAGGGGAGTGCATTACCCCCGTGTGCTGCTTCACTGTGTGGGAGTATGACAAGTCAGGACGGCTAAAGGATATCTTGTTAGGAATTTCCAGCAATAGTGGGGTGCTCCGGAACCTGGAGGAAGGATTTCCATCGCACGAGGATCGGCTACGGGGACTCAAACGCGAGAGGTTTGTCGCACGGAGGGTAAC
>NW_025999900.1:22046344-22061185 GCF_001458135.2 Marmota marmota marmota
AAAAAAAAAAAAAAAGAAGACACACTCCTTGAAGGAGAGTTCAAAATTCAAATGAAATACAAAGAAGATCAATAATTCTACAGTGTTTCGTTAGAAAACATCATATATGATGAAATATTATATGTAATGAAATAACATGTATCCTAAATAGTGTATTCATCAACAGCTTATATAGAATATATGGAATAGATATATATAGAGATTTATCTATAAAGAGAGATCAGTACATATATCTCTCTCTACTAAAAGTTGTTTTACCCAGGAAAAACATAACCGTCGTTCTGGTCACCTACTTCCATTTTTATGTCGTAGTTCTGGCCCAGGATGCTCTGTATGAGCTCTCTGATGATCTGGTCAGAGGCCAGCTGGGCCTCCGACTGCAGCGAGGTGATGACCTCCTCGATGGTTCTGGGGATCACTCTGGTGGGCAGCAGCTCAGGCTGGGCGACCTCCTGCACATCCCTAAGCAGGCCACTCTCCCACACTGCTTTGGAAATGGACCCGTCTGCCTCCGACCCCCTGGGGACTGAGCCCTGGCTCATGAAGTGAGCGCGAATCTTTACTCTCCTCCGCCACCAGCCCGCCTCCCAGTCGCTGTCCTCGCTGGAAATGGAGCTGGTCTTCCTGTCTTTGGCCCTCTGGGCCTCTGAGAACTGAGTTATCTCCTGGTTTGCTTCTTGCTCCTCTGCCAGGTCAACGCCCCGCCTGGCCGCTGCGGCCAGCGGGCTCCGGGGACTCAGGCGCGCTCTTGACTTCCCCAGGGACGTGGGCAGCGGCCGCAGGACCACAGGTTTAGATGTGCCGACGTCCGGAGTGATGATCGGCGGTATCTTCTGGATCCTGTACCGCAGGAACGCGGAGCTCCGCAAGTAAAATTCCTGGGGACGAAATGGTCTGGTCTTTCGCACAGCGAAAGCCTCGCTGGGGCTCGAGGGGCGCGCTATCCCTTGGAGCGCCTCCTGCAGGAAGACCCCAGCAGCCGTCGCAGGGACTTTGGCGGGAGGGGACCCTTTGGAAAGGGTTCTGCGAGGTGTGAAGGAACCGCTCCTCTTCTCCCCAGGGCGGGCCGGACGGGGGTGGTGGTCTAGCCCTTCATTTGAAGTCAGGTTAGACGCCAACTTCTGCTTGAATTTGAGCAAGTCCTTTTTAGCCTCCTGGCGAACCTTCTCAAGCTCTTTAAACAGGAGGGATTCTTCTCTGGATTTCAGTCCAAAGTGCTTTTTGAAGGTGGACATCTTGACAAATTTGACCTGTAAAATACCCCCAACACATTAAAACACACACACACACACACACACACACACAAAATTACATATATTTTTTAAACAAATTTTTGTTAATACATAAAATTCCAGTTTAGCAAAACTGCTCATGATAGGGCCTCCTTGTGCTCCTTAGGCAAAACTGGATGAAATGATTTTACATCCACCTACCCTCTTTTCACATGAATCATGAAAACCCTCTAAAGCAGTAATGTTTTTCAGTAGGAGTTTCCCAAGCCCCTCTTGGATCTATTTTAACATTTCTTTGGACTATAATGTGGAGTTCTACTTCCAGGGAAGGAAAAACCTGCTAGGCATAGAAAATCTCAAGTAGCCCCGCTCACAGAGAACAAACCTCACCGACTGACCTGTGGCCTAGGTCCAGCCCACAAACATGGTTTTCAATTGTCCAGTTTTTAAAAAATGTTAATTAATAGCCAACGATTTTAAACTGGGAGATTTTTACATAAAAATCCAGATTTGCAGTTTCAGAGGGCTGGGGAGGGCCGGTGGTGGTACTGGTTCTGGCAATACAAGGGCCAAATGCCTGCTCTTGTGGCTGATAGCTGTTCCCAGGTTCTTCTCTAGCAGGTCCCAGGTGTCTCCCTCCCTTACCCAGCCCACTTCCCTCAATGTGCCACCTGTGCTATAGCGGAGTATACAGAGGGAGGTGGTCAGCCTCAAGGTTGAGTACAGACAAATTATAAGCCTTGGATGCTGAATACTTGTACTTTTTCTGTGAGCTACAGAGAACCACTCAAAAATTTAGAAGAAAAGTGACTTGATAGGACCTGGTGCTTGGGGATATTGATATGGAGTAAATAAAACAATACAGGCAAGAAGGGCACTAACAGCCTCTGTAGCTTGAGCCTTTCCTAGGCTTAAAAATGGAGCAGAGTGAAAACAGAAACATTACCAGGTAAAACTAGTAAGGCCTGCCAATGATTAGGAATAAATAGGAACAACTAAAGCTCCTTCATAATATAGGGACTTCAAGAGGCTGGGAATGTAATTAAGTGATCCAGTGTTTGCCTATTATGCAGGAGGCCCTGGGTTAAATCCATAGCACTAAATAATAATAATAATAATAATAATAACTTTGAATCATCATGATGAAGTCTTAGTCATAATCAAATACATAATAAAATTTGTTATTCATGAACTGTGCACTTCAAAATGGTTAAGAAGATAAATTTTATGTTATATATTTTACTATTTAAAAAAAAAACAATTTATTCAACAAAACTAGATATCTAGGATCATAAGTGGATTCTGAGATCTTGAAAGCCAGGCTAACAGGAACTATAAAAAGAGAAGGAGCCGATGACAGATTCCATGGCTCAATTACCTATGCAAGGTGAAAGCGCTAAGATCAGAAAATTAGGAAAATGAAAAGAATAGAATTCCCCAGAAGCCAAGAAGAGAGTGTTTCAAGGAATAGGAGTAAAACAATGAAAATAAAAACAGAAATCAATGAATCAGCCAGTAACTTTTTTTTTTTTTTTTTTTTTAGAAAACCCAAGACCAAAGTCCTTTGAAACACAAAATTAAAGTATTGGGCTGGGGATGTGGCTCAAGCGGTAGCGCGCTGGCCTGGCATGCGTGCGGCCAGGGTTCGATCCTCAGCACCACATACAAACAAAGATGTTGTGTCCGCTGAAAAACTGAAAAATAAATATTAAAAAATTCTCAAAAAAAAAAGTATAAACACCTTCAGAATATCATATCACTTGCAGATATGATTATTCACCTAGAAAACCCAGGTACTAAAAACTATTTTGAACTATAATAGAGTACTGTAAGGGATTTAAATTTTTTTAATTATATAAAAATTAATAGCTTCCTTTATACCAAATGGTCCAATTAAAAATATGGTAAAAATTCACTTACAATTTCTTAAAAGAGCAAAGAGACAAGTATCTGGGCATAAACATAACAAGAAATGTACTAAAACTAGATGAATAACTTTTAAAATTGAATTCAGTTTTTTATTGAAGTACATAAAAGACTCAACTACATAGACAATATTCCTTGGTGGAAAGACCAAATAATTATATCAGGTCTTCCCAAAATACTGTATTGGTTTATTACCAATATGAAAATCTAAAAATTACATTTTGGAATTTGAAAAGTAATTCTGAATTCATTTGAAATAATAAATATGACAAATTAGCCAAAGATATGAGAAAGGAAATAACGGAATACTTGTTCCTCAATTAGGTAGCAACAGATCATTAAAACTTATGCAGATATAAGAATTAGAACCAGAACACCGCTGCTAGAATCAATAAGCCGAGAGAAAAAGAATTAAAATAATATAAGTTATATTATTAAGGCCGCATTCAGTTGGTGATAAAAGAACTGTTCCATAAGTTTTGCTGAGGCAATTGGTTGACTATTTTGGAAGAGAACTACACCTCATTTTCTACTAGGTGCCAGAATAAACCCAGATAGATTTAAAACTTACATGTGGCAAATATTTTATTTTGCTTTGCATTTCTTTGCTTATTACTTATCCACATTTTATGGTTGGATTCAGATCAATTGATGAAAAAGTTCTTAGTTACAATGGGAATTCTTTATTTATCATGTAGTTTTGGTAATATGAATGTTCTATTTGTCCTCCAAATAGTCATATTGCTTTAAATTTCTAAAATATGAACTTGTAATTCTCAAACTGAAAACTATGTTACATGATAAAGCTCTCATCTTGGAACCAGTAGGCTGTCTTTCTTTACCCAGCTCCACCACTGACTGGACCATGGACAATTTAATTCTGTCCATGCTATGGAATCATGTTAAGTAGTGAAAAAACAAATAATCCATTGCCTGTTGTCCAGACCATAGGATATGAACATTAGAAATGAGTTCTAAAGGCTATGAGGAAGTTTCCTTATTTTAAAAATACTATATAATCCTCCTCCTACTATTTTAGCTGTTACTCTTTGCATAGGTGGCAGTATGTTCATGCAGACATCATCTACATTTCTTCTTGCAAGATCCTGAAAATTAATGGAACAGAGCACAGACCAGAAGTACTTTATACCTGATGAGAGTCTGACTTGACTTTCCCAGCTGCACTTCCCATTTTATTTCTTAGTTCCTGCTTTGGATGACCAACTTCTCCCAGGCCCTTAATTTGCTATTGAAGTTTAACAAGTGTCTATTGTTTAACACTTCTCACTACATTCCCATGAGTTCCTTATAGGAAAGTTGTTATATATATAACAACCTATATTTCCTATAGGTTGATTCATATATATATATATATGAATCAACCTATAGGAAATAGACCTTATGAGCTTGACAGGAACTTCTATTATGCATTCAAGGTGAGTAATATCCAAAATGCTTACTTGACCAGCTCGTCAAATCTTGGTGCTTTTATTCCCCCACCCATTCCTCAACACCTCAAAATAAGTAAAATGATTTTTAAGCATCCAGTCTCATGGGAAACTAGTATATTCTCTTTTTCTTGGGAGCATTTTACAGAGATTGGTTTTGGTTTGGAGTTACTCAGGAAAAATAATGTAGTACAAAAGATTACTCTACATAAAGATCCAAATCTGCTGCTGAAAATCCAAAGTAATTAAGTTTATCCTGCACTTCAAAATACAACAGAAAGGAGCTCAAGCAATGATTTTTTGTTTTCAAACTTGGAACTCTGTCCCTTTTCCTTTCTTTTCTACTGGGAGGTTCAAGGCCAAGTGGTGAGGTAGTCAGAAAGGCTAAGGGGCAACCTTTACTCCTCTTTCACAAGGCTAGGTCAGGCATCATTATTCCTGACCAAAATAATGGCTAATAGGCCTTAGCAGACTTGGGTGCAAATTGCTATTGGATTCTTGTAGGTGTGGCTGCTTCTCCTATTGGAACAGCAAGTCCAGATTCTTCCCTAGAGGCTAACTAAAATAGAAATAAATAGATCGGACATTGGATGACCTGGTTCCAAGCTACATGAACCCATCTGGTTACAGGGAAAGAATTCCAGCTTATGTTAGGCCGAACTCATCACAGTATATAACATTGAGAATGGGGCCCAAGCCCCAGCTGGTGGCATGGATTACCTGACCTTGTCCTCTTCTTATATACAGTGGAGGGCTGACCCATTATGAACAGAATTTGTGTTATCTTAGTTCCATAGTCAAATATCTCAATTTATTTCCTGAATTTTAATGTTTATGCTAACTTCCAAAGCACATCACTAAAGTTTCAAAAGAAACTTCTAAGTCCAAAGACAGCCTATCTCATCTTGTAAAATCTTTAATATTGCAAGGAAAATTAAAATATTCTGAGACAATATTTGCTTTTTAAATATCAGTGGTAAAAAAAAGATGTTTGTGCTCTAATCATAATTTCTGAAAAAGTCTAAAAGGAAATATACAAACATATTAATAACTTTGCTAAAGAGTGAGATAACAATCATTTTTCCTATTTTTCCAAATTTTTCATAATATTTGTTTTGCTGCTTTTAATCCTCATAATATTAATAGCAATAATAATAATATCAGTAATAGTAACTACCACTTATATGTGCTCATTTAAAAGTGTATAGAAAATAGAGAAAAGGCTGTTTTCAAGCTTAAAAGAGACTTTTTTTCTAGACTCTTCAGAAGTCTAAAGAAATTTTAGTGACTATAAAACTTATTCAAATCTTTATCACCAGAATCTAGAGTATGCTTACATCCCTTGTGAATATATGTACACATAAAAAAATTGGTCTATCTATATATCATACATACACATAAGAGTCGTAGAATAACAAATACTCTCCCTGGTTTTCTTCTCCCCATTTTCTATCCTTCCTTCATCTAATTGCTCAAACAGCCAAAACAGGAAAATGAAACATTGTATGTTTTTAAATTTTCATTATGCCTTTGACTTATTAAATGCTGCCTGCCCTGTTTCAAAGGCAATTTGTTGGACTTCCATGGCTACATCTTACAGATTAACCCCTCACCAATTAACAACTTATAAACCCTTGACAAAATATTTAAAAACAATCTGAGAATTCTTAGGAATAAGCTAAAGTAGGAAGATTGTGTGGTAGTCAAAACTTACGAAAACACTGGAGGATGTGAATTTCGGGTTTATTGTGGCTTTTTCCTAAATACAGTGTGTAATTGCAAAATGGCATAGTACAGGTGATAAAAGCTTCAACAGAATGCCTTTCATTATTCTGGTCAGAAGAATCAGGGAACAGAGCCCAGGCAACAATCATCACTGAGGAGTCCAAGAGAAATCCCAGAAAAGAGAGTGCCAGAGAAGATATCCTCCAGTTCTGTGTCTAAATCCCACACAAGTCTCAGATTGACCTTTGAACCATGTATATGTGGAGCAAACTCAAAGCAGCACCACAAAGGTGTGAACTGAACTTGCCCACCACAGAGAGTGAGAGCAAGCTTATGGTGAATACAACCTGGTGAATCATCTGCTAAATGAAAAACGCCAACATTCTTCAGAGAGAATATAACAGAATCCTTACTGTACTCAACAAAACATTCACAATATAATCTAAAAGTACTTGGCAGAAAAATTTGACTCATTCTTAATGACATTCATCCAGTGTCTTATTCAGAAATGACCCAGATATTGAAATTATTGGACAAGAATTTTTTTTTTCAGTACAGTGTATTGAACCAAAGGCCTGAGGCTTTGAGCCTCCACCCCTTTTCATTTTATTTTGAGAAGAGTTCACATTGTTTCCCAGGCTGGTCTCAAACTTGCAATTTTTCTGCTTCAACCTCCCAAGTAGCCAGGTTTATAGACATTTACCTCTAAGACCAGCTTAAACAAGGATTTTAAAGCAGTTATTGTAACTATGCTCATTGAAGTAAAGGAAAATACACTAGAGATAACTAAGAAAATATTAGTATAGAAATAAAATTAAATATAGAAAATTTATACCTAAAAAACAATATTTTTAGTAAAAATTTGGCTAGCAAAATGAAATGTCAGAGAAAAGACTGAACTGGAAGGAAAATCAACAGAAGAAAAAAGCTTTAAGAAAAAAAGAGAGCACCTCGAAATCCGGTAGAGACAGTATCAATACCCTAACCAAGTAAGATAATCCATATTCCAAAAGGACAGGAGAAAATGGAGCAGAAAAAAACACTCGAAAAAAATGATTTCTGAGAACTTCCCAAATTTGGAGAAAGATATAAATTGAGAGATTTAAGAAGCTTAGTCAACTCCAAGTGAGATAAATTTAAACAAAACTCCAAGTAAGCTACAGAAAACCAAAGCCAAAGATAAAATTTGAAAGCTGACAGAAGTAAACAATACATTATTTACAAGGAAACAATTCAAATGATCATAGACTTCCCACAGGGCAGCACTTAGAACAGAGGAGTGTGAAACAAGATTTGTAACCTCACTAAAACAAAACAAAACTGTCATCTCAGAATTTTATATCTGTCACATTTTTTTAAATAAGGGCAAAATAAAGACATTCAGATAGAGGAAAATGAAGATAATTGTTTACCAGTCCAAGCAAACTATAAGAAATGCTTAAGAAAATTCTTCAAGCTAAAGAGTAATTATAGCAGAGAGAAATCTGAATCCCCAAGAATCTAATGAAGCCCAGCACAGAGGTGCACACCCACATGTAATACAGTAGTTTGGGAGGCTGAGGCAGGAGGATCACAAGTTCAAAGCCAGGTTCAACAACTTAGTGAGGCCCTAAGCACTTAGTGAGATCCTATCTCAAAATAAAAAATAAAAGGGCTAGGTATATGGCTCAGTGGTTGAGCATCCCTGGGTTCAATCCCCAGTACCTCCCCTCCAAAAAAATTGTGTATATAAATTTGAAATTATAATTTTAAAAGGATAATATATCCTGACCTAATAGTGTTTGTCCTGGATTGAAAAATTAAGACTACAAATTTAATTATACTGATTTGAAAATCACTAGAATTTACAATATTAACATAGTGTAGGAGAAAAAAACACATGATCATTTCAATAGATAGTGGAAAAGCTTTTGGTTAAATTCAATACCCACGCATGATAAAAATAAATAAACAAATAACCCTGATAAAACTATGAATCATGAAGAAACCATTCCGATATAATTAAAGGAATTTTTAAAAAAACAACTTAAAACTAACATATTTATGTTTTCCCCCTAAACTGGAAACAAGAGAAAAATGCTTCACTCTTACCATAACTTCAGTATTATACTGGAGGTCCTAGCCAGTGCAAGAAAAAGAACTAAAAGGAATAAAGTTTGAAAACGAAAAGGTGAAATTCTCTATTTCCTTGATATGATTTTCTTAAGAAATCTAGAAAACAACTACTAACACTAATGAATATAAATATAAAATCAATTGTATTTTTATATCCTAGCAGCAAACAATCAGTGTTTTTTAATTCCAATTACACTGATGCCTCCTCAAAACATAAAATATTTATGAATTAATCTAACAAAAAAATGCCCAAAATTTCTACAATGAAAATTACAGTACATTGTTAGTAGAAATTAAAAACTGCATAAATGGAGACATACTATGCCTATTTTAATGATACTAATATCATTAAAATGGCAGTTCTCCCCTATAGATCTACAGATTCAATGCAGTCCCAACCAAAATTTCAGATTTGTTTATTTTTTGAAATTACAAGCTGGTTCTAAAATGTATAGAAATTCAAATGGTTTTAAATCACAAAAGGGATATATAAAAAGAAATATCTGGAGAATTTATACTATTCAACTTCAAAACTTACATACAGTAAGTTATAGTAAGCAAGGCAAAGTTCTTGATAAATCATTATGCTGAGTAAAGGAAGCCAGACACAAAAGAAGACATACTACATGCTCCTTTAAAAAAAAAAAATGCAACCTATTATATAGTGTCACACAGCAGATAGGTGATGTCTTGGGGATAAGGGGTAAGAACAGAAATGAATAACAGAGTGGGCAGAGAAAGGAAAAGGTTCAGTTACTTGATTGCAGTAATTGCTTCAAAGATATATATGTCTGTCAAACAAATTGCACAGCTCTACATTGTACAAAATATACATTTGTGTAGTTTATTGACTATAAATTATACTTGTATGATATTTTAAATAGGAAAAGAGCAATTTGCTAAACATTTATATTTGCATGTTTAAAAATAACTATTGATTTTCTTTAAACTCCTGTAATGGTAGTCTACAATAGATTCATTGAATGTCTATGGCCTTCAAGGACAAAGAATCCTTGCATTAAGCACACAATGTCCTACTGCCTACCAAACTCAGGATACAAACTCAGAAACTTCTCTATTCTGAAGTTAGATACACCAGTCACAATGGGAGTGATCACCTCCTGTGATGTTAAAGTTTACCTCAAACAAGCTACCCTGTAAAGGCATAGCACAGAAAGTCAGAGAAATGGAAATTAAATTTCCTCACTGTGACCTTTTGCTCTCCCCAAAGCTTCTCTGATTCCTCCTCCTCTTTTTTTCTTTTTTTCCTTCTTTCCCCACAGCCTAGTCTGTCACAGTATACCTACCTTTTCCTTCCATCCAGGTTTTCACTCCCACCGCCTCTTCAACTCGTACTCATTTTCCCATGAAAGTTAGACTTTAATTTCAGCCCCATAACCCAAGAAGCTCAGCCCCTGTTCCAGCCTCCAATCCCTTCTCAACCCGGCCCTGTCTTTAGCCCTGATTTCTGGGGGGCCTGGAACCTGCCAAAGTGGATTAGAGCAACGGAACAGAAGAGATAACTGCTCTGTTCGTGTATCACGGTCACTCCTTCCCACGGAATCCAAAGACACCAGGGTCCCAATCCGAGGTCTACTCTCACCTGTCTCCGAGGACGTCCATGTTCTCATTCAAGTGTCAAAGATTCACCCTATGGCGCGGGCGGGATTTGCAACTGCCCCTGGTAGGGCGCAGGGGCCGGGTGGGATCAACCTGTTCAATGCGGAAAGGACGCGCGTTCCGTCGCCAGGCAACAAGCCTCGCGCGCTGGCTCTCCCTACTCCCACCCCTCACCCCCGGCCCTGGCTGCAGAGAATCCCCTTTGCGCTGTCAAGGCCCTCCTAGCCCTCGGCGCGTTTTCGTGCCTGGTGGAACCCCCTCCAGGTCCTGGAGCCTAAACCCAGACTGAGACGCCTCATTCCCCGCACTCCGCCGGTGGAGAAGGCGCTGGTTCCAAAGAGCCCCCTAGACTGAAGCCTCCTGCATGGGCTGTTTTTGCTCAGTTTAAGCAATCGTTTTTCTTAGCATTCTTATTCTGTGTTACATAATAAAGCTGGACCTCAAGACAGACCGTTCCTCTGCCCATTTAAAAGAAAATGCACTGTCAGTTAAGGGTACATTTCAGGGAGTATGCTTCCATGCTGTCTACTGTGAGGGTAATTTGTAAAAAGAATCTTCAAACCAAGGGCATGAGATTCAGACTTCTGGAAAATTCATATTATAATCTCAGATTCAGCCATATTCAGAATTTCTGATGTGGTGCAAGACACAATAATTGGCATTATCTATTAAAGTTGAATACACACTCTTTAATCCAGCAATTCCACTCCCCAAAAATAACAAATGCCTCTGTGTGTGTGTGTGTGTGTGTATTCATAGTAGTTTCATAATAGCTAAACCATAATAGCTAAAAACTGGAAACAACCCAAATGTCATCAAAACTAATATTCACAAATTAATTGTGATATATTTATAAATGCAATAACATGCATTAAGGAAATGAACAAATTTCAGCTTTGGGGAACAGCAAAGATGAAACTCTCAGAAATGTAATGTTGAGTAAAGGAGCCAGACATAGAGGGATACATACACTATGAGTCCATCATAGAAGGGTCAAACCCTGACCAGCACAAAGTGGCATGGATGCATGATACGTTACAAATAAACAAAAGAAAGTAATAATCACAAAAACCAGATAGTAGTCATCTTCAGAGAGGGAAAGTTAATTGTAAGTGGGTAGACAGCACTAGAGAGGCTAGGGAATGTTCTACTTTTTAAACTTTTTAACCTCGGTGATGGCTATTTGGATTTTTTCTTTGTGATAAACTGTTGTTTTCTGTTTTGTTCATCTTCATGTGTAATATTTCACTTTTGTTGTTGTTGTTGCTGTTACCAGTGATTGAACCCAAGGGTACTTAACCACTAAACCATGTCCCCGGTCCTTTTTTATTTTTTTATTTTGAGACAGGATCTTGCTGAGTTGTTTGCAATCTTGCTTAGTCACTGAGGATGGCTTCAAACCTGCAATCCTCCTGCCTCGGTCTCCTGAGCCACTGGGATTACAGATGTGCACCACCAAGCCTCGCTTCACCATTTTTTAAGGGACAAAAAGAAAAACCAATTTAATGAAATAATGTAAATGAAAGTGCTTTACTCAATATTTGGCACTTAGCAGGCCCTCAAACGTTTATTTTCTAGCCCTCTACTCTCTATCAACCCCCCTCTCCAAATACTCAGGCAACTCAAAAGTGACATCAGGATAGTGGCAAATAGAATCTTCTGGGATCTTCCTTGAGACTCCAGGTGCTGGAAGCGGGCAGCATGTCTCCTGGGTGTTCAAGAGAGAAGAATGTTCTTCAGTGCACAGTCCCCTGGAGCTGGGTGGGCCCTACAATAGCCCAGTTGTGGAGATATGTACTCAGCCATCCTCAGGCCTTTGAGAGGGAAACTTCTACTTTAAAGGCAGACAAAACTAAGCTGTGACACTCAGCTTGGCCTCCTGGACAAGATTCTTCCCCCCTCTCTGGGTTTCTGCATCCTCATCTGTGAAATAGAGATAAAAATCTTATATCCCAGGTTTGTTACCTTTCTCCCTAACACGATGTGTTCAAATATGGTTGAATGTTCACAAAATGAGAAGCATAGTACAGGAAAGGGTTTGCTGTCCCTTGAGGTTTCATTGCACTCACATCATATCCTATTATCTTGTGGATGCTCTAAGAAGGCAGCTTCACTCTAAGCATAGAAGTAGCCCCTTCAGGCCAGGAGTAAATTGCCTCTCGGTCCTAATTAAAATAATAAGCAAATAGCCAAAGTGCTTCTTAAGTGAATAATTGTTCTTGATATTCTGCAGGATGCTGCACAAAAACAGTGAGTTCAGTTTTCCAAACTAGGAAATATTTTAAATTAATGTAACCTTGAAGTATGTCTAACCATATGATCGGGAAACAATTTAAATGATTAATATTGTTCATTAGTCCCACATGGTGGCCCACACCCATAGTCCCAGCTACCTGTGAGACTGAAAGAAGATCACTCGAGGAGTTGGAGGACAGCCGGAGCAACATAGTGAGACCCAAGCTCAAAAAAAAAAAAAAATCATTAATACTTTGTATAATCAAAAACGGTAACTATGTATTCAAGTGTACATGTCATAGGATAATACACTTCATGAGCTAGGTACTGTTAGTGTCATCCTCATTTTATAGTTAAGGCACTGATGTTCAAAGAGATAAAAGAATTTTAAAAGAATCCACCCAAAGTCCCTAGCTGGTAATCCTGTGCTAGGAATCTCTGTTCTAGGTATATTTACCAAAAAGAAAATGGAGACAGAGAAGAGGAAACGGCAGGAAAAGGAAGGAAAGGAAAGAGAAAGGGGAGGAGAAAAAGGAGAAGGGAGGGGAAAGGAGAAGGGGTAAGGAAAGGAGGAGAAAGGGGGAGGGGTTAGTTATTGGTCTAAAGGCATTTCAGATTTACTCTTTTTTGTTGTTGTAGTTAGACACAATACCTTTTTATTTTATTTATCCATTTTTATGTGGTGTTGAGGATCAAACCCAGTGACTTGCACATGCTACGTGAGTGCTCTACTGCTGAGCCACAACCCCAGCCCCTCAGATTCACTCTTGATATTAAGGTCTTCATATGAAAATGCTAATGTCATTTTAAGGAGATGGTATTTAGACTGGAAGAGTAGCACAAAGTTACTCATGCAGTCATGAAAGCACTACAATTTTACCTAGCTGTTTTCACTCTCCACAGTCACCTACCAGTCCTCTTGTCATCTAGTTCAGGAGCCCTCTTGAGTTTACCTTACTGCAAGTAAAGGTAGATCCAATGTGATTTTCCAGCTTCCACACCTCCAAATGTCACAATGCAACAAGTTCTCCAAACACAGTTCTCCAAACACATTTCTCCAAAAAGAATTCAAAGCTCCTCACAATTAGAGCCTGCCCAAAGTTTTGAATAATTGGAAAATAGTCATTCCTTCATATTATACACCCATATAAATTCCAACTGGATAAAAGATTTTGATTTTGTGTAGATAAGACTTGTAAGAACTAAGCCATAAAATTTAAAGTGTTAATTTTTTAATCTAGGCATTAAATGAACAAAATTATATAATATTTAAAAATCTTGTAAAACAAAGCTTTGTAACATTGTGTCAGTCATGATATTGATATTCTATAGATAAGAACCGACAGTTACTCGAAATCTTCAGTTAAAGGGACATGAACAGGCAGTTTCTAAAAGAAGAAATATTATAGGAAATAGAAATATAAAAATATTTAACTTCATCAATAATCTCAGAAATACAAATCAAAACTGAGAATTGTAATTTTTATCAATCGAATTACCAAATTAGTAATCAAGTATCTGCAAAGGAGTAAAGGAACAGGCTCACTGACATAGATGTCTATGAGTAGATGTCAGGTAGCAAAACATTCCAAAAGCCGTAACTACTTTTGTGTCTTTTGAATAGAAATTTTGCTTTTAAACTTTTCCTACATAGAAGTTTGCAAGATTTCTAAATAATGGCATTGAAGCATTGTTTAATCATTGGAAGGCAAGAATTTTGTTTTAAATTTATTATCCCTAATATTCAATATAGTGCCTAGCACAAAGAGTTCCCATTACCTAAGTAATGTCATTAACTTGGCATTAGTCAAGAATGAGTTGTTGCCAGGACATTGAAGAGAACAGAGTTCTAGACTTAATGTTTTAGAGATGAGAAGGCCAAATGTGCACAGGCCTTTAGGAACATACCAGTGAGTCTCATAGTCACTGGACCTAGTTCAATATTAACACAACTTACCACTAACATAAGTCTCAGTCTTTAGTTTATAGCACAGATTAGTTCACTGAAGGTTTAAAAAGAAAAAAAAAACTTAAATGCTATCAATATTTGGTTTTAGCTATCAATATTTGTCAATTACCTTAACAATGAAATCAAATGCAAAATCAAAGTGTTGAATATAAAGAAAATAAATTCCAAGTTTGCTCTCCTGCTAGACCCAGAGGCAGATGAGCCTGAAGAAAACTGTCACCAGAGAGATCCTGGAACTTCCATGCAAGATAGTGATGGAGAAGGAGTAAAGCCTTTTTTTGGTGAGTTACAGTATGAGGATGTCACTGAAGATGACAGAAACCATCATACTTCACTTCCATGAGTGTTCAGTCCCCTCCTCATCAGTTAGTTCCCCACAGAAAACAGAAGGCAGACTCTAAAGAGTTTAACTGGAAGGTGGAAGAGGAGGAAGAGGGAACTGAAGGAACTATTTATAAGAGTGTGGGTGGGTCAGAGACAGCTACAAGAGTTCAAGAGTCACCCAAAATCTAGCAACAGCAGGTGTTACCCCTTGATCTGAAGAGGAAAGGTGCAGGCGGGGGTGGTGGGG
>NW_025999900.1:22061523-22076082 GCF_001458135.2 Marmota marmota marmota
GTGGTGGGGTGGGGCGGTTAGCAGAGCTGGTGAAAGCTAAACCTGCAAAAGAAGGGCTGTCTAGTAGGGCCTGTAAAAATGGAGAGAGGACTTAAAAGAACAAGCCACAGGACTGCAGGGAGAAAGCAGGAATCAGTACTCCTCCCACTCACTGTCCTCTGCCCTTTATTCCTGATCATTGCTACCCACTGGCTAAACTAGACTGAAGCCCAAAGTTAAGAAAATCTAAGTACTATAGCTCATAGATGTTGGCCTCCTGGGGCCAAAAGCAGGAACCTGGGGAGTATAAAAGAGAATAACCAGCAAAGTCTCCCACCAAAAGCTGCCTGTACTGCCATTAATCCACAGAAACTAATGTATTGAGATACGTTGCCCCACATTGTGGTCCTGCCCTAGTACTGACTGCATCCAACTTCTCCAACCATCCTGTTCACCCCACATTTCCCATTGTAACTTAATGACCATATGCTAGACTTTCCTCTAGACCTTAAATTCTGAAATGGTTCTAACATCTAAGCTTATGAAGTTCAGTAATGGACCCCCCTGGTAAGTCAATCACCTCTATCCTGAGATGCCTCAAAAGTCTGGCTCCTGCCTGATCCCAGGGTACTTAAGGTAAGATTAAAAATAGGAGGCACAGAGGCTGGCGATGTAGCTCAGTAGTAAAACATTTGTCTAGCAAGTCCAAGCATTTGTCTAGCTGGTTCAATCCCCAGCACTGGAGGAGGGGTGGGGGTGGGGAGGGTAAGCAAGCCCTGAGCAGTAAAATTACCCATTTACAAAGAAAAGATATAAATAACACTAATATGCCTGGTCCAAAACAGGTGTAGTTGGCTGAGAATTAAGGATTTATTTTTCTTGGAGGTAGTGGTTGGAGTTTAACATTCCAGTGACACTTTACACCTCCAAAGGGTTTCACAGAGGTGTTCTCCAAGTATGGTAATGCACTAGAGATTTTGCTGCGTTTGGGGTCAGAACCATTCCTTTTCTAGTGGTAGGTATGTAAGATGGTTGTATGAGCTTTGTAGCCTAAACACTGAGCTTAGAGAAGCAATGCCGGTTTATGCTTAGAAAAACTAACATCTCTCCCTAAGTAAGCTGTAAAAACAGAAGCCACATTTAGCCAGAGATCGCTGCCTGAGGCTTCTGTGCACCAGCCCACTTTCCCTGTGCTCACTTCCCCCAATACCAACCCAAAGAAAATCAGTAAGCCTTAAAGATGTGTTGTTTGTTCTCCAGTGAAAAAAACATTTTATTTTACCCACCTGGATTCTGATTGCTTAGTGAAACAGAATTCAAAACGTAATAGCACTTCTACACAGCATCCACTTAGCCCACCCGAACTTTGTCTAAAATTTACGAGACAAAGAGTCCCTCACCCACAGCTGAACCTCAACAATTCCAAACTTCCTCAGTAGGAGGGGGTGAACAACTCATGAATCTTCATCTCAGCAGATGGCTCTACATCTGTGAAACCCTTTTGTGATTTGGTGTTCTTAAACACTGTTTTTCATAATTAAGCTTTAGCACCCCATCAAGATTTCTTGCACATGCAAGGTAATATTTCAGGTCTTTCATATTTGAAGAATCCACCCAAAGCACAGCATGCTTGCTTCATTTCAGAGGGACTTGCACCCCAGGAAGAAACTTTGTTAGGGAATTCAAATCACATAATTCTCAAAGACAGCAACTAATGTTTCCTTGCTCTAATCACATTTTGGATTTTCATAATTTTAGAAAATGTCTAGGTGATACTTCTCCAAATGATAGTGAATGGCTCCTTTCAAGTCTGTGCGTGAGAAGGGAACTAGGAGGGGAAAGTATCTGGAAGAAATCAAAGGTTTTCTCATATCAGCTCTCCCCAAATTCCAATGCTGAGGCTTACAGTGGCCTCTAAGGAGCCCAAACTCAGCATTCTTTTTTTTCTCCCGCTTCCCTCCCCTCTTAGGCTAAAACTCAGTTTCCCTGGGCTTACCATACCCAAGTGATGGTAGAAATCTGAAAGAGAAGATTCCTGAGACTGCCAAAGATTGCAGGTGGAGCTAGTGAACCTGGGCCTAGACAACCATCTCAGGAGCCCAGGGAAGCCACAGGCAGGATCTTTGGACAGTATCTTCCCTTTCTATTATAGGGGTGGAAGGAAGAACAATTCATCTTGCTGGCCTGTGTGGGTTATGTGTGATGGCAAGTATGGGCCTGCTCATCTCTTTCCCCCTTGAGCCTCCTTTCCCCTAGAAGGTCCTCAATGAAGTCTCCTGATCCCTTCTAGTGACACTTTCCCTCTGCCACCCATCCAGACTCTATGGAGAGCAGCATCACCCTTCTGGAAGATGGGGAGGGAATTCCAGATAGGACATTGAGACCCATCCCCACTGAATGCCCAGTTCCCACTCTAAAGCTCCTTCCTCCTTGCTAATTATACCAGGGAGACATTGCAACATCTAGAAAGCCAGGCCAGAGGTCCCAAGCAGAGACCTGGAAGGGGAAGGGGAAGCACACCTGGATTGTAGGGTTGAATCTTTTTTGCGTCCCAGCATCATCCAGCACCACCCAGGCTCCCAGAATTCTGTGATGGCTCTTTATGCTATCATTTATTGTGTACTTATTCTGTCCTCATTGATACTGAGATGAGTTCTAACACGCTCATTTTACAATTGAGAAAACTGAAGCTCAGAGAGAGCTAGTCTCCTGCAGAATCTGGGTCTGATTCCAAACACCTGGTTTGCCAACACCCATTTGTTTTTGTCAATTACATTGAAGGAGCCCCTTGGAATTTGTGTGATAGAAATTCTCAGAAATCTCAGACTCAGACACAGGGGCCTGAGAACACCAGCCCTGGCAAGGGGAGTATGAGAACACTGGGCAGCTGTGCACTGAAGAGGCTCTGCCTGCACTTGGAAGTAGGAAGGACAGGTTATTCTCTCTCTCCTGCTGCTGCTGTCCTTGGAGATGCTGTGCAGTAAAAAGCAGAAAGGCTTTTGCCCAAATTTGACCAGGAACTGTACACTATAAAACTAGATATTCAGCAAAAGGGAAGGAAATCTTAGTGGCAGTCCTCTAAGAGACTTCATCAGACACTTCCAGGAGCTGAACACCCCTCCACACACACACACACCTCACCTCCAAAACAGTTCTTTTTCCTAGGTTCACACAGGTCCTCATTCCCTTGGGGAGGAACATCAAGTTCAAACCTGAGCCACTAGTCACTCCAGGTTTTGTCCCTACCATCAACATTGCCAAAACCAGAACATCAGGTCCAAGCTCATTATGTGGTACCTGGGTCTGCCTGAGTTTCCCAGCAAAAGTTCGAGGTCTATAGTACCAGGGCCTAGCTTCTAGCCATGCTGCAACCCCAACACACACACACCTCTTTATGGACCCTCCCATCACCAATGGCATTGCCATATACACTCTCTGGTTCTCAGTTTCTCCATCTCATCCTTGGATTCATGGCCTGGTTTATTCCCATTCCAGCACCTGCCGGAGTTTTAGAATCTCCTGCTCCAGTGTAAACTGACCTTCAACCCCAGCACTGGGCTTTATTTATTGAAACCATTTCTCTCAGCATGGGGTGTGGGGGAGAGGGTCATGAAGTCTGAGGGGACCAATGATTCACAGTGAAAGGTATTTTTGGTGGGAGAAGCCAGTTGAGTAAGGAAAATGGTCTCCACCCCACCAACTACATTCTCAAAAGCATTTGAAATGTACACCAGATCTGCTAGAACCGGATCCTGAGCCTTCAAGGCCAATCTGCTGGACCAGAGTTCAAAGCTCCCCACCCCAGTCCCCCCATCCCACGGGTGACAGTAGTCCGGAATCAGTTGGGATGCATACCAGCACACTGGAAGAGAGGGTGATCTGAAAGCACGGACTTTGCAGTGCAGGTCCAGGGTAGGATTCCAGCAATTGCTGAAACCCACACCCTCCGGGTAGGGAATAAGGGGACATTGGAAACACCAAATGCAGCTGGAGGATTACACAACCCTGTGGCTTCCCGAGTGACAGCAACCCAAAGAAGGAGGCAGACCTGCTTCCTCTCTCAATGACTTCCCAAATGCCTGCTTTTGTGGCAAATAAAATTTCAGGAGGGGGGGGAATGACACAAGAAGTCTCCAGCTAATACCTTGCAACACATGTATTCTGGGAGGGATTGGCAGTCATTTAAGAAAACTATTACATCACACAAGGAATATACATAGAATGAAATACTTTGTGCTGAAAGGCAATTAAGGTCAGGATCTGGTAATTTCTAGCACCCCTCCTTCTGCTAAGAAGGAGGCACTGGGGAGGATCATAACTTTGGCAGCCACAGAGCAAGCCTAGCACCTGTATCAGCCAGCACTCTGGGTCCCAGGCCCCTCACTTCCTCCCCGCAACCCCAGAGCAGGGCAGAAGGCAACTTGCTCTAAACCCCTGAATTCAGCCTTGCAGGAACAGAGCTCTGTGGCAAGTCTTTTCCTTCTCACTGCAAGAGCTGGGCTTTATTTGTTTGCCAATTTAAACATATTGTTTAAACATGGATGTTTCCTTTACAGCTCTGAGTAAAACATTTTCTTGATGGAAAATTGATGGGGTTCTTTAACTTTTAATTGATATCTGCTAATGATAGGTGTGGCTGCTGCCTTTTCACAGTGAGGAAAATGAAATATTTGCCTTGGGTCATACATCAGTAGCCATATATGGGCAAGGCTTGGCTGGTGATCCCACCCATGTCCAAGTATCTAAGAAGGGGAGAAATTCCAATTTCATAATGTGACCTAATGGTTTTGGTTAAAAGCAGGCATCAATGTCAAGGAAAGAGTCAGGCCTATGGGACTTGGAAGCCTAGGAGTTTCACGCTCAGACATCCTGTCCATTCTGCTAAAAGCATCTGTCCATCCATTCTTTCCCTCCTCCATTCATTCCACAAGCCCTTTGTTTTCCCAGTGCACAGGACTGAGGTCCTCTCACATGAATTCTTAAAAAGCAAGTGGATATAATTTTGATACTCATGAATCCCTCCTGCCTAAGGCTAGCCTGGCCAGTCTCTGAGCTAAGGTCCTTGACTATTTGAATAAATCTTTGAAGTCTACTATGCTCTGCTCTGGCTTGGGGAATAACAGTGGTTCCTGCCCTCAGAGAGCAATAAGAAACAAATGCAATTTGCTGTAGAAGACTGAAAAGAATTTGGCAGAAATCTAGAGCAGGATGTAGACCTAAGGAGAGCAGAATTCAGTTGGTTCAGGAAAGATGTGCAAAGTTCTCACCAAGGAATCTGCTCTGAACCCCAGGAGTCTGCTCCGAACTTGCCACCACAGGCCATGCCTCATGGTGGCCCTGCATTTCCTTACCTTGATCCATGTAGAAAATCAGAACAAAACATTTAGAAAGTGATCCAAGTTCTGTGCTGACACATAATGGCGATTGGGGGATGGGAGTTGGAGGGGAGCATGGGAGAAATGGAGGAAATTTAGAAAGGGCAAAGGGGAGAGAGGGGAAAGGAGGAGGGAAGGGGGTAGGAATGATGGTGGAATGAGTTAGAAATCATTAACATAAGTACACGTAGAAGACACGAATGGTGTGAAAATACTTTGTGTACAGTGTCTTGAAAAATTGTACTCTATATGTGTAATGTGAAATGAATTGCATTCTGCCATTTTGTATAACAAATTAGAATTTTAAAAAAAGAAAGAAAGAAAATGACCCAAGTTCTTCAAATCTCACTGGTGTTCCAGCAAAGCAAGTGCTGCCATGGAAGCTTCTTCACAGTATGTCTTGTTTAGAAGTAAGCTCACTGCAAGGTGAGCTAAGCTAGTTTTGTTCTGTGGTCCATAGGACTACAGAGATTTTTAAAATTGCAAATAAATGTGCCACTTTTAAAACAAAACTGTCCTCTAATGTTTTCTCTGGAATAGCTGCTAAAAGACCCAGAAGCAGCCCCCCAACAGTGCCCTCCAATAAAATTTTAAATTTAGATTATGAATGTAATTTCCCTCTACATGTCAGGTCAGTAACTTTGTGTCTTTACCAGTCCAAAGCATGATTTCAAAATGGCGGGTGGGGAGGATAATCAGGAAACAATTAAAAAATACTGCATTTTTGTAGCTAATTCTTCCAAATGTAGGATATGTTTTATATAGTCGTTACAAAAGCATCTTTTAAATAGAACTACATAAATTTGAGGGCAATCACACTTGAATAGCCAAAGTTAAGTCACCAGTGATGATTAAGGGGCTGTGGGAGAGCTCCTCGGTGTGTGGAAGGGAGGAGGTTCTAATGGATCTGAGGGTATGAGGAAGCTCAACACTTGCCTAACGTTCAGGAAGGATTTAATGTTTAAGCTGCAAGAGATGAAATTCGTTGTCTTTTCCAACTCCTTGACTTCCATTACAGTTTCCTATGAGTGAGGGCTTCTTCTGTGGTGAGGGATCAAGGTCCTGACCTACATTCGCCCAAGCTTCCAATTTCCCAGCTCTTGGGCACCAGAAAAGCAGGTAGAGAGGAAATGCTGGGATCTCCAAGCGCCCCGCCCAATCTGTGGTACACAGTAGGACTTCAGCCGCACTAGTTCCTTTCAGTTCAAACTTAGACCTAACCGGTGTCACGTTTCCCCCTAATTTTCCAACTCTTTGTGTGAAGAGTGTATTTCCAGTCCTTTCCCCACAATGACAACCCAAGCGGGTTTTAAGTAAACAGGAAAAGCCAAAGGGTAATGTGGGCGCCACGGAGTGAAGACTGCGCGGGGTAACGAGGGACTGACTGGCTGGGGCTGAAGTCCTCCAGCTAACTGGCTTTGACCAGTCGGGATAAAGAAGTCAGTAGCTTGGGGGGAAACGCAGCTGGAAGATGCGCGACTGTCGGGGCAGGGGTGCCTTATCCACTCCCTGGCCTCGAGGGAGGAAGGCTCCCATTCGCTGTGGGAACGGATGGGACTTTGATTGCCCAAGGAGCCAGTCGCCCTTTCTAACATTTCTCATTTGAATACATGAAAATGTGAGTTGGTTTTGGCAAAGCGAAGCTCGCTCACGGCCAGAAACGGTTTTGTCGCCCGCGGGAGAAGCCAGGTGGGGAGCAGCTCCAGCTCCGACATCCGGCTGTTGGCGAGCCAGGTCCACGAACTCTGGGACGGTTCTGAAACCCAGCCGGCGACTCCGACAGAGATCAGTAGGAGAAGGGACAAACCTAATGGCTGATGTTCGTTTGTTTACAATAAAATAACAGAAAGCCCTAGTGCTGTGTATTGGAGACACACAGGCGCACACACACCACCTGGCCAGGGATGCGGCCGAGAACAGCAAAAGGACTCCGCACAGAAGTGGCCCGACGGCGTCCTTCAGGTGGTTGTAGGGGGCCTACCTACTGGGAGTGGGACGTCTCATCAGTGGGGAGTTAATTCCTTAATTAATGATTTAGTGTCAGAAGGAAGAGAGGAGCGAAAGTATGAGGAAAGAAAAGGCAAAGAAGGGAGAGGAAGAGAAAAAGGGCTCGAATGCTGGCCCTGCGCCTCAGGCTGGTCAGGGCGAGAGTGGGCCCCTCAGAGCCGACCGCAGCGCCCCCCGCGGGTGTGGGCGGGACGCTTAAGACTGTCGCTCCAGAGGCACTCAGGTCCCTTCTCCAGGCACACCTCAAATCGCCAGGGCAAGCAGAGGCTTTCTGCGTTCCGGCCTTCCTCATTCCTCAGCTGAGCCAGGTCCCAGTTGGGGTCGGCTTTGAACCGAGTTAAAGACCACAGGTCTTTCATTGAGTCTGATTCTCTCTCTTGCAGGAGGAAGACTTAAGCTTCTTATCTGGGTAGGAGGTGGGGGATCGAGGATAAATTCGGACCACCCTGCACCAAGCGTGGCTGGGCCCACGGAGGTCTTGACCTGATCACAGCACCAACGAGAGTCGTCGGGGAAAGGAGGCCGACTAGGAAAAGCCATGGAGGGACGCCCTGGAGAGAATCCAGTGGCATCCCATCGCAGAGGCCTGCCGCCCCAGACCCTGCTTTCGTCCCCACCCTTCGATCGCTAAATAGGTAGGGCCCAGGCTTGGGGAGGCCACCAGCTGGGTCCACGACAGGAGCCTTGGCTTGGAGACATCTTTAGTCTTTAGTCGTCATACCCTCTGCTTCTCCCTGCCTGGTCAATATTTGCGGGGAGGATGAGCTGAGGCTCACGGGCTCAGTCAATGGACCTCCTACAGCGGGTCTGTGCAGGGAGGGAGCAGGCCCCAAACGCGTGGCAGGAGCAGCTTCCGGGAAAGGCGGAGCCGCTTTCTCGATCCGCGGCTGCCTTATGTACTAGTGTACCCCAAGGTCCTGACTGTCCCAGCGTCCTCCACTTGAAGAGCCCGCTCTCCCCGCTACCTCGGCTGCCCCCGGCTGCCGAAGACCAGTCCTCACCCCTGCGAGTTTGGCTCGGGACTTCTCAGGAACTGCCACGCGGCTGCTCTAGTGATTTCCCTGCCCTGAGTCCACTCAGCCTCCTAGAGCTGAAGACAGGTTTAACTCCCCTAAGAAAGCAGCAGTCTTTGCAAAGCAGTTGTGCAACACTGTAAGGACCTAATTGGGGAAAGTGGTTGGAAACAAGCAGGTTTAGGCAGCTGGACTCTTTACCTAGCTGCCAACTGGCCATCAACCTTGAGAGACAGCAGCGTGTGTGTGTGTGTGTGTGTGTGTGTGTGTGTGTTTCCTAGTCAAGGACACTGCGTGGCCCTGCTGATTCTCTTTTATCCCTCAGGGAAACTGACTGGGTAGCATGTGGAGTACATTAGAACTTCACCTTCTGAATTTGTTAGGTGTCTACGAATGCTGCTGCAGACCAAAATCCCTGCCTGAAAGACACGTGCGAGGTTCAACCCAGTCTCTCCTGGGGTTATCGCTGTGGGCACCTGCTGGAAAATCTAGCATTGGGTCTGTAAGACAGGAGGCGCTGTGTTCCCGGGAATCCCTTGGTCTGCGGACCTGGGAACCTCGGAGCTGGATCAAGGCTCTAAAGCTGACAGAGTCCATTCTGCACCATCAGTCTTAGGCTTTGAAGAAGCTTGGGAGAAACTTTACTTTGGCCATAACATTATGAACAGAAGATATTATTATTATACATTGATGAAAAAAACTACAGTTTAGGAAAATAAGCCAAATGAACATTTGACATTTTAAAATTAATTCCCGTTACAGTGACTACGTTTTTTTCTCTTAAAGTGCAGTGTTTTTGTGCACTGTAAAAGCTATCACTAAGTAACTATTACTAAGTTGTAACCACCCATAAAGAAAATACTGTAGTCAAGCTTGATGTTGTAGAAGAGCCAAGAGGGCATTGAGAGTCACACGCTGGAAGGAACAAGGAAGCTCATTAACACTGAAAGTCTCCATCAGACTGAGGGAGCTAAGCATCAGTGTACTTTACAATTGGAACTGAGGTCCTGCTGCTGATGGGAACTTTGCACCAAAGAATTAGCTTCAGACACACACTTGCAGGTACCTTTACATAAACTCAAGGGTCCACCTGGGTAGACTGCATTGGGGTGGGTTCTTGGTCTGCTGAGTTCCAGGTGGATTTAATTTCATTCTCATTCCCTCCCTCACAAATGATGCCCCCCCTTCTGTTCAAAAAGGAATTGTAATCCAATGCTTTTATCTTTTTTATTTCCTTAACTGTACATCTTCACCCTCTCTGCTCCCCTGCTGATTTAAGAGATTTGTTTGGTTCAAGGACTTAACGTGATTCTCTTACCAGTTTTCAAGGAAAAAAGATTTAAGAGAACAAAGAACGGGGTGGGGGGTGTGATAAGATATCTGTTTGGAAGGCAAGTTAAAACACATTTCTTAAAATGAGATTAATTACATTTTTTAACTTTGCAAAACAAGAATTTTGCAGTCTTAGTTAAGATTTTATTTTATTGCTACTTAAGGAAACCTGATGGTTCTGCAGGCAGGTACAACACATACATGGTCACTCACACACTCCATCACTCATACTCAGAACACATATACACTCTACTCAGAAACATCCGTGCACGTCTCCCAACCTATCACCAATTTAGTGCCTATCATCCAGTCTCTTTGGTTGGTCTTTCTCCAGGACATGTGAGCAATCCACTACAAAGAGCTTCGAGGAAGTCAAAAGGCTTTCCGTGGGGGAGAATTTCCCATAGAAGCCCAGGACCCATTAGGAACCAAGCGAGAGCTTGAAATGCTAGTCCCACATCTCCAGGTCAGAGACACAGCCTTTATGGGCTGCCTCTGGCTTCGGCCTGGCACCTCTTCAGCAGTGCAGATGCGTCCCCGCGTGCGAGTCCTAGTTTTCTCAGCTAACGTCCGTGTTTAGGGAGATGTCCCCTCCCCTTGACCTTTCCCTATCAGAAACCAGACGGTACCTTCCAGCTCAGTCCCCTAGGCTGCCGAAGGGGGGTGGGAGGAGGAGCTCGATTGAGGGAGGACGGCCAACTTGAATCCGCCTGCTCTACCACACAGACATCTGCTCTGAGTTTCTTCCTCTTTATGTTCACTACAGATGACAAGGGGAGTGGAGAGGACTGAGGCGGAAAAAAAAAGTTATGTCATAAAGATATAAAACGGTGCTGTGACTCACCTGCTCTTAGCCGCAGGTACGAGTTTCGTGGCTGCGCCTCCGCTCTGCTAGCCAGGAGCCCGGGTCAACCTAACGTCACTCGGCTCGGCTGACTCAGATGGCTGGGTTTCTAGTGACGAGGCTTTTTCCCTTTTCTAGTTTGAAGCCCAGGTGAGGGGAAAAATAAAATAAAATAAAGTCTGTATTCACCAGTCTCGCGGGGTTGAACTTTGGGTCTGGAATCATGAGGGTAGAGGCAGGGAACAGGTAAAAGGGCATGAGGAGCTCCGGACGCAGTCGCAGTTCAGGTGCAGAGGGTGGTGAGTGCCTCTAGGGAGGAACCCCTTGGTCATCTCGCGCACAAGGTCCCAGAGCCTGGGCTCCGACGCCACCGCCCCAGCCCTACTCCAGCTACCGGGTTCCCATCTAGAATCTTGGCCTGCCCTTCATGGTCCCGCCTATTTTTCTTTTTCCCTTTTCCAAAGGGGGTTACATACACTCCCCCGCCCCATTTCACTCTTTCCCTAGCCTCGGGGCTTAAACCAATTACACTGCTTTGCAAACAAAGTGAGGGCCAGGTTTGGGGGGAGGGGACTCAANGACTGCAGCTGCTTCGGCTCCCCTCCCCCAGCCCCGCGCCGCGCGGTTGCCCGTCGCTTCGCACTGGGCTGGATGGTTGCATCGGGCAGGGTTGCTCCAGGATGTTAGGGACTGTGAAGATGGAAGGGCATGAGAGCAGCGACTGGAACAGCTATTACGCGGACACACAGGAGGTGAGAGACTGGTGGCCAGCAGGGCGTCTCCGGAGCCCAGAGGCCGGGGCGAGGTGGGCGCGGGACAGGCAGTGTGGCTGGCGGGCTGGTGGCGCCTAATCGGTGCCACGGCTGCCCGTCTGCTTGGTGTGGCCCGGGCCCAGCTTTGGACGAGCCTCATAGTCGGTCCAGTTCCCCAGTTGGGTCCTTGCTCTCGCAGCGGGCAAAAGAGTTTTAGGAAAGTCCGGGCTTTGAAAACATCCGCTCTGGAAAGCACTTGCCTCTGCCCTGTAGAGAGCGGGAGCTGGAGCCCGGCCCTGGGCGCCTCGGGTGCCGCCGGCACTAGTTGGAAGTAACTCTGAGAAATCCAGAGCTTGCCTTCAGGGCAGTCTCTGCGTCCCACCGTTTAATTTGCAGACATATTCTGATAAAGGCGCTGTGCAGCAAAGTTGGGAGTCTCAATAATGAAACGATTCCTACATTTTGTAAAACTTCTTCAAAAGCCCTGTTTGGGGAGAAGTGAGCTCATTCTACTCTAGAACCGCTGGGTGGCGCTAGTGCGAGCCAAATCCTTTTCCAGAACTCGGGGCCAAGAACCTGTTTCTCTTCATTGTCCCCTTGGTGGACCGTTCATGGGCTTTATTTTACAATGTGCACAAAAGGATTGAGAGGAAAACCAGGTACAGGCAGGATCACCCCCTATTAAAAGTATTTTTCTGAAAACAGTTTGCAGCTGCCCCCCAAAAGTTTATTTACCATTCTTAAAAACGCTTACTGGATTGGGCCTTGGATTATCTTGGGAAAAGGAAAAGAAAATAAACTCCCAAGTAAATAAGCCCCACCACATGACGGCGGTGGACAAAATATATATTTATGTGTGGTATATGTATATATACATATATACATATATATAATCAGAAAACGTTTTCATAGCAATTAGTTTCTATATATATAGATATATTTTCACATTCATTCAAGTTTATTTGAATACCACAGTTTACAGGGTATTCCTATTTAAATCTATTTGTTCATCTCTTATGTTTTCAAATGGAGTTATATTTGCTGATGAACATAAATTTGAGGAATTTATTGTTCTTTATTAAATTATCGGATAAGTAGTTTTAGTATTTCTGGGTTCTGTATTTTAAAATACCCACTTCATTCCCAAATTACTATTGATAAAGAGTTTTTTAAAGGAGCTCAGAACTCTTCCAGAGGTTTAATTCTGATGCAGTCATCTCAATCCACCAGTTAAGCCCTCTAGTAAAAGAGCTTTCCTACATGTTGAAACTGAGAATTAGGAAGTAGAAGAGCATTAAGAGAAAGTAGGTAGTGTTTAATTTTGGAAATTTTTCAAAACTACTCATGAAGTTTCAAAAGCAAGGCTTTTGAAATGGTCATCAGCAGCATATCGGTTTGTGAAAAAAACCTAGATGATTATTACAACAAATTGTCACCAAAATTTTCACACTTTAAAGGGCTAGAAATAGGTAACAATGCAAGTTTTTAAATGGTTTGCAGAGGTATACACGTAAACTCATGTCAAACGTATGTAGAAGGTTGATACTATGATGCACTCCTGCAATACCCTTCTGTTAATCTGATTTCACTTTTATTTGCCGAAGCCTATATAATTTCTGAGTATGCTTCCTTTTTAAACATTAGATTTGCTACAAGTAGATGGGAAACACTACTTTTAGATATAATGTTTTTTTTTTTTTAAAAAGGAATGCATCATTTTGGCAAAAACTCCTAAAACAATAAAGCCATTTCTTGTAGGGAAATGAATGATGGTAGGGGGTATATGGCCCTGGATGATTTGCTGTATTTTAAGAAGAGTTTCATTAACAGCCATCTAGCACAATCAAGACTGCTGTGTAGTCAAGCGGAGCCTGCTAGCCTTGGGTGAGGTGGGCACAGAGTTGGCGCCCTGTTGCTCTCCCAGCGGGGGCTGGGCCGGGAACCCACTGGATCCTTGGGATGACGTGAAGAAGCAGAGGGTCAGAGATTAATTCTATTTTCGGAGTTTTTAAAGACCATTTGCCTCAAAGGCCCGAGGCTGGTGTGGGGTGGAGACTTGGTATAGTGCCTGGTGTGGATAGAGGCGGCAGTGAAGCAGCCCTGGAAGCCAACCCCTGAGTCTGGTGTGTAAGGCGATTACACATCTTCCCGGGGACATATTTTCTGTGAGCGCTTGTCTTTCATGCCTGCTGCGTTAGGATTTTCCTCCTGCCGCGCAAGACATCTTTGCTCGGTCTGGGAAGGGCGCCTAACAGTTTGCCCAGGGTGGGGGGCTCCCATACTTTTTAGAAATGCTCTCCACCCGCGCCACCAGGAGTTTGCCCCTGGCCTGCTGCCCCCCCTCTGCCCCCAGCCTATCACTAACCCCGCCCTTCGGGGCCTCTTCACTCGCTGTCTCTGCTCCAGGCCTACTCCTCCGTCCCAGTCAGCAACATGAACTCAGGCCTAGGTTCCATGAACTCCATGAACTCCTACATGACCATGAACACCATGACCACGAGCGGCAACATGACCCCGGCTTCCTTCAATATGTCCTACGCTAACCCGGGCCTCGGAGCCGGTCTGAGTCCCGGCGCTGTGACCGGCATGCCAGGGGGCTCAGCGGGCGCCATGAACAGCATGACGGCAGCAGGAGTGACTGCCATGGGGACGGCGCTGAGTCCAGGTGGCATGAGCGCCATGGGCGCGCAGCCGGCGGCCTCCATGAATGGCCTGGGCCCCTATGCGGCCGCCATGAACCCGTGCATGAGCCCCATGGCGTACGCTCCGTCCAACCTGGGCCGCAGCCGCGCGGGCGGAGGCGGCGACGCCAAGACGTTCAAGCGCAGCTACCCACACGCCAAGCCGCCCTACTCCTACATCTCGCTCATCACGATGGCTATCCAGCAGGCGCCCAGCAAGATGCTCACGCTGAGCGAGATCTACCAGTGGATCATGGACCTCTTCCCCTATTACCGGCAGAACCAGCAGCGCTGGCAGAATTCCATCCGCCACTCTCTCTCTTTCAACGACTGCTTCGTCAAAGTGGCACGATCCCCGGACAAGCCAGGCAAGGGCTCTTACTGGACGCTGCATCCGGACTCCGGCAACATGTTCGAGAATGGCTGCTACCTGCGCCGTCAGAAGCGCTTCAAGTGCGAGAAGCAGCCAGGGGCCGGGGGAGGGAGTGGGGCCAGCGGCTCCAAGAGCGGCCCTGAAAGCCGCAAGGACCCCTCTGGCGCAGGTAACCCCAGCGCCGACTCGCCTCTTCATCGGGG
>NW_025999900.1:22078289-22099862 GCF_001458135.2 Marmota marmota marmota
CCCCTGTCGCCAGCCCCCAGACTCTGGACCACAGCGGGGCGACGGCGACAGGGGGCGCCTCGGAGTTGAAGACTCCAGCCTCCTCGTCGGCTCCCCCCATAAGCTCCGGGCCTGGGGCCCTGGCATCTGTGCCCCCCTCTCATCCAGCGCATGGCCTAGCACCCCACGAGTCTCAGATGCACCTGAAAGGGGATCCCCACTACTCCTTCAATCACCCCTTCTCCATCAACAACCTCATGTCCTCCTCGGAGCAGCAGCACAAGCTGGACTTCAAGGCATATGAGCAGGCACTGCAGTACTCACCCTACGGCGCCACCTTGCCCGCCAGCCTGCCCCTTGGCAGCGCCTCTGTGGCCACGAGGAGCCCCATCGAGCCCTCAGCCCTGGAGCCGGCCTACTACCAAGGTGTGTATTCCAGACCCGTCCTAAACACTTCCTAGCTTCCGGGACTGGGGGTTTGTCTGCATGGCCATGCTGGTAGCAGTGAGAGAAAAAAACAAAAAACAACAGCAAACAAAACCACACACACCAACAACAGCATAATAAAATCCCAACTATTTTAATTTTTCGTGCACAATTTTCCCCCAGTGGAAAGGACTGTTACTTTATTATTGTATTCAAAACTCGTTGTGTATATTATTACCAACCCCGCACCAACAAAAATTTTTCCTGCGAAGTTTAATGATCCACAAGTGTATATATAAAATTTTCCTTCTTCCTTGCCCTCTTCCCTTTCTTCCCTCTTTCCCTTCCAGACACATTCTAGTCTGTGCAGGGTATATTTAAACAAAAAGAAAGAAAAATGGTCAAGTTTGTAAAATATTTGTTTGTGCTTTTTCTCCCCTCCTTATCTGACCCCAACGCACGAGTTTACAGGTCCATGGCAATACTCTTAACCATAAGAATTGAAATGGTGAAGAAACAAGTAGACACCAGGGGCTCTAGAAAGTATTGAAAGACTACCGCAGTTATGCAACAAAACATAAACAGAATATAAACATCAGAGCCATTTGTTTTTCAGTTTACATTTCTGATCCAGAAAGCAGTGGACTTTAAATGAAATATATATATATATACTGTCTATGGACTTAATTATGCTCAGATATGTAGACATTCTCCATATATTTACATAACATATAGAGGTTAATAGGTAGGTAATATACATTCTACATTGTTAAGAGTTGCCTGACCAAGAAGTTATAAGGACCCTACCCCTCTTGTTCTCTCCCCATATCTGGGGCCTAGGAATCAATTCCTCAGGAATTGCCCTTGTCAAGAACTCTGCTCCTTGATTTGCAGAGTGCCATGGTCATGTCATTCTGAGGTCACATAACGTATAAAATTATCTTATGTGTATGTACGCCATTTAAAGGATATTTTTCCCACAAAAACAGAATATCACAATGTTGGAAAAGAGAGAAGTTAATAGGGAGCTGTATTTCAAAAATTGGTCCAAGACTCCAAAATCGTATTGATTGTGGCCATTTTAATTATTGCCATCGTGTGCTTGTTTCATCCAGTGTTAATGCACTTTCCACAGTTGGATATGGTGTTAGTGTAGCCAGACGGGTTTCATTATTATTCCTTTTTGCCTTCTCAATGTTAATTTATTGCATGGTTTATTCTTTTCTTTACAGCCGAAATTGCTTTAAATGATGGTTAAAATTACAATTAAAATGTTAATTTTTATCAATGTGATTGTAATTAAAATATTTTGATTTAAATAACAAAAATAATACCAGATTTTAAGCCGTGGAATATGTTCTTGATCATTTGCAGTTAAGGACTTTAAATAAATCAAATGTTAACAACAAAAAAAAAGGATTTCTCTCATTTTCCTTCACTTGACTAAATCCACAGCGGATCTTCTGAATATAATACTTTTCAAACTTTGAAACAATATGAATGACAAACAGGAAAATTATGTAAAACAAAAATTGTTTCATCTACGATTTAAATGAACGTGCGGTCATTAAAAGGCAGTGAAAGAAATTAAAGTGGGCAGGCAGACTGATTTAAATAGTCCAAAATTTCAGATTTTTAAAATTCTTTATTCCCATTAAGGTTTACTCCAGTTTTCTTGCACAGCCTTTTTTTTGTGTGTTTTATTTCAGTTTTTCCACTGTGAAATAAAATATTGCTAATTTTCCAACTTCCCCAATGTATACTTTTCCCCTTATCAGAGAATATTCAAGTGAGAATAATGTATCAGCTGTGTCTGATAAAATTAAGTTGTCTGCAACAGGAACTCTTCAACCCTATTCTCATTAAAAGAGAAACAAAACTTAGCCATTCTGGCAGCTTTGGAGAGAGGAGGGGAGTTAATTCACTTCTGTAGGGTAAGTTTTGAGCCACCAGGATATTTCAGGATAGCTATTTTGTTTTTGTGAAGATATATATATTTTTTAAATACCGTTTGTAAAAATATCGCTCCTCAGAATCTTAAATCTGATGATTTGTTTGCCTTCTAAGAAGATTTGAAATGCAACTTCACACCCCTAGTTGCTTGGGATCACAAAATCATTAATCTCCTTTGATAGTAGGCTCACTTTCCAGTCCACCTATTTCTTTGTAAGTCTTGTTCAGATTGACATCAACAATAACACCACCAGCCCAAGTAGAGGCTGGCCTGCCTGAGCGCTTGTGTATGAACTCCATCCTCACCAGGGCTTGAACTTGGACAGCCTTTACTTTGATCGCACCACTCCATAACCGCAGACAAGATAAAAAGAGCTGTGGCGAGTCGCTTAATTATCGCCTAATGGCCTCCCCAGATGAGAGAGGGACGCCACATAGCACTTGAGAAAAATCCAGAAATCTCCGCTCTCTTCAGCTAATGAAAGGAGGAAGGGAAAAAAATAAATCACTGGTTTAAGTCATTTCGAAACTTAATTTGGAGGCCTCGGAAGGACGTTGAAAACCCAAGAGAGGAAAAAAGCTTTGAATCTTAAGTTATTCATAGTTATATGGCGAGTAAACAAGTCATGGAAAATTCAAATTCCAAATGTAACATACATGCGTGAGCTTGGGCCACGGCATTTGGCATTTCCTCCAGTTCCCTTGAACCTAAAGCGTCTGATTTTTTGTGCCATCCCCTTGGTGACGTTCCCTTCTTCCCCTTCAACACACTAGCAGTATCAACGTACAGTCTTCGCCCCACCAGGTTCCAGTCGCCCTTAGCTCTTGATCTTTTACTTGGCAGATTTTTTTTTTTTTTTCTTTCTGGGTTGGCGGGTGGAAGGTGCCCAGAGCCTTTGGAGACCTCCTGGGACGCCAGCGCCAGGGTCCTGAGGAGCGGGTCTGGCCTTGGAACCGAGGTGCCTGCAGGCCCAGCTCCTGCCCGCCCGGTGGGCTTCCCACAGGGTTGTCAGACTACGCTCTCCGCCGCCTTTGGGCGACGCGATCTGTGACCCGTGCGTCGGGACTCGGGCAGCAGGTTTCTGGGGAAGGGGGGAAGAGCAAGACCGCAAGCGTCTCAGGATGACAAGTGCAGTTAGTTCTTCATTGTTTGGGCATTTTCCCTGCCTGGCGAATAAATCTTCTGTTGAGCCAGAGACCTAAAAGTCAACAAAGAAGTCCGGGCTTCTCGTCACCGTCCTGCGGCCCCAGCGGCCTGCGTTGCCGCGGCCGCTCCCGCTGCGTAATCCCTTCCTCGGAAACCGGGACACACAAATGCCTGAACGCCCGGGGCTGGGGCGCGACGCCCCTGGGCCAGGAGGAAAACATCTGTGGTTCCGAGGGAACGCGGGGACCCTCCCCGAGCGTGCCGCCTCCGCGCGACTCCGGTTTCCCCCGCCCCCGGTTTTCGTCGAGGAGTTCCAGGGTTTCTTCACCTCGGATGCTCCGGCGGCCCAAGGCCGGAAAGGGGATGCTCCGGGCTCAGTGGCGGTGCCCCCTGCTTGTTCTACTTAGGAATTTCGCCCGAGGTGGGGGAGGGGTCTCCAGAGGCGGAGGGAGGGCTCGTGGATAGAAAGTCTTCCTCCTGACCCTAGTGTAAAGCTCCGGAGGCCCTCGGATCCACTGCCAACGCCACGAGCAAACATATTTTTTAAAAGGAGGAAAAAATGTTTGGGGAGTGAGTGCTGGGGAGGGACCCTTCAATTGTTACTTCCACTTTGCATTTGGAAGCGGCAGGTTTGGAACATTTTTCAAAGTGATTTTAAAAAGCCGAAGGGGGGAGAGAAAAACCAAAGCTAGGGAAGAAGAGAAACTCACCAGTTCTATTCAGCAGAAACGAAACAGCTCAGAAGTGTACGCAAGTAGGAGGCAGCTCAGTTCGTTTTCCACAAGAGAGTTAACACAGTGTTTAAATCAAAGATAAAATTGTATTTCCATTGTCCCTTCGGTGATCCCCGGCATAGCAGAATAAACTGGCGAGAATTGTTAGGAGAAGAAAACCAATAGAATCCTATTAAAGTTTTTAACTTATGTTTTCATTTTTCAGAAGACTATAGTTACCTGACAGATTTTACTGAAAGTGTAAAAAAAAAAATTTTTTTTTCCTCAGGAGTCTCGAAGATTTGAGTGAGCCATAACAGACAATAATTCCCGTAGTGATAAAATGTTAAAACTTTGTTGTTTTGGCATTTTTCAAATTGATCTCAGTTACATGAAAATGCTTATTAAATTTCTTTGCAAAAAAAAAAAAAAAACCTGCGATCAATACAAATTCCTGTCAATGCGGACAAAGTAGGAGACCTGTAACCCAAATTAATTAACCTTTCCTCAAGATCAATTGGTTTTCTGTTGATTTAGCAGTAATATTGTAGAACATTTAGCTATAATGTATTTTAATGTGATACCTCAATATGTCAAGAGGAAAAACTTGTTGAAAAATAAAATTGCTTAAATTATTTAATATTTAATAAATTTGTAAAAAATTATCTTCAAAATTAAACACTGTTTATTTGAATGATGGTACAATGTGTTTTACAACTAATACAGTTAGGAGAAAGCTTAATTACTTCAAGATAATTACATGCAAAAGGTGATTATTTTTAAGCTACCTTGAGCTAAATAGGTAATCAAATTATGCCTAAATTTAGAAATAAAAAGTTCCCAAAATAAAAGAATTGTAATATCTATAAATACTCATAAGATTGAGAATGTTATAAAATTAAATCACTTGGAAGATCTTACAACCTTCCTGTTTATAAATAGAATCCATTTGAAGAGATATAAGGTTTTTTAAAAGCAGCTACTATGGTGCTATTTAGCATATTCAAATAACATTTAACAACAAATTAAAATTTCCCCCCTCTCTTCTTCTTCTTCTTCTTAATAGTTAAATTTGGGACATAATGGTTCCATTGGTGTTTTCTCTTTTTAGCTCCCAGCCCAGCTTGGTTCATTGAACTTTGCACAGCTGGGACTGCAGCCCTCACCTTCCCCCCCACCACACACACACCCAGCCCTCCTTCTAGCAAGCTTTAAGGGGGCGGAGAATACCCATGCTGTTCCATAATAACTTGTAAACTGCATGCGTGTTTTTAAACCTGACCAGGCGGAAATTTTCACTTGCTACCTTTCTTTTTCTAACTTCGTCAAGACAATTATGATAGTTATACTACTACACATTTTAAGAGCAAATGGCATGGCAAGAGTGAGCTCCCCTCCTCCTTGCCCCTCTGGGAAGTGAGGAGTTCTCCTTCTAGATGCCATTTCAGAATATTTTGGGGTTCTCTATATTCTAGTCAATCTAGAGTTATAGGGACAGGATACTATTCATCAAAATTCAGGAAGGAAGGGGCTTAAATGGAATCCTGTTTGTGGACTTCAGAATGCAGGTAGGATGCTGGTCAAGTCACTGGGGAAATTAAGTTCACACCCAGGGTCCGACCTGACTCTAGAGTTCTAAGAGTGAAGTTCCCTTTCTACTTTTCTCAACACCTATTGAAGATGACATGTCAAATATTTCCCCTCCCCCCCAACCAAGAAACAACCTGGAAATTCCCCCCAAAGCGTTGACTGGAAACAGGGAACCATGAATTAAATTGCAAACCTCCATAGTTTCTTTCCCCCCTCTCCTATAAAATTTGTTATGCCTTTGCCTGTCTAATCATGTTCTCGTGTCAGTCCCCACCAACCCCTGACTTTACACCAAGGAGTTGTTATTTTAAAACACGAACAATTTAAGGAAAAGACAGTAAGGGGCTTTGCAGTGGTTTATTTCGTTTATATATTTAATTTTAAGGGCCTATTGTGTACGAGGAAGGAAGTAGGTGCCCGTTTACTGTGTGCTCCTGGACAGCTCGTTTCTTTGCATGACTCAGGTGATGGGGTATTTTTTTTGGAATATTAGCTCTGGGCCCCATCTGGGCTTCTTCCTGCAGTACAGTTATAAACGCCCAACCCAATGACCTCTCAGTGCTGCCGAGCACCAACTCCCGCAGTGTCCTCCACGGCTTTTCCTAGGTGGAGGCCAATTCACCAGCTCAAACTGCAATGAACCGTGTGGTAGCGCAGAGCATTGTCCAGGTTTTCTCGCCTTTCCCTGGAGTCACATTGCCTTCTGCGGACACGCGCTTCCTTTGTGTTATGCCTGGCTAATATATTAATGGGGCGGATAACCCGGATCCTTAGAGGAGAGGAGGAGGGGGTTGGAGATGGAGAGGATGGGGAAGGGAACGGAATTATTCTGGTTGCTGACTCTTGGGCCAAAGAGCTCAGTGGCGGACCGCCGGCCAAGAAGGAGTGAATCGAGCTGAGGAAAGTTCACGTTAGGGCACAGAAAGTAAAGGTAAATTCTGCAACAGGTTTTAGAAAGGGTGACCCGATGCTAAACAGATGTTCTTGCCTCAGAATGGAGTGGCCAGATGCCCCAACGCTGGAAAATCTGATCCTCAAGCACACCGGCTGCTCGTAGGCTGCTGAGTGACCGCCTTCCACGCTCTCCGCACCCTGGCCAGAAGCCCCGCTGCTTTGCGCAGTGTCCCAGTCACAGGTATTTAACAACAACAACAAAAAAAGTAACTGCATGGTTACAGATGCCCGCTTCACAGATTCATCAAACTCTAGCACAGCCAGACACCTTGGATGCTGGGTCTCAGTGGTTGTAAAGACAGACTTTCAAGCAACCCGGCCTGGGACCTTCACCGAAACCCCAGATTTTTCCACCTCGGCCCCAAAAGTTATGTCTCCCAGTAGGAGGTCTTAACTGACCAAGCACAGATGGAACCTTTGAGCTACTTCCACAAATTAGCGCGAGGAACTGCAGATCCCAGCCCGAGCCCAGAGCCCCAGCCCCAAGCCCCCGCGTCCCTCCGCTCCCCAGGGCGCCCGTCGCACCCAGCGTGCAGGCCATGTGTCCTGTCCCTGCCTCCCGGGCGGAGCCCCCACCCCGCCAGGCCAGCCACCCCTCCCACCAGACGGTGCCCGGGCGCCCTGAGACATATNAAAAAAAAAAAAAAAAAAAAAAAAGAAGAGTAAACTTGGACTGGAGTTGTATCCCCGTGGTAGAGCACTTGTGTAGTACATGTGAGGCACTGGGTTAGAACCTCAGCACCACATTAAAAAAATAAATTAAATAAAGGTATTGTGTTTGTGTACAACTAAAAATATTTTAAAAAAAGAAAAGAAGAAGAAGAGCAACCTTTACAAATTTACATCATGGAGCTTTGACCTCACCCTCAAATTTTAGGCCTAAGCACTGGGAGGAGGGGAGAAGAAAATTCCACTGTGGTAGGTAAGGATTATAGAGAAAGGCTTCAGTAATAATAGTAATAGTAGTAGTAGTTATTGTTGTTCTTCTTCTCCTTCTCCTTGTCTCAGAGCAGCATTCTGATTAGAATTTACATAATTTACATTTAACTTTATATCTATTTTTGTGACATCTGTATGGTTTTCATTTACCTCAAAAAGATTCTTTAAATGAGTTTTAAACTCTAGATACCAGGATCATCAAAAGATGAGTGACTTGCTAATTGGTAGTGATGGTGGGGCCTGGGGAAGGAGGATTGCAAGTTCCAGGCCAGCCTCTCTGGGAACTTGTTTCAAAATAAAAAATAAAAAGGGCTGCAGTATAGCTCAATGCTAGAGCATCCCTAGTTTCAGTCCCGTGTGTGTGTGTGTGTGTGTGTGTGTGTGTGTGTGTATGACTTTTCTTCTGTGTCCTTATGTACTTTTTATTAACTTATTTAAAAGTAAATTTGACTCATGGTGACTGATTCACTTACAGTAATTTGCTTCAGTCACTTCCACAAAATGTCTTTTGCAACATCAAGAGGAGATTTAAGATTTGTCTTTAATTGTGGCACACATATTCCATACCTGGTGGACTACCATACTTCCTTTGTATATTCTTTATCACATGCTTAGAACTATTGGGGACAGAAAGGCACATATGTGTGTGTGTGTGTATGATATATCATATATATGTGATATACCATATATATGATATACCATATATAATATATACCATATATAAGATATACCATATTTAAAGATATACCATATATATGATATACCTATAAGATATACCATATATATGATATACCTATAAGATATACCATTTATATATAATATATACCATATATAAGATATACCATATATATGTATATATATTTGATGATAGTGATGTAATTTTACATATTAGTAATTTGAATAAGAGTTCAATGTAATAATACAATTGGAGTAAGTTATTTGGGAATTAATTTTTATGATGTTTTGAGGATTTCAGAATAATCACACTTTAGACCCAGTAAAGAACTATTCTCTGAAAAACAGCAAGTCTAAAACTATCAAAAGAGCTATAATTCTTGATATATATCCATCAGCCCACAGAAGCTACAGGGCAGTTCTGTGGTTTATCACATAAATATTTGTCTAGTGCCAGAGTACACATACAGGATTATGTGAATTCATGTGAACAGGGCACCAAAGGATGGATGAATGAATTATTAAGCAAAAGACAGTACAATTTTCATGTAGATGTCTTTGGCCATGGAACAGAATCAGGAGAGAAGGAGATGAAAACCATTTCAAAAGAAATGAGAATTCAGTGTTATCCAAAGTGCAATCACAAAGCACACTTTTAGCCTTGGTATCATTGAATCATGGGGCCACAAAAATTAGTGACAGAAAAGACCCATTATAACTTCTAGTTCACTCATGTCAAGATTATTCCCCTTGAAATATTCCCAAACAAGGTTCAGAATAGATTTTATTATCAAGAACTGAAGGATTGCCACTTCTTGAGTTTATCCATATAATGGATAAGCTCTATTTTAATGGTGCAAAATGTTTTTCAACTGAAGTTTTTCTGATATTAAAGTAAAATTGTCTCATATTTCAAGGATCCATTTTTATTGTCTCAAACTTGTTCCAGATGGCTGGATACTAGTCTCTTCAACACTTTATTCAACCAATCTATACACACTTTAGTGCCTACATAGGATTGATCCAAATAAAGTGCCCCAGGTGGGAAAACACCTTTAACATGTATAAGCATTTGATTTTCTATTATTTATACTAGGAGAGGAAAAATAAAGTTGAACCTGTAAATGATACCATTATTATGAACAGGAGACAAATGTTTGTCCCTTTGTAAGATGTCACCCAAATACCAGGTCATGTAGTCTTACCTGTTAAGTATGACTTATGGTAAGAAATCATAGGATTTCAACTTCTTAAAATGTAGTGGGTCTTAAATAATTTTAAAAAAAGACGTAGAAGCCAATTGGGGTATTGGTTCATTTAGAAGACATACTGTTTCTCAGTCAAGTGAGGTGGTGCACATCTATAATCCCAACTGCTTGGAAAACTGAGGCAGGAGGATCACAAGTTTAAGGTCAGTCTCAGCAATTTCATGAGACCCTGTCTAATAATAATAAAAATGACAACAAGAAGAAAAAGATCTTGGAATGTAGTTAAGCAGTAGAGCAGTTGTCTAGCATGTGTGAGGCCCTGAGTTTAATCCTCAATGCCAATAGAAGGAAAAAAAAAAAAGGAAAACTGTTTCCTATGCCAGAGAGATTTCACAGTATTTGTCACAGCTGACCTATAAGGAATATGTTATGTGAGAGTTTTATGTGGTAACTAGATCAAGACAGTCTATTATAAAACGTTTGCATTTCAATTCTAGAGATTCACCAGCTACAGCTGGAAAGCTGCATAATAACTTGGAGTCTCATACTCAGAACTAGACTCTGGGCTCCAAAAACTCAGAATGCTTTGGCCATTCTCTGTATAGGGATCACTGGGCCATGCCATGTGAATGATTAACCCCCTCAGATTACACCTGTCTCTTAAGTTACAACATCTCTACTGAGTCAGACACTTAGAAAGGAAATGCTGATTCCATTTGTCAAATAATTCACTTTGGAAACATAGTCATAGGGAGAACAAATTGTGAGTTAAGTTGGGAGAGGAAATAAGAAGTATTGATAAATGATACTGCATTCCATTCACCTAGTTCATCTAATAAAACAGAGTAAGTGAAAGGGAAGATTGGAATTGTAATCAAAATGAGAGGTTCTAAGGCCTCAGATAATTCAGGGCAACATTAAGAAGTTGTATAATAATACCACAATCTATATGAATCCATTGAACATAAGATTTCAAAGATATTAGCTTTCTTCAGGTTGGCCGTTGAGTCCTCAGAGGAGCAAGTCCTACCCAATTCTACCCAATTTTAATTTGCTACATAATGAGTACAACTTTAAAAATATTGAAAGTTCTGATTTGTTTTCTACATTTGCATGAAGCATTTGTATTTTAAAGCCTTGTATTCACTTAAAATTGTTACCAGATGATGCTGTACGTGGAATAGCCTGAGATTTTAAGAATAAACACAAACCAACTTTAACAGAGTAAAACTGAACCTTTTCTATTTCAGTCATCCTCAGCAACAGAAGGATTGTTCTTGTAGCCAGTGTCGATCTGAAACATAAATATATTGTAGAACACGAGTCTTCTTGTCTACACTCAAAGACCTTTCTGATAGGATTTACCAAGAGAAGTAGTGAACAGTGACTACAGAGCTTCCCATTACCCCCACCCCGCCCTGCGAAAGGGATTTTTAGCTCAGGAAGGTAACTTGATTTCAAGAAGAATGGAAAACAGATTGACAGGGAAATGTAAAGGATAAAAAGATGAGGAAGCTGGAGGGAGGAAGGAATTCCACAGCAGGAGCAGTAAAAGTTGTTGGGCCAAGGACTCCTGGACCAGGGGACTGAGGGAGTGAGAGATGGGGCAGAGGCAAATGAATGGCTGGAGAGAGCTAGACGTTGTGCTGAGGAAGGGCCAGGCGTGAAAAGATTTGGTGTCGTCATAGCAACGAGCTCAGCCCTGCTCCCCCTGAAGCCCATTCAGCTCTGAGCTGCCGGAACACGTTTTTAATTAAAGCGTATAAAAGTTGTTTTGTAAGGACTTCTCCTCATCCGATAGATTTCAAAATGGTTAATCAGGCTTCATCTCCTTTTGATGCTCACAAGAGCATGGGCTACAGCATGCATAGAAACTGCCGTGGCTGCGGCTGCCGCTAAGTGAGTTATCTCTCAATCACACCTAATACCGGGAATGTGCAAGGCATCCAGTTATTTAGATACACGTAAACACAAAACTGAAGTGGGAGTGGGGAGCCCACTTTTATGATGGTGGGTGGAAGCCTTAATTTTCTTTGCTTTGGATACCACGGAACTCTGTCTTTTGGGTGGCTATTGTTTCTGGTAGATGTTCTGTTTAGTTTTGGAAAAATGGCAAGACTTTTCTTCCCTTTGGGAGGTGCAATCCAAAAGCTAAAATTAAGAGTCACAAAATATTTGTATCAAATAGTATTTAATATAGCCTGGTATTCCAAGAAAAATGTTTGTTTGTAGCACTCAAAAAGATGGCAGGCCGCACTGCTAGTTTCTTTTTGTTGTTGTTGTTTATTTGTTTTAGGGACTAAAAGAACTCTCACTTCTAAATCCTCTGTAAATTCATGATATACAGCAAATGTTGAATTTTGTTATTTAATAATAGGTGACTTAATTAAAAAAAAAGCATCTTTTGTTGATTCACCAAAGAAATTCTTGGATGACTTAAACCTGTTCATCTCCCTTTCTCCTGAATCTTAGCAGATCTTGTTTCTAACTTTACTAAAAAAGATTTTTTTTTAAAAAAAAGATGATTTTACCTGTCATCCATTCCTTCAAATATCGTATATTTCAGCCCATCATTTCTATTTCCATACCAATACAAACTCCATTAGGTCTGGAAGAAAAAGGATACTGGTCTTTTCTCCAGGACAAAAGTAGCCACTGAACAATTTTATTAAATACCAGCATTAGATGAGGCCACTTTATAATCATGAAGAAGTGAGATTAAAAACAAGACCTCTTTGTAATTTTGTCTAAGCACAGAAAAACAATGTATCTGTGTAAACCACAATAACAGCAAACATTTTCCCCTTCAAAGTTAACAGACTTCTTTGCAAATTACAGTTTTGTTTTAGTCTTTTATTTTTCTACTTAAAATTTATGAAGATTCCCATCATCAAATTATCCCTGCATCCTGACAGCTTCCAGTCCAAAGTTCTACTTTCTGAATCCTCCCACAAAGTTATCTAACACAAACCCCAATCCTGTGATAAGTCCCTTCTAACACCCACTTACTGAAATGCCACACAGTTCCCCATGGTGTGTGGTCTTCCTTATTTGCACCAAGCAATAAACCCAACTTGTTCAACTATAGGTGCTCCATGGTCTTTGGCTAGACATTCATTGATTGTCTCTTTGTTTCATGGCTTGAACTCCCATGTAACCAGATAAAAGTTAATTTCTGTCTTAAAAACAAATAATATAAGACAAAAAGAACAAAATAAACAAACAAAAAGCCCTCCTATCTATACCTGTCCACAAGGTATTTCATGAATATTCAATGTACTTAAATTAAAGCAAGACATTCTCTCAGTAATAAGGCACCCCTCCTAACTTCCAGATTTTTCCTCATTCTCTTAGTCATTCAGGCTTGAAAAGCCATAGTAGCCATTGATTCATCCTTCCTATTGTGCATACATCTGTAATCAATTAATACACCTTGTCAATACTTCCCATTACCACAACCTCCTCTTCCTTACCATTTGAAGGTCATGGTGTTAGTCCATGCAATGTTGAAATAGCCTCCACACTTTCCTTGGCTAATTCTTATCTGTAGACCATTTATAGCCTAATATTCGCTTTCATTGAATGCAGATGATTCTGAATATTGTGAGGCTAGAGTTTTCACAGGGGTAAATATCAGGGATTATATATGAATAAATATCAATATTTCCTCCCCTAAAAATATAATGCCATCTTAGGTTGCACACCTAATGGTAGAAAGTAAGGATGCACTGATTGGTCTCTATAGGCTCATGTATTGGGATATGTTTGAAAAAGTAAGGTGTGTTTAAAAGATTCTGGATATAGATGAGAACTAAAACAATCCATGTGAAGAGTGGTTTAAATTGAGGATATTTGGCCAAAGAATAAAACCATTTTGTTACAATTAGAGGATGCTATACTTACTTCTAGCATGTTTGAGAGAAACTAGCACTATTTATTACATGTGATCATAGAGGACAGCATAAGGGCCATATGGTAGAAATCAGAGGATTATAAAATAGATTTAGTAGTCTACCTCAGGAAATGGTGAGCTTCTCAAGATTGAATGTTTTGTGTAGATTAGATGACCCATTTGGATAAACATTTCCCTCGGGTTTGTGCTTTATTTACTTAGGTGTGGTCATATGAATTTTAATTACAGTAGGTGTGTTTGTTTTGAACAAAATGCACTTTTTATGTCATGTATTCTATTTTTGGAAAACAGTCAATATTAATTTGTCTTATCTCACATATTTATTCCTCCCATTATTCTTATTTCTTCCTAAATCATCATGATTCTGTGATCACTTTCCTTTTACCTCTTCAACTTTCTTTAGGATTTCTTTCAGTGAAGTCCTGTAGGTGATATTCTTTCATCTTTTGCTCAACACTTATGTCTAGGTTGTTGATTTTGTAGTTTTCAGAGCTTTAAAGATGTTTAATTTTTTTTCTCTGAGAAGTCAGCTGTTAGTTCTATTCTTATTTTAATAGTAACAAGTCTTTTTATTCCATATATATATTTTTGAAGTCTCCAGTGGTTCCAATGTCGAGATCATCTCTAGATCCAGTCCTGTTGGCTATTTTATCTTTTCACATAGATTATTTTTTTTCTTTTTAAGGTGTAGTCTATTTTCTAAAAAACTAAATGCCAGATATTATATGTAAACAACAGTAGAGACTGAAGTAAATGACCAACATAGTAATCCCTCTTCTGTCAGGTTATTAGTGTGAGATTTACATAAATCTGGTCAGCATTTAAGGTAAGATGGATTTTGTTGTTGCCATAGTTATATCTTCAATGAACAACAGACTTGAAATTCTTCCATAGGACTGCCACATGTTTCTGGTGCAAGACCCAGGAGCTGGAGGGTTTTTTCCTTCAATTTCCATGTTCCTCCTTCAGGTATCAGCAGGTTCTCTACACCTGCAGAATAGGAGTCTCTTTCCATGTTTGTGTTCCTCTTCCACCAGTAGATGGGAGGATATGGGAGGATAGTTACCTATTCCTAGATGAAAGCTTCCTGGGGAGAAATAGGAGGGTTTCTCATCTCTCCTGTTCCATCTCAGTCTTAGGCAAGTGCTGTGCACCTGAGCCTCCTCCAATAGCAGACAGTCTGGTCTTCCTAGACAGCACAGGGTCTAGAGCACAGGTGGATTCCCTGCTCTTTCTCCAAATTGTTCCTTATATTGGCTGGCTATCATAATTGTGGGTGAATTTTTTGTATCTTACCAAGTATCAACCAACCTTTGGGCCTAGGGATGGGATGGCTCCTGCTCCTCTCCCAGTGGCAGACAGCTATTGCCTCAAAGCAGGGTCAGATTCCACCCGGAGAGTTGAATCAGTAAATGCTCCAGAGGGAGAACAGCCATGAATACAGGGCTCATCTCAACATGTTTTTCATCTCCCCCAGGATCTTGGCCCACAGGGCTTGGCTGCACTTGTTGTTCTCCAGAGCTTTCAGATTTTGTTTTGTTTTACTTTGTATTTTGTCCCGGTTTTATAGTTATTCTCAGTAGTGAGCGAATTAATCTGATTTGAGCAACTCTGTTATAGCCAGAAGCAGAAAGTATTTCCTTATTATATTCTAAACCTAAGTCCCTGCTCATCAAGTCTTAGTGATTTCTATGCGGTCCTTTTAATTACTTTGTGTTCAAGGCCTCAATTTACCTTCTTATCCCTATTTTATGGATTTATGGTTTCGCATATATTTTAGGAGTTATGGTAGCATTAATTTTTCTGTAAACTTTAGTTGATTAGTCAATAAAGATCATCTAGTTATATACTATAATTCTAGAAGACTTAAAGATCTTGAAACTATTTAATCTAGTATGTTTGTTTTACCTGAAGGGCAGAAAGCCACAGATCAATATCTTCATGAAAAGCAAACCTTCACACTTATAATACAGCTCAGTGGACAGGATTCCAATTGGACGTTATACAGTTTGGATTAGATTATGTCCAAAAAGGCCAACCCTCCTAGCGAGGAAAGTTGCATAATTAAATATTTAATTCCGGCTAATATAATAGTTGAACAATTCAAAGGGATAAAAAAAAAAAAAAAAAACACCCCTGGAAATGGATTTGAAGCTGGGTTCCAGAGAGTTGGAGTGATTGTCAACCATGCTGGTGGAAGTGAAGAGGTAGAATCTTCTAGAAGTGAAGAACATTTTAAGCTAAAGATTGTTGGCAAATGATAAGAATTTAGAAGATCAGGGAAGATCTGTAAGTGTTAGTATGAAACAACTGTATAATGTCTACCAGAAAAGGAGAAAATTGGAAAGGAATATAATCTGAATTTCTGTTCAAAGGTAACACATGTGGTATGGATTGGAAGAAGGAAGTCACTGGGGTGAAGTGGGCTTTTTTAGAAGGAAGTTGTAGTAGGTCACCAGCTAAGTGAGTTAGTAATGCATCCGTGGCAACTGAGACTGAAGCTCCAGAACAGGAAGCAAGGACTAGAAGAACTAGGAATCAAAGACATTGGTAAAGAAAATGTGTAGATGTAAGCCTTCTTCAAGTGCTCAGGCTCTTGCTGGAAGGATTTATCTCACTGACAGTGTACAAGTGGAAAGTGATTATTCACTAAGATCCAGGGGGAAAAATTCATTGCTACCATCTATCACTAAGTAACTGTGCTATAAAATATGAACTTCCTTATTAAATATTTCTAGAGGCAGAGGGTAAAACTACTTTTCCTAGGAAAAGTAGTTTACTTCCACTGTTTCCATTTCTATATTTACCTTTTGGTTCACTGCAATCTGGATTTCTACCCTCATTTTGGTAGAAATCACTCTGATTAAAGTCACCAAGGATTCCTTAATTGCCAGTCCCAATGGCACTTAGCTCAAACACCATCTCCTTTGGGAAGTCTTCCTTAATTTCATAGAAAAGACAAGATCTTCTTTCACCTGTTCTAAAACATTCTGAGCCTCTATTATAGCACATACCATACTGTTTTATAATTATTTACAGCTATGTTATTCCTTCTGGATTGTAATTTTTATGAAGTCAGAGACTGTCTTATTAATCTTTGTATCCCCATCACCCAGTATGGTATTGGCCAAATCATTAATAAAATAAATGGTAACATCCCCCCATTATCCCTTTCAAACTTCTGCAAAATATTCTTGTTGAAAAAATATCAACAACTTCTAAACATAATCAAAATAAAAGCTGACTTGAGAACTTCCAAATATATGTAGAATAGGACTATTTTTTCTGAGAACATCACTTTCATCTGTCCTTATACTATACATTGTCTGTATTTGTAAATCAGTAAATGATTAATACGTAATTAAGGCTTAGATATTTTATAATAGGTCCTCTTATCCTCCCCTAACCCATTGTAGTCCATTATCCATTCTTTTTTTTTTTTTTTTTTTTAGGTGATTGTGATCAAACTCAGAGCCTCACCTATGCTAGGAGAAGGCTCTACTTCTAAGTTACATCCCAGCTGCATGATCCATACTTCTTGTGACTCTGTCATATTGTGATTTCATTAGGTAAGGACCGTATTAACATTTTAAAAGTGTCTCCAATAAGATTCAAAGACACACAGAACCCAATTGAAATAAATACCGTATATGAACAAACATTATTTATAATTTTGTGGTTTTGTTTAGTAATATAGCTCATGGTTAAGTAATATTGCTCACGGTCAATGAAGAAACTTGATATTTTGTTATTGTAACTGTTTTGTCACATTCTCACATCTTCACTCTTGTCTGTTAGAGTCTGTAAACAAGTCAAAATAACACCTGGCATTTTGCCAGGGGAATGTTAGAGTTCGTAAACAAGTCTGGATGGTGCCTGGCAAAATGCCAGAGGGAGTGGTTTGAGAAGTAACAAAAGCGAGCCATTAAGTGTGGAGATTCCTTATTGGTTGACTGATGTATCTAGTTTATGCTAATTAGATAAGCTGTGTGGAATGTATAAATACTGCTCCTGTCCTGCAATAAACGGCTCCTACTCCTGCTGTATCAACGTACACAAGTTGCTCGTCACCCCCCTGATTATTTTGCTGCAGCCAAGAGGCGGCGGCGACTGGCCCTTCCCCGCCTCCTGGCCGGAGAGCTGGCTCTTCCACTGCCGCGAGCCCAAATCTAGACCTGACCTGGAGGCACAGTCTCGCAGGCTCTTGCTCCCTGTGCCCAGTAGCAGTTTGAGTCCGGGACACTCCCCAGGGCCATCTGGGGCTGCCCAGGCACTACAGCCAGCAGAAGACGCTACTGGTGTCCCTGATGTTTGGTCATTTTCAATGCCAATAACTAAGCTACAATGGTTCTCCCACACCTGGAAGCTGATGAGTAATGAGCACTATTAATGCTTATTTCAAATGCAAAAAAACCTTGAGATAATGTACTAAATTGTTCAGAAGGTTGTTTTCTTAGTAGAATGCTACAGGATTTTCTTTAGCCATCCGGAGTTCCTGCCTTCGTCCCAGTGCCGGTAAAGACCAAGGTGGAAGAATTTCCAGTGTTGCTGAAAACCGGACGAGACTTCGGCTGAGAAACGGACGAGACTTCGGATCAAGCTAGCTGCCTGCAGAACTTACCTGGACTGTGATTTAAGCTAGCTGCCTGCAGAACTTACCTGGACTGTGATTTACCTGGACTGTGAGTTAATCTATTGAGACACTGCTTTACCTGGACTGAGACAACAAACTGTAATCTACAACAAATTGTAACTCGGTATCTTTGCTAACAGTGTCATTGCTGGTATAATTTTTCCAAGGGCTTCTTGCATGGAGCCATCAATTGGCTTGGTATTGTGGCATTTTGTATCCTCCCTTTCTGTTTGTAGCAGGTTATTTATGGTGTTTCTGTAAAAACCACTATGGTCGTTATTTAAATTAAACAAAAGGGGGAAATGTTAGAGTCTGTAAACAAGTCAAAATAACACCTGGCATTTTGCCAGGGGAATGTTAGAGTTCGTAAACAAGTCTGGATGGTGCCTGGCAAAATGCCAGAGGGAGTGGTTTGAGAAGTAACAAAAGCGAGCCATTAAGTGTGGAGATTCCTTATTGGTTGACTGATGTATCTAGTTTATGCTAATTAGATAAGCTGTGTGGAATGTATAAATACTGCTCCTGTCCTGCAATAAACGGCTCCTACTCCTGCTGTATCAACGTACACAAGTTATTCGTCACCCCCCGGTTATTTTGCTGCAGCCGGACTGCGGCAGATGGTGGCCCGTTACGGGGAGCCCCGGGACACTCGGGGGTAAGTGACGAAAAAAAGCTGCCCGTCCATAGATAGGACGGGGGCAATCTGCTCGTCCCTAGGCAGATAGGGCGAGAGGAAAAATGGCCATTTCAAGAAAATGGAGAAGATTGATACAGTATGTTTGTGTCTTGTTTTGTCTCAGTGTATTGTATTGTCTTTGTGATGAAAATATGGAAGGGGTGAGAAGTAAATTACTAAGGGAAGAAGGCACCCCAGTGGAACCAAGAATAGTTAGGGCATGTGTTGATAAGAGCCCAGGAACTCTAGTCAGAAAGAAAAAGAAAGTTCAGAAGAAGAAGGATTATCAGGAAAAAAGTTGCAGCAAAAGGCTATTACTAAATACTTTTCGTTACCGGAGGGTGCGTGAAGCGGAGAGGCGGCTGCCGAGTGTGCAAGCCGGTCACAGCGCAGCAAGGATTTTCCAAGAGGCGGCGGCGACTGGCCCTTCCCCGCCTCCTGGCCGGGGAGCTGGCTCTTCCACTGCCGCGAGCCCAAATCTAGACCTGACCTGGAGGCACAGTCTCGCAGGCTCTTGCTCCCTGTGCCCAGTAGCAGTTTGAGTCCGGGACACTCCCCAGGGCCATCTGGGGCTGCCCAGGCACTACAGCCAGCAGAAGATGCTACTGGTGTCCCTGATGTTTGGTCATTTTCAATGCCAATAACTAAGCTACAATGGTTCTCCCACACCTGGAAGCTGATGAGTAATGAGCACTATTAATGCTTATTTCAAATGCAAAAAAACCTTGAGATAATGTACTAAATTGTTCAGAAGGTTGTTTTCTTAGTAGAATGCTACAGGATTTTCTTTAGCCATCCGGAGTTCCTGCCTTCGTCCCAGTGCCGGTAAAGACCAAGGTGGAAGAATTTCCAGTGTTGCTGAAAACCGGACGAGACTTCGGCTGAGAAACAGACGAGACTTCGGATCAAGCTAGCTGCCTGCAGAACTTACCTGGACTGTGATTTAAGCTAGCTGCCTGCAGAACTTACCTGGACTGTGATTTACCTGGACTGTGAGTTAATCTATTGAGACACTGCTTTACCTGGACTGAGACAACAAACTGTAATCTACAACAAATTGTAACTCGGTATCTTTGCTAACAGTGTCATTGCTGGTATAATTTTTCCAAGGGCTTCTTGCATGGAGCCATCAATTGGCTTGGTATTGTGGCATTTTGTATCCTCCCTTTCTGTTTGTAGCAGGTTATTTATGGTGTTTCTGTAAAAACCACTATGGTCGTTATTTAAATTAAACAAAAGGGGGAAATGTTAGAGTCTGTAAACAAGTCAAAATAACACCTGGCATTTTGCCAGGGGAATGTTAGAGTTCGTAAACAAGTCTGGATGGTGCCTGGCAAAATGCCAGAGGGAGTGGTTTGAGAAGTAACAAAAGCGAGCCATTAAGTGTGGAGATTCCTTATTGGTTGACTGATGTATCTAGTTTATGCTAATTAGATAAGCTGTGTGGAATGTATAAATACTGCTCCTGTCCTGCAATAAACGGCTCCTACTCCTGCTGTATCAACGTACACAAGTTGCTCGTCACCCCCCTGATTATTTTGCTGCAGCCAGCAGGACTGTGGCACTTGTCTAAACACACACAAATACATAAAAACCAATTTTGTAAATACTTTAGGATTTACCAACAATGATGTACATGGCTGCTTGGAGTTACCTTTAGTTCTTTCTCTCTCTTTAGCTATTGTCAAGTTGTTTCTTCCCATCATCTACAAAGTCCACACTTTTCATTCTTATCTTTAGTCATGTTTAACACCTACCTTTCACCCTCATACTTTGCTATCTTCTTGTTTATATATTATTTTGATCATTTTACTCTTGTGGAGGATATTTCTTTGATTATCTTATGGTAGGATTATCAATGAATGATAGAACTATATAATCATCTACATATGCCATGAAGATATTCATCCAAAAAATTTAAAGTACTCTATAACTGAGCTACATCTCTAGCCCTAAGGCTGTTATCTTTTTAAAAAGTTTGTATCAAAATCACATCTAATGGGCTGGGGATGTGGCTCAAGCGGTAGCGCGCTCGCCTGGCATGCGTGCGGCCCGGGTTCGATCCTCAGCACCACATACCAACAAAGATGTTGTGTCTGCCGAAAACTAATAAATAAATATTAAAATTAAAAAAAAAATCACATCTAACGCAGTGCAAAGTCCAACAAAACAAAGAACTTAGAGTCAACTCATCGTGGTCCCACATTAATTTATAATTTCCATGAGGAAATCTAATATATATTGTGAATTTAAAGGATGATGGCAGTATTTAATCAAGTGCTAACAAGTGGTAGCGATTAAGCTTCACTGATCGTCACACGAGAGTAGGCTAGAATGGAACCAATGTTTATATGTGGGGCTGAGGTGGGGAACAAGGATACTCGAATTTGATATTACTTGTGTTTTCAAACTTGTGTTATTAATGTTCTAGTGTCCTAAGTATATTAGATATGTATTCCATATCTATATTTTAAAGATCTATCCAAGTAATTTCAATATTATCATTTAAATAAAACATACCGTGAGATAACAAAATATGCAATCAAAGGAACCTGTAAATGTTTTTGTTTTGCTTTGCTTTTCCCTTTTTTAGCTAAGAAATTTCAATTTAATAATTCTGAGGATAATTATTTTGAGAGGGGTTTAATATAGAATACAGATAGATATATTTTAAAAAACTACTCTTTTTTTTCTTTTTCTTTCTCTCTTCTCTCTCTCTCTCTCCCTCCCTCTCCTACTCCCTCTCCCTCTTTTTTTTTTTTTTTTT
>NW_025999900.1:22100380-22189064 GCF_001458135.2 Marmota marmota marmota
CTTTTTTTTTTTTTTTTTTCAGTACTGGGGATTAAATCCATTTTTGCTGAATGTCACTGAGTGACATTTCTACTCCTTTAAAAAGATTTAAAATTTTGAGATGGGGTCTCACTAAGTTGCTGAGGCTGGCTTTGAACTTGTGACCCTCCTGTCTCAGTATCCTGAGTCACTGGGACTAAAGGTGTGCACTAATGTGCCTGGATGTGTTATTTTTTTGTTTTGTTTTTGTTTAGAACATCTAAGATTATTAGAGTTTAATTTGTGATTTTTCCCTAACTAACAAAAGTCATGAAAGGAAGATCATTAGTATGATACAAGTTTTATGAAAGATGCTATTAAAATCTGTTCTCCTAAGAAATATTTATTAAAGGGCAAATTAAAATATTTTACCCTTGAAATACATTCCTTGAAATTTATAAACAAATAGGCTATTATGGTGGGATTATTTGCTTTTGCCTCTGAAAAGGAACTATTGTAACATCTATAGATTTTAGATGCATATTAAGCATTACAAAGACTTTGCAAATGGTCTGAAAGAAAACAGATTAAAAATTGGACTTTCAAATAGTATCTCATCACCATTCCTAACCTAAACTTTTCTTCCAATCATTCCCCACTTCTCATATAGTGTAAACTATGCAAATATGACAATGCTAGCTATCAAGAGATTCTTAGAAAAGATTTTCAAGGAATATAATTTTTAAGAAATAAAATACTCTTTATAGTGTACCTTAAAATAACAAAATTAACAATGAAGATGTATAAACATAAACTGGCTGTGCATTTTTAACTTTAAGGATATCCGAATTAATATATTACATAAGATCACCTATTCTTAAAGCAAAGTATAGTCATTTGCCATAATGACTTTAATATGTTTCTTTTCTAAGATAAATTTTAAACTCTGGAAAACAAGATTTGGAATTGAAAGAGTTAAGAAAGCATGAAGCAACAGTAACTCCATTTAGATAAGGGGATAGAAGGGTGGAGCAAGGGAACAATACACTAAAGTGCTTTTCTTTCACAGATCTTGGTTCAAATTAAGGTTAAATTCCAACGAAGGATGTGTTTTCCTCATATGGAGTCTTAAAGGACATGCCTTTGTTTCCAACTTCCCAGAGAAGATATATGTTAACACACACAAAGCATTTCATAATAAATTTAACTTTTATAGAGTGACTAATGCCCTGTGGAGATAAGGCAGACTCTCAGTCACCTGTAGATAATCCAGGCTGAAGAAATTATGCCCAGGGCTCATGGACATAGTTTATGCCTTTGGAAAGCATGGCAGCAACTTGGTAGGGAGCAGAATGAGTCTTGGTTTTTAAAGTCTCCTTGGAATGACGTTCCCTTCCTCACTATGAACACAGTTTAGCATTTATGTACTTTGGAAGGACAAAGAGGTAAGGTTAGCCTGCCAAAATTTGAACCTGTTTCTGGGAACCTGTTAGGAGGTCAACTGTTATAAACCGAAGAGAAACTGCAAAGCAGCGGTACATACTAGAAATTTGGGAGTTGGCCTACAAAGAACTGTATTAAAGCCTGTATCCTGTTTCTTCTTCCAAGTCTCAGGTGAGGCGACATGATGTTAAAACTTCACAGAGTATTTTTACTACTCACTCAACCAGGCTTGGGTGAGTTTGGGGGTGGGAAGTGGAAGAGCATGGAAAGAGGCAGTTCTTTTCTGCTCAAAATAGTCTACAGTTAACAAAAAAAGAAATCTTTAAATTTTTACTTGGGGTCTTGCTAACAATAATAAATTTATTAATCTACCTTTTCATTCTAAGAAAAACAAATAGTTTTTTATGTAAACAATACTTTTCTTTCCCCTTTCCCTTTCTTTTGCTTTTACATTATTCACTATTAACTAGAGACCTAATTCTTAAGTACTTAAGCTTGCAAAATGTTTCTGAATTTATGGTTAGGTAAATTCTCTGATGAACATATACATCCCCTTTCCATATGCAGATCCTATTGACTTCAATTGAAGGGATAAAATTAGTCTGCGGCATGTGAAGAAGAAATTCCTTTTTGAGAGGGCAACAAAAATCTATTAGATCAAGCATATCAAACACATCTGACTATACATTATACAACATTTTTTTATATCTTAAAATTTGTTCTTGGTGAAAGGCTTAGGAAATCTATTTCCAATTTAAATAAAATAGAATAGCAGTCTGCCTTCCTCCCTCTTTCACTAAAAAAGCTGACAGTGACATAGAATAAACTTGATTTAAGTTACTTTGTGAGAACTTTTGAAACACACATTCAGTTTATCAATCTGTAGGTCACTAATACTGATCATAGACAAAATCAAGCATCATCATTTATCATAAGCTACTCTTTAGAGTGTCCAATTTCCTTCTTGTGCTCTGAATTAAAATTTTTTTAAAAATGTCTTCTGTCTTCTTTTATTACACAGTGACTAATAGAAAAGAACTTTTCTAACTTTGAAGTGCTAAATAGGGTAATGGAGCTTCTTAGGGTGTTAATACCAAATTCAGATTTCAAAAATTGATTAACTTTTTGGATAGGAACACCACCAGGGGGCAGGTGAATCCAGGCTAGGTCCAAGGGAAGAGGGTCTTGGTATTAGGAATTCTTGTCAAAAGAGGGGGACAGATCAAATGAAAATTAGAAACAACTCTAAAGATAATATTTCTTCATGAACATAATCATTAGACCTACATCACCCATGTGAAATTTTATTCAGATGCCCAAAGATATTAATTACAATGTATCAAGAAAATATATGAAAAACACCAAACCAATGTAAGTAACCCCACATTGAATGCACTTACTATGTTTAAGAAGGCCAATAAATGGTTTTACCAGAAGAGAAGGACCTTACATGAAAAGAAATTAAAAACTTACTACAGAATAATCAGGTTATGCTTTGGAAACAAATTACAACCAGATAGACAAAGGATCAAATAATTTTAAAAAATGAGAAGATATTTTTGCTTCAAGCTGATCTTAATAATAAAAATTTCATAACAGAAGCATAAGTTTTGAATAGAGGTATAGCAGTATTTTTCCCCATAAAAAACCTGAAAATTAATTTTAGAAAAGATAAAAACTACTGCTTAAAAAGGTTATTTAGAGTCTTATTTTTAAAATTCATCAGAACTCAAACTTAGCCTACCAATAGGAAGCAAAAACTGACATTTAAAAATTAGCTTCTCTTAAATATTTTTCAGTTGACATCAGATATCTTCTGTGAGAATGTCAATGATAATATCTTCTATGGCCAACATATATACATACCTTCTATGTAAAGAAACCAGGATTAATTCCATTTGTTAAAATTAGAAATTATCGCCACCTTCCCTTTTATATTGTACTAAGAAAATACATTTAATTACTTGATGTGAGTAAGTAGTACAAGACATTACCTTTTACAGATTAACAAAATGAAAGAAACAATAGGTAAAGTGCACAAATTTTGCCTCTTACTGATAGTTTTTATTAGTTCCTAACAGCAACTAGAATTTTTAAAATGAATATTCAAGTAGTTTCTCTTACTTATGATAAAATTAACTTTGGGTCTCTTTAATAATTTTCTATAGCAACAAAGTAGAAACCACTTGTTTCATTGATAGGTGAGATAATCTCACAATATACGTTATGCAAAGTCAGGATGTAGGACAAGGAACTCCGTGTTGAGTAATTCTCCTATTATATAATATGATGTATTTTCATTTTGTGATACATAGGGCTTAACACTAGCCAAACTATTAAGCCTATTTTTAAAGCAAAGCTCTGGACTCGAATGTGAATGCCTATTTCTATGTTACCTTAACAAAGGCTATATCTCTCAGATTCCTTCCTCTCTCTGTGTGGATATAGGCACATACAAACTGATACAAAGAGAATTACACTTAATATACATAAATTCACACACACATACATACATGGTGTAGTCCATCCATGGCATCATAGTGCACTTTGTCTCCTCTTTTCACTCTGTGAATTTGCCTTCTCCTCCTTGTTTTTCTGTACCTCAGGTAACTGCAGGGTCCTCATATACTTTGTCACCTTAAAGACATGGGAGCAGCTTCTGCAATGCTTGAAATAATAATGGCTTTGATTTGTTAATGTGAAAAGTTGGATGGCTTTTAAAAGCTAACCAGTCAGGGCTATTTGCACATAGTAGACATTCAATAAATATTTGTTGATTTGATTTATTCTAGGGTAAAGAACTGAGTAACAACTCTTTTTGTCTTCACTGATGTGCAATGGTTGAGCCTGTGTACAAATGCATTTACGAGTAAATATTAATGGTCATGGTCATTGAAGATGTTTTAGAGAGAGAAAAAAATCTACAGGTTGTTAGGAATAGCAATCATTGGTAGAATCTAAATAAAATAAAATACTCTAAGAAGTTATAAAATAATAGATGAAAGACACTAAAGAGCATTCTTAAAGTTATTTAGAAACAAAGTGACTATTCCATGATTTTTTAATCAATCACATGTTGAGGGTCTACATTTTTTTCTCCATTACTAAGGCAAAGTGTCTATTGATTTTAAAGAATGGTATATTTTTATTACAAAATTTAATGAGCATATATAAGCCACATAATATTTTCTTTGGTATCTTCTTCCCTGTCAATGGTTATGAAAGTGTTCATGTATGGTTTTACTGACATTTTAGAAACCTTGAACACAGAGAATGAGAATTTCTCCCAAATTTCAAGTAATGTATAACTTTTAAGCAGTTAAACACTATTCTGCTATCATTTAAAAGAGCATATTTGATTTATTTCCTTTTCTGGATCATCAACAGTAAAAACATTTTCTGAGCTTACAACATGTTAAATTTTGGCGCAAGGTGAAATTTACAACAGGAGGGTTTATGATAAACTCTGTCAAAACATTAACCATGATGGCACAGGTTTCAGCTCTTAACAGCAGCAGAGAAGGAAGGAAACAGTATGGCTGACAAACTGCAGAGCTTTTTTATTTCTGGCTCATAAAATTTCTGCTGATGCACAATTTAAAAATTTTTAATCCCTTCTTTCTCATTTCATTCAAATGTGAACATTCTAAAAGAGGTCTACATGTTTTAATTCAGTGGTTTAAAGAAAGACCATGGATTTAAAGACAGAATTCTAAGTAAAAAATTACCAGCAAAGAGAATTTTAGATATTCAAGGTAAAAAGCTAAGACTCTATAGCATTTTCATTTCTTGTTTGATGAATTTCAAGAAAAATTAAATATAAACATAACTAGTGCTTAACCTTTGTGATACTTGAAGATAAATGTTTCATTTGGCCATGTGCCAGAATTGCAGCACTATTCATTAAGATAATTTAAAAATTTCTATATGGTAAACAATGCAGGCATTTTTGGTTTACTGTTCCTTGATGAGTAAAGAAGCAATATTTCCTAGAAAATTACAAACAAAACACTTATTGAAAAGGAATCACTCTGCTGGCAGTCAATTATAATCAAGATAGTTAACTTTGTGAGGTACATACCAGAAACAATTTCAAAGAAGGACAAACTATATTGAAAAATATAAAATGTAATTTGGTGAAACACAGCCAGAACAGATTTTTGAGAAGAAAATCTCTTTAAGAAACTTAAAAGATTTTCAGGGTGTTAATGTCATGGTCACACAAGGAAAATTCGGTGAATATTCTAGGCTTTGATGTTTCAGAAAGCCTTTGATACAACTGATTTTTTGATACAACTGATTTCTTGAAGAATGATATGCATTTCTGAAGCTTTAGGATCTTCATACAACAAGTTACATGTTGAAAACTGGTGGAGACCATAGTAGAGACAAAACAAAATCAGTAACTAAATATGAATTTTTGAGGTAGTTTGGTAGGTAATGTTCATGCATAATTTATTTTTGCTCTCAAGTATTATAAAATATGGTTTGTATTTTGAAAAAATAATATATAACTAGAAGATAAGAACCTTAAGAAAGATTTTCAAAGTAATTAGAATTCAGAAAACTTCTGTGACTTTTTGGAAATTGAGTGGATACTGAATTTGGAATTAAATGTAAAGTAGATGCTGCAACGTCGGAGGGCATACAAATGTAACATGCTTGTTTATAAATAAATGGCTAGCATTCTCACTTGGTTCTAGAAGGTAATTTAGTTGTTACTGTTTGTTCAGTAAAGATTTGGTTATCCTGAAAAATCTGTATAAACTTTGTAGTCAACAAAATATCTTCACTTGATCACAGAGTGAAATTTCAAACTTTGGATTGTATGGAACCACAACTGAACAGTTAAGAAATTCTGATTTTAAACCCAAGCCAAACCAAAAATAACAAATAAAAACGATGAATGAAACTCCATAATAACCCTTTACTTTAAATAGATTATGTTTAAAAAGTTATAGTCTTCAAGTAAGTACAATATCAGATGTGGTAATGTGCCAGGTGCTAGATAACTTGACATAACTCTATTTTGTGGGAAAGCATATTAAAATCTTGATGTGATTTATTTAAGACAAACACATCATACAAATGTTTAGATATTCAACATATTTTGAAAATTTAGGTTTCATCATTGAATAGTGGGTATTTATCAAGTATTTACCTGGGCAAAGAAATATGGACAAAACTGAATCTGATCTCCAGAAGCTTACATTCTAATGGAAGATGGTACTGGAATACTGAAACAAGAGAAGACTTAATAACTGCTCTAATAGAGAGCTGCAGAAAGAGCTATAAGGCACACAGAAAAGAGATTAACTACAACTTGGTTGTGGGGAGGGGATGAGGAATTAGGGAATGCTTCACGTAGGAGGTGGCATGTAAGTGTTCTTGAAGGATGAATTGGATTTAAACAAGTGAAGGTAGACTTGATTGAGTAGAGGAATAAACATGGCAAATGAATTAAATAATGAAGATACAAGGTAGAAACTAAAATGGAGTGTATGCTTAAGAGTATAGGGTCTAACTTTTGTTGATTTTCTTGCCAACCATAATAAAGTAAAATAATGTGGTGTATAAACTCTTTATAAATGATTAGGGCAATTAGCTCTTAAAAATTTCAATAAAGATACAAATAATTTTCCTAAAATTTAAAGACAATGGTATCTGTAATATTTAAACTTTCAGCCCATAGTACAACTATGTTGCAGCTTTTACAATAAACTAGGTGATTATTACTGAGGTTTTGAATGAAAGGAGATGTCTGATTTCAAAGTTTTTCTTCACTTCTATTTGACAAACAACAAGATTACATCTTCACATTCCTCTAAGTCACCTAAAAAAAAAAAGCAGCTATTCTTTACAATATGGCCAGTTTATAAAAAGATGCAAAAAGCAAGCCTAATTTTACAAAGGGATAAGGTTATGATGAAACAAGACATTAGTAATCAGTAACCAGTAAGAAATTAATGTGCACCTTTGAGTAAATTACAGTTCTTCAAAGCAATAACACTGAGATGTTTTCTGTCAAATTATTCTATAAATATTTTAAGCATACTTGAATTTTCTCAAGAATTATCTTTAGAACTGGCTTAGGAGTTAGAGAAGAAATTTGGTCTTCTCCCTTTTAGTCATTTGGTTTTTTGATTCAAAACTATGTTTAGAAGCAAAACGAAGCTTAGAGATTTTAAAGCAAAAGTTTCCTTAGCAAGCCACTGTGTACATAGTCTATATGGGTCTGAGAGACATTCTTTGTGACATTATCAGGAGGATCTCCCTAAGCAACAAAAAACATTGGCATGAAAGAAAGGGGCCACATGAGATAAAGTATACATGACTGATGCATCTGGCGGTTTTCACCTTTCAAATATTATGCAATTTGGGTTCCTTTATTTCAACAGTTTCTAAGTTTTAAAACAGGTACATGTTTGGAAGTTTCTGTTACAGTAGGTCTGATTTTTTTTTAAACAAGTTAGTTCTTAATTTAAGCTTTTCTAGGTGTGTTTGGTTTAGTTCTTTATTTTTCACACATGAAACACACTTTTAACAGAACAATTTGACTAGACAGGCAAAAACTTCTAAACCGCATAAAGACATATAAATCATATAGTTTTAATTATAAAACCTGAAATGTTGATTGCTGCTGTTTTCTAAGTCTTGCCTTTCTGAAGCCAGTGTTCAAAGTTCGTTAGCTAGAGCTTAACAACACAATGGCTAAAGGAATGGAGTTACCACACAAGTGTTTAAATTCCACGCTGGATCCCTAGCTACAACAGAGAAAGTTCAAACAATAAACAGAGTTGCAAGGTCTGAACTTGTGTGTCACGGATACCTCTTACTCATCACCAAGCAGCTCTTATTCAGGGCAACCAGACCCTTCCAAGCAACATGGTTAATTGAATACTGATTCTGAACCTTTTGGCTGCAGATAAACCAAAGTGGCACATGGCTCATAACTCAAACATTTCATTTTAGGCAGCTGTTAGTTTTCATGCCCAGGCTAATTTAGATCATTCAATCATTTTAGCATCTTTAATGAAAAATTGCTTGTAGTTACTGGTGGGGATAAAGAGCTGCAATCATCATTCTTGGAAGGTAAGTTTATTATCTGCTCGTTTTACTCATGTATACAAGTGATACTAAATTCAAAACATTTTATTAGCAGTACAATTTTCTCTGTGTGTATAAATTGGATAACATTCACCCATAGTGTTTTTTGCTATGATGGAGTAAGCAACTGCAATAAGCAACTAAAGATGTTGGAGAGAAAATGATGAATATCTTCTCAAATGCATCAATATTTTGGTATTCAGTAAGGGATATTCAGAGGCCCAAATCCAAGAAAAACTAGGAACCTCAGTGATAAGTGATGCACAAAAAGCAATTCTGAAAGCATTGGCCTTATGATAGTGTAAGGTTGAGCTTTGGTTTTCATGGCCTTCTAAGGTAACAGGCAACAGAGGACACAGACCAAGAACCACCCAAGTATACAAATCTTTAATTCAGGCCTTGAGTGGAGGATGAAAGAATATATCCCCTATAAATTTTGTAACCACAATTCAGCCCTCATGTGAGAATTCAAACCAAATTAACAAGACCTAAGTGTCCCATAAAATTCAAATTAAGACTAAAAGTGATCCAAGGCCTATACATGCTTCCAAGTAGTTAGCAGAAGCAAATGCAGAGAATCCATGGAGAAACCCACCTTTAATCCAGGTCTTGAAACATTCCATAGAGAATAATTTTATGAAATATAAGCTCAAATTAATGAATCTCCAAACATCCAAAGAAATAAGGCAACACAAATATAGCAGGCAGAAATAATAGCAAAATTAGAACATAAATACTTGATATTAAAATTATCAGAAAATAAGTATGTTTAAAATAAATAAGGAAATGAGAAAGGAATTAGAAATATAAAATAGAAATGAACACTATAAAAGTTCATTTGAGACTGAACAGAGTATTACCTCTAGAAAGAAAAACTACAATAACAGAAATGAAAAACTTACTGGATTTCTGCTTCCAGACAGAATAGAACTCATGCGAAGAACAACTAGCAAAGCTGAAAAAATTACAAAAAAAAACCAAAAAACAAAAACAAAACCATTTGCTTAAAAGTATAAGAGGGGAGAGAAAGCAAAGATACTGGAAGGGACTAAGATCCTATAAAGGAGAAAACAACAGTGGTAAACTGATGATCTGTAGCTGCTTTTCCCCTGGATGGATTTGCTGGTTCTGGGTGAATATGAGAAAATTGATAATGTGCTCCTAAGAACATAGAATCCATCAGTTTTGGGCAATCTTGGATGGCTCATGTGACCAAAGTGGAGAACCAAAAAGACTGAAATGCATGCCTAGTTTTCCCTTCAAGAAATTTGGTAAATTCTGAGCTGTCCTAAGTATGAGGTTAAAAAAAGTAAAAATGAGAATATCTAAAAAGGTCCCACTGAAGATATCACTTTTATCATGGAGACCCCTAATGAACTATATGCTACCAGAAAAGAGGCAAATCAGAAATAATAAAATCTTACTCAAACTGCAACCCAGTTTCAAGTCAGTACAGTACTTGACTGGATTATGGCAATTAGCTTCCACTCAATCGTCTCAGCAGAGTAGAGGATATATTCTCTCTAGAGGAAGACAAAATCATCTGGAGGTTCAGGATGTCTTACATTCAATCAAAAATTAATAGGCATGCCAAGAGAAAAAACAGAGAATAGAAAAAGACTCATAGGTGATTCAGCTATTGGAGTTAATAGACTTGGATTTGAAAGTGACTTTGATTAGTATTTTCAGGAAAACAGAGGCTAAGGGGGAGAAAATAGAATTAGAAAGATGAGTATTCCACCACAGCATTAGAATGTGCAAAAATCAACAGAAAATTATGGAATTGAAAATTATATACAAACTAAAATTAAGAACTCCGTAGATGGTTTCACAGCAGAAGACAGAAGTAAGGAAATAAAAGCCAAGTAGTTTAAAAAACTTTAAAGAGATGCAAAGAGTTAAACAAAAATGGAAAATACAGAAAGGATGAGAGAGATATTTGGGAAGATAGTGAAATGGTTAACAATTATAGATATAATTAGACCTCAGAAGAGGAGAAAGATATCAATTAAAAGTTTCCTAAAAATATCAAGTCAGTTTTTTCTTTTTTTAAGCCAGAGGTTGAATAAGATCTCTGAATTAAAAAAATACACAAAGAGCACATCTAGGCACAAAATAAAACTGGCACCCACTCAATAAAACAAATAACAATGACAGAAAACAAAGTAAATAAATTATATGTAAGAAGGAATCAGGGAAAACAAAGACTTTAATTTTAGGAGAAGAACAATAAGACTGGCAACTGATTTCTCAATAGGGAAGAAGAAAGCTAGACATAAAGAGGAAGCAGGATTGTGAGATCATAGCCAGCTTCAGCAACTTATCAAAGCACTAAGCAACTCAGTGAGACCCTGTTTCTAAGTAAAATAAAGGCTGGAGATGTAGCTCAGTGGTTAATACCCTTGGGTTCAATCCTTGGTTATCTCCACCCCCCCCCAAAAGGAATAATTTTAAGAGTTACAGGAGGACTTACATTTTTTTACTATTTTGGAGTCACAGGAGGACTGGATTTATTTTAACACGCTAAAAGACTGAAAAACAAACAAACAAAATAAAAACAAAAACCAAACAAATAAAAAAAATGGTGAAAACATTAAACAATATAACAATAACAATGTTTGTGGACTTTAGACAAAAGGCAGCACAGAACAGTGACTCATGAAAGAAGGGCCCAAAGCTAGCCCTACTATTGCCCCAGCTTATGGTTTGGAGAGTTTTCACAGCAAAGTGAAGGGAAAACAGAGGACTGCACAGAGAGTGAGCAAGCTCTGAAGGGCTACTGAGCATTCCCTGCATCTTCTTCTGAGTACTGATTAGCACATGTATGTAAAAAACTACTAAGGCCAAGGCAAAAACCAATAGAAAAGAGTAGGTAGAACAGCGACCTAGATTCATATATGACTAGAAATAGTTTCTGATGTGACCAGGTGGAGTAGAAATGTCTTATGCATAATGTAGTATACTCAGAAGGGAATGGCCTTCATTGTGGAGAAAAATCTGCTAGAACTAATGGTTATTCTCATCTGTTTAACAAAACTTGTATAGACTTAAAAGTAACAAACTGTATCCAAGTTAATGTAACTGCATCCCTGAACAAAGCTCAAAACATCCTAAAGAAGTATAAAAATATCCAATACCCAATAAGACAAAGTCCATAATGATTGGCATCTGACAAAAAGTTAGGACCTGACATTCAAAGTAAAAAATGTAGCTCCTTATAATGGAACAAAACTCAACAGAAACAGACTCAGAAATTGAACAGATTATAGTATTAACAGAAAAGGACACTGACAACCATTTTTTTAAAATGTTCCCAAGGATAAGGCAAAACATGAACAAGAAAAGGAATGAAAAAGTTAGAAAGACCCAATTCTAACTGTTAGAGACAAGAAATACAATGTTTGTAAAGAAAAAAGCCCTGACACAGCCATATCAATGTTTATAGAAGCCCAATTCACAATAGCTAAATTGTGGAACCAACACAGATGTCCTTCAGTAGATGAATGGGTAGGGCAACTTAGGTATATATACATCATGGAACATTACTCAGCGTTAAAAGAGAATAAAATCGTGTCACTTGCAGGTAAATGGATGGAGTTGGAGAATACACTGCTAAATGAAGTAAACCAATCCCCCAAAACCAAAGATCGAATGTTTTCTTTGATATGACGATGCTGACTCATGATGGCCATTGGTGGGAGGGGGCATGGGTAGAATGGAGGAACTTTAGATAGGGCAAAGGCGAGCAAGGGGAAGGGAAAGGACAAGGGGGTAGGAATGACAGTGAATGAGTTAGACATCATTACCCCAAGTACATGTATGAAGACAAGAATGGTATGAAAATACTTTGTGTACAACCAGTGACTTGAAAAAATTGTGCTTTATATGTGTAATATGAAATGAATTGCATTCTGCCATCACGTATAACAAATTAGAATAAATAAATAATTAAAAAAGAAAAGGTCCTGGATGGGATTAACAGTACACTAGATAATACAAAAGAAAAGATAATTATATCAGAAGACAAAGCAAAAAAAATTATCTAGAATGAACACATAGGGGAAAAATAGAATGCCAAAAGAAAAAAAAAAGGATTATGAATGAACTGTGGACAATTTTAAGTGGCTTAATGTACATTCAGAGGGAGAGGAAAAGTGCTAGACAAAAACATTGGAAAAATAATGATTGAGATTTTTCTAATGAACGACAAACTCACAGATACATTAAGTTCATCAAATCATAAGCACAGAAAGATGCAGAAATCTACACCACAACACATTATATTCAAATTAGTTAAAATAAGTGAAATAGGGAGAATCTTTAAAGCATCCAGAAGACATACTCTTTACAGAGAACAACAATAAGAATGCTAACAGGAACAAAACAAGCCAGAGATACTAGAGTTAACATCTTTTAACAAACAGCAAAACAAAGTTCAGAAACCTAAAGTTTAATGTCTAGCAATTTAAAAAATTGAATGCAGAAAAACACTTTCAGACATTCAAAAGCTGACACAACAGTCCTACATTAGATTGGATGATAAATACTTCAGGCAGATGGTAAATAACTGGTGGAAATCTACACAAAGAAAAGAACACTGTAAATGATAAAGACATGGGTAAACATCTTAGTTTTAATATTTCCTTAAAATAATTGACTGTTCAAAGTAAAAATAGTTAAGAACGTGAACACTGTATACAGATACAGAAGTAAAATATATCACAACAACATCAGGAAGGCCTTGGTGGGACAACATGGTGTCTCAAACATGGTGAGGCACAACTTGTGTTTATATAGTACAATGACCTTTTACATATCGCCAGTTTCAAAATCTTTTTCCTGAAGACTCCTACTTTCCACTCTCATTTCAGTCCTCTTTGTCACATACCTTAAACTTTAAGTTCAAAATTCACAATACAGAGTTACATAATTTGTTTATATTAATCTCATTATGATTCAATAATCAAATACAATAGAAGCAGTATTGTTATTTCAGCTTTTTTTTTTTTTTTTTGGTACTGGGGATTGAACCCAAAGGTTCTCTACTAGGAGCTAAGGTTACAGGGATGTGCCACTACACCCAGCAGATTTCAGCTCTTGATTACAATAAAGTTCCACACATATTCCAAAATTATTAGAGGTGCTTTGTAATATATTTGAACCAATCTATTATTTTTAAGTTAAAATAATTTGATCTCCTTCATTTTTCTAATCATATTTACCAAAGATAATATTTATAATACTTTTTACTATAATTTTATATTTAAATAATTTTGAAAAGTTCTTAAGACAACTAACAAATTTATTCGTGTTGACTTTTGTCTTTAATAAGGAAGTCACACACAGTTTGATAGGAAACTTAATCTGTTTCCCTACTACAATATATATTTTATGGTTATATCCAGTAAAGTGTCTTCACTGTACATCTACAAATCAAATCAAGATCAATGTATAAACTGATGTGATTCTGCAATCTGTGTATGGGGTGAAGGTGGGAGTTCATAACCCACTTGAATCAAAGTGTGGAATATGATATGTCAAGAAATTTGTAATGTTTTGAACAACCCACAATAAAAAATTTAAAAAAAATTAAAAAAAAAAAGATCAATGTATAAAAATTGCAATAAAACATGTAGGATTTGCAATATGGGATTTTATGTGAATAAAAAGTAAATACATATCTTATATATGAGAGTACATTAAAATACAGCTTTGTTAATGAACATATAATCAAGAAACTGGTGGCTTCCAAAGTATTAGTGTATTCCAAAACTATATTTAAAAATAAACTTAAAAGTAGGCATATTAATACTTCTGCAAAGAAGATGAATAGCATACAACATTTTAATGGTCCTCAAAAATACACATTTATCATTGCCAAATTCTATTATGAAGTCCTACATCAAAAAGGTAATAACTTTAACCTAACTTACACTAAAGTACATAACAAAAAAGAAAAGGAACCATTTCAAAAAAGGTTATTATAGTAAAAGGATTATAAAAAGTTTGGTAACTGGAGATGCTATTCTGAAACTTATGCTACTAGTTGAAATGTACAAGCTCCAACTTAACAAATGTTTAAAATATTTGAGTTTTTAAAACAGTGCCAAAATAAACCACAGCTTTTCTAGAGATGACATATTTAGCTAAGCACGAGCAATATAAATCTTTCAACCATTTCATGTATTTGTTTAAAAGCCTCAGAAACCACGTGCATTTCCAATAAAACACGAACAAAATGCTGAAATCACTGGAGCTCAACAGTTGACTTATAAATCAATTTTTTAAAAAGGCAAATGTGATTTTCAGTCTGAATGGGTATATCTGTATATATGAATAGATATGTGAATGGTACATAACAGTAACCAAGAACAATAATATCTGTGAAAATCTGACTTCCATCCAAGCCATATGTGAGAAGACAAAATGTGTCATGGCTATTTTATCATTTAATGCCTTATTAATCATGACTATTTGAAAATGGTAACTTTAAAAAATAATTATGATCTTTAAAAATACTACATATAAAATGTTTTTCTACATATAAAATGTGACACTATTCAATATTAAAACTACAAATCTTTAATATTCTTTCTTGTGAAATAAACTAATTATATCAATAAGTGATGTGATTATAAAAAGATTTCTTAATTTTTTTGGGGGGGAAGGTTCTGGGGATTGAACCTTGGGCATCATGCATGCTAAGTCTGTATTCTGTCACTGAGCTAAATCTCCAGCCCTCTTAAGTTTAATTGAATAAGAAAATATACAAAGGATCAATCTTATCACTGAAAATAATATAAAATATTTCTTCTATAAAATATTTAAACTGTTTTAGTTACCTTTAAATATAATGGTTTATTTATCAAAGTAGAATAAAAATATTCATATTAATGATTAATAATTTTGCTACAACTGTCTGTCTAGACAGTGCTTATAACCAATAACTTTGCTTATATATAGTTTTATCTCTAATAGCTGTCCTAGGAATTAAAGCAAGTCTTGAAGTTTATACTACTATATAAAGTACGGTGTTAGAATTTATCATCAGGCCAAGTCGAAAATAGTCCAAAGCACTTCAAGGTTATATTTTAGTGATACCTGAAGTACAGCATGCTGCTACTATCATATGATAGAGAGGTGGTCATAATATGATGTTATCTATGCATACAGTTCACATTATTGTACTTCATAGAAAGAAATGTGTACAGTCTTTAGATGGTTAGGGAATTCATATATATGTGTATAAAATAAATGGTAGAATAATAACAAAAATTACTAAAGTAAAAATCTTTACTACATTTTTTTTTTCCTAACAGAAAGGTTTGAAGACCTATAGTTGCATGAAGTATAGTTATAAGACCGTAGTTCTAAGTTTTAGCCAGTCCTTAGCAAGTTCCAAGATACTCTGTTTCCTCACGAATGGAGAGTTTTATAACAACAACAATAACACTAATACTAAAGCCCTATAATCATTATTATATAGTTGACATAAATAATTTATTATTATTATATGGTTGTTGACAGCAGCAAATAAAAAAAGATGTGAAGGATTTCATAAATCATCAAGTGTTAACAAATTTAGCATTTTTTTCTGCCTTTCCTCTGGACTACTTATTTTTACAAGAAGTGAATTCTCATGTTACTAAAGGAATTACACTTGATGACGTTTAAAGCAAACTCACAGCAACATTGCTGAGCAGAATGAAACACTTCTGGATTTGTGCTAGGATTGAATATGTGGCTACCTGATTTTCAGTGAGTAAGGCTATTTTTCATACAAAACAAATTTTGACTACTTGAAATATTGTGTTGGTCAACATTTTTAACTTAATAAATCAGTTAAGACAATATTTGGCTGTAATACTTTGCATTTGTTAATTTTGCAGATAACTAAGTCATTTTCAAGGGAATGAAACTCATTTTCAAAGGGATGGGTTATTTTTGGGAGATTATCTATGTTGAACAAAAGTAGATATTAGAATTGTTTTGTAAATTTCACTTTATAATCATATTCTGTAAAACTTCACAATATTGATTATAGGAATTGGTTGCTCTAATTATATCATTTAGGTATAGGAGGAGATGTTTGGAAACTGAAAGATATCTTGATATGGCCCTTCATGTACTTTAAAATTCCAAGGTAACCCAAGGAAAGTTAGTCTGTTCTTCAAGACTAAACTGAAAATTCAAGTTTACTTGTGATTTCTTTTAAGAGGGTTTAGGAACAAACTATTTTGTGACAAGAACTGTTCTCTACTTACCTGCATCTCTTGGATGATTTAAAGGGTGCTGTTTCTTTAAACAAGGAGTTTTTAGGGGTTTAAATTAGAGCCCAGAGACAAAACTCCATGTATGTTCAAATTATTACACATGTCTATGTTTATATAGTCACTGGCCTATGAAAAGCTATGATTCTTTTTAGAACTACAGGGCAAATCCAGTTAGTTTATTTTTAACCCCTGTTGTGCCTTATTTTCAAATTATCATCATTTAAAAAATCATTACAAGCAGGAAACATGAGTAAATTCCAAATTTTAATGCAATGGGATAATTTTGTCAGTTAATTTAATAGCTACAGATTTACTAAGGAAGGAATGGGGTGTATTTAGCATTATGATTCTTCTGTCATCTATGACAAACACTTTAAAATTTCCTGCAAAGTAAATTAAATAATGGATAATCTCTAATGGCATCTTAAAAAATGACACAATACATTGCCCTGAATATACTTATCCTGAAAACAGGCAACAGTATCTAGTTTAGCACAATCTTAAAGATAAATTAAAAATGCATGTAAATTTTTATTTGTCTACAAACCTTTCACTAATCCAATCTGTTTGTTTATTTCACCCTGTTCCTGGCATAGTCATTTCCTATTGCCCTTTCAACTTTTCACTCTAAAACAATGATGATTTTTTTGTATAGCCAAATATATAAAGTTTCAGTTTTATTCATGACATCATATGAGTAGAAGTGATGGCTATGCTTTAACTTTTAAGTTACCTCTTAAATGTTAATTAAGTTAATTCTTACCTCTTATATGAAATAAAGACAACCTGAACCAAATGCAGGTTTACTTTTGTCTAAGTCCTAATATTTGCTCATTATAATTTTATGGTATATTATATACTGAATTCCCCTCCTTTACAACAAAATTCAAACAGTAATCTATAAAAAAAGATAATCAATAAGAATACTTAGTAGATTTGATGGCTTCTTGCCTTTTCAGATAGAGACATGCTGGCACATGCTAATTTTCAAGACAAAAGTGTCCCAGACCATTAGACAGAAACTTGGCAATTTCTACAGCTTAGGTGGAGCTTAGATAATTTTCCAGTCTTAACATTAAAAATACTGACAATATGAATTTATAAGTACACATTAATAATCTTCCATTTTATTGAATACAGTCTGTATTTATTTTTAGTAAAATAAAAATCATGTCCTGATGAATGTAATTTTGATGTACTAAACTCTCATTAAAGCAAATTATACATTTAATTTGTGGCATCTATTTGTAATATTCTTTAATATTAACAAAGATTACATACGTACACTAAAGGAAGATTACAAACTCATGTCTGAACATCCTTCTTCAGTTACGAAATATACTCTATATTGGAAAATGCATTTATTTGAAGTTTTGACCTAACACAGTGGATTAAGGCTTAGACAATATTTACTTTGCTGCACTTTGATTCAGAGAGGGCCATATGTGAAGATATGATCCTGACCAACTTTACCATGTTTCTATAGTGGTCTCTCGGTAAAACAATTTATATCTCTAAATAAAAAGTTGAGATATAAAATAGCCACTACCTTATAGCTACCCATTGGTAAAAGTCTATAGTTTCATATATTTGGATAAAAAACTCAAGTCAGCAGCAAAGTGGTTAAACATTTGTGATTTGATTTTTTTTTCTCAGCTTGGAATGTGGTTGGAGTGTCCCACTTCTAACAACTGTTTGCTAAGTTAAGGCTTTTAGTGTTTACACAGTGTTGAATGAAGCAGCCTGGTCACCAGATGTGATCGCTTCCCCCAGACTGTCGTTTTTTTTTTCTGTCAGATCACTGTCCTCATGGTCCCTGTTCCAACCTTCTTCCTCAGGACGTCCACCAGCCTTTCTAACCTAAGTTGGGGGCAGGGGAAACAGGAGGAAGAAAAAAAGAAAATAAAAAGTACAATTATTGTCAGGAATAATTTGGCTGAAAAAGAATAGTATTTGCCTGTGACCAAGCAGTCCTGGTAGTCATGTTAAGAAACAAAGCATCACTGTAAATGAGAGGCACTCTTGCAGAGTGCCAAGGATTTACTTTAAGTCAGATCTTCAGATTATGCCAGTGTTAAATGCTCCAAAATATATAGGATATTCATTTCAAGACATTTGGCTACTTGCACTAAGGTTGTGAATGAATCATTTACTATGCAATGACAGCATGGCATATTAAGTGTAGAACCAGCTTCAAACTGACTTTTACCTAAGAGAAATATATGTATCTTTTCTTTTTCTCTTTCTTTTGGTGATGCTGGGGATAGAACCTGGCTGGCTAAACAAGTACTCCATCACTGAACTACATCCCCAGCCTCAGAAACATATTTCATATAGACATACTAGCAAGCTTATCCCTGCTAAATAAGCAATACATTGGTTGGCATACTGTATGATTTTTTTTTTTGAACCCAGGCCTCATGCATACTAGGCAATCTCTCTTCCACTGAGCTATACCCCTGAACCTACTGAACAATTCTTTTACATTAAATTTCTTTCTTTCCCCTAGAGTCAGCTGATGAAAATATAGATAGAAATTAGGTGGTTAGGTAGGGAAACTTTCATGTCCCAAAATATTTACAAATGATTTGACACTAGTACAACCAGATTTTCTGTACTACATTAAAAAAAAAGTTTCTATTCCTGAGTAATCAGTCTAGGAATTACCTTTATAGCTTTTTAATCAAAGAAGTATAATATTTTTAGCTGATTAAAACCTACCAATTAAACTGAAAATAGAGTCAAAAGTTCAGAAGTCTATTCTGCAGTGCTCTTAGGCTACTCTGTGGGTGACAGAACACATTCATGTGGATCAGTGAGAGTTTTGCTTAACAAAAGATCATGGAAACAGACCATTAATTGGTTTCTTCTTTTATTTTCTTCACTGAAAGCATAAAACCTCAACCAAAAATCTTACTTGATATTACACACAAATAGTCTTCCTTATAAGTGAAAATCATGCCCAGCAGTTTTCAGATACACAATCCTCAAAGCTTGGTGAGCAACATAGTCTAGTCTACTCCACAGTTTGCCTCATTTATATGGATCCATGCATGAGGGTTTTTGCAAATAAACACAGTACAGAGCTAGACACTAAAGGAATGAGGGTATTCTTGGTGTCAAACATACTTGTTTAGACTATTTGAAGACTTTCAGTAAGGAATGAACAAATCAACTGCATAATTCAGAAAACTAGTTCAGGTTTATTAGATGATTCTGCATATAGCAAAATTCTGTTAACAGAAAACAGGAATATTTCAGTGCATCAAAATCTTTGTCTTAAATAAAGTAGTGATCTTAGAATAAAATACAAATCTTGCCTGTTTATTACTATAGATTTCTTGACTATAAATTATACATAAATATTATATATCTACTAAGACCGTCTAGAGGTACTACTAGAAGATTCATGGAAAAATTCACTGCCTTCATAGATGAATCTATATTAGTTGAGCTTTTCCTCATGGCAAAAACTAGTTCTATTTGCTACCTGAATATTATACACTCTGAATATTATGTTTCATGGGACTGCAATGAATCCTTTTAGGCAAATTTTTATAAACTTTAAATTGTGGATGTGGGGGATAAAAATTTTAGTATAAATCACAAAACTACACTGTAAGTTTATTGCTAAACTCTGATAGTAACTTGAATGAACTGTTAACACAGGTTCCTGGTAGAAATCTTGACAAGCTATTATTAATACCATTTTTTTTTGTGTGTGTAAGAGTCAGAAAATATTGCTTTCAAGTTGGTTAAATACATTCCGTACTTATAATAACACTGAAGCTACTAACTAGCAAAAAAAAAAAAAACACTTCTTCATAATATAAAAATAAGTTCTACTTGTGATTATTATTACTACAAATTCAGAATCATTGGAATACCAAATTACTGAGATGAATGTGTATTGTGCTTGTTTTGGCTTCTTCATAGATAGGCTTGTCTTTCGTTTCCTTTTTATACATTAGGGCATTTTTTCCATTTAGAAGTCTTATATCTTTCTAAGGTAAGCAACTAGGAGGAAATACTTAAATATCATGCTTTGCAATGTCTCCACTGTATTTCAACAATTACTAGATCAACCACATTCTCAGTTTATCCAGGTTGAACGATTTATGAAAATTTGATCTCAGAAATGAGAAAAATGTCAATTACTTAGTTTTGCAAAAGCTTACTGACTTCTGAAATACAATAAAGCACCTATTCCTTCCTGTAAGGAATGGAATACACCTGCCAGAGACTCTGCCAACAGGAAGGTCGGTGTGTGTGTCTGCTGGAGCACCTTGCAGGATTTGCCTGCAGGCTATTCTTCACTGTCCAAATCAACAATATCTTTAAGAAAATAATATAGTTCACAAAAATAGGTTCTAAGTGCTTTACATACTACTGAATGATCTCTTCCAAAGAGCTTCATGAAATAGAAAAAAGGCTAGAGTTAGGGCTAAGAGCACTAGTTTTGGTACAATTGCATAAGAGAATTATTGACTAGACAACTTTCTCTCCAGCAAAAGCATTCCTATTATTTAGTTGTTCCCATCAAACATGTTTAACTTTTTAAAATCCTTCTTCAGCAGAAGGAACCGGAAATATCCAAGTGAGATGGATAACAATCATCCTTCCAGCAGAGAAGACAAAAATCACTAAAAATGTTCCACCTCAGGAATGTCATTAGTATCAAAGGACTTGTTCTCTTTCAATTATGGCAGAAGGATAAGAAGACTTAAAGTGTGATATGTTTTTTTCTTTTACTGCTATGGCTGTTTTGTTGGTCTTTTTTATGTTGATGTGCTTTATCATTCTTCTTTATGTCTTTTCATGCATGCCTCAGGAGATATTTGCTCCTTTGATGTCACTTAAATGATCATGACTTCCAAATCCAGAGCCCCCTATTCTAAAATTCTCTTGAGTTTCAGACTCACATATGCAACTGTTTTCAGTATATATCCTCTTGCTAATACCAGCATTATCTAAACTATGATACTCAGCATTAGCTAAACTAAAACTTAATACTTTACCTCCCACACATATTTCTGTCTTTCTTATCTTGATTACTGTGATCATTCATTTACTCAACCTTTACACTGGAAAATTTTTAGAAAAACTTGGTATTTAAAAAATTTTTTTTCACTCATTTCAACTTGAACCTATGAAAACTCAGAAGAAATAATGAAAACATTCCAGTTCATCTAAAAATGTCATTTTCATTATATATATATTTTTTGTTCAGGTACTGGGGATTTAATCCAGAGCCTTGTATGTGCTAGTTGAGCACTTTGTTATTGAGCTATACCCCCAGCACTCATGTGAATTTTAGAAAGATTACACTGGGAAGAATGTATAGATGCAACGGAAACTTACCTTAGCCTAGAGGTAAGAACACCAGATGGCTCCTTATTAAAAAAAATCCTGGGGTACAACAATGTGAATGTACTTAGTGCCACTTAGTTAAAATGGTAAATTTTATGTTACAAATATTTTACCACAAAATATTATAGACTTGAAGAGCAGAGCAGCAATGTGAATGGGAAGAAAGAGATAAAAGATATCTAGGTTACAGGATTAAAAAGACATGAAGGCTGACTCCCTGGTGTCTGTTCTAGGTAAATAGTGATACCCTAACCAAGGCAATGGAGAGGAAAAGCAGATTTCTGCCGGGGAGAACATGTGTGTGAGGATGAGTTCATTCTGTTACTTACATTTTAAGTACTGATGAAACATGTAAGTGAGGATGTTAAATAGGTGGTTGGATATAAGAGTTCTGTTAAAGAAAGAATTTTATATAGATTTCAGCTGAGTCAATAAGTGTTTAGTGGGTAATTCTTATGTAAGAGACATTGTTTTAGGCTTTGATTATTCAAAGAGCAGGTCATGGTCCTTACTTATAAGGATCAGCAAGGTGGGAAAATAGACCTTTATACGGTTAACACCAATACATTATTGGTAAATGCTGTAATAAAAGAATAAACACAGGTATTAAATAGAACCTAGCTTGGAAAGGAGAGGAGAGGTCTGTAAAGGTTTCCAGATAATGACTGTTAAGTTTTAAATGAAAAGAAGGAAATTATCACCTCAAGAAAAGGTGGAGTGAAGACAGGGCTAGGATGAGCATTTCAGGCAGAGGAAATAATTCATGAAGGTTCAGGGGTGGGAAAAACTTGATGTGTATCAAGCACAACCAATGGCATCATTTCTCAGGATGGTGAGATAAGAGGTGCAAGATGGCAGGTGGGTAGGTCAAGAATAGGTCTTACTTTGCTCACAATTAAAGCCATGGGAATGGAAATGTTTAGAGAGGGAAATAAAACAGAAGAAGACAGTGAAAGAGGATAGAACCAAAATGAATCAAATATGTAAGAGAAAGAAATCAGGGAAAGAATTTGAGAAAGAATAGTCAGAGAAGTAAAAGATGGACAGCGAGTAGAAGTACAGAATGGAAAGATGAGAACTTCAAGAAGGGAATGATCAATAAGGTTAAATGAGTGCTTAAATAAGATCCAAGTGAAAAATACCTATTTGATTAAACAGGAAAGGATAACCTTTTCAGTGCAATTTTAATGATTCAATAGAAGTGGGATGAAGCATGAGTGGAATGTGAAAAAGGAAAGGTGAAGGATAAACCTTTCTATAGGAACTTGGCTAGAAAGTAAAGAGGATTATAGTTATAGGAAATGTTTGGCTAAGGAATTTTTTTAAAAAATGGAAGATGTGAATATATTTGTGGATTATGGAAAAGAAGACTATGGAAAGATTATAACATAAGGGAGAAAGACGATATTTTTTAAAGTAGGGTCACAGAGGATGGAGTCATAGGCATGATTTGTAGGATAATCCTATAAAATATGACTGGACAACTTTTCCTCAGAGACCAAAAGGAAAGACGTGGGATATTATAGCTGTGGATAATTTTGTAGGTGTGAGGAAGGAAAATGACAGAAATTAGGCCTGCAAGATTCTGTTCTTCCCATGGAGTAGGAGACACAGATCTCTGCTGAAAGTACAGGGTGAGGAAAAAGGGTAGAAGAGAATAGCGAGGGTTTAGTAAGAAAAGAAAGAGAAGTATCAGGCTATGTAAGATGACTATTAGGTGGTATTGACAGTCTACCTATAGCTAGAATTACCATTTTGTAGAAGACATTGATCATCATAGTAATATCACTTTATTTCCTCATTAGCTCTGTATACTGGGGGTAGATATGGAGAGGGCAAATTATATAAGAAATTCAGAGTTTATGACTTGTATAACAAATGGGCTGAGAAAGATACGGGGATTAAAGAGACTGAGTATCCTGGGGAGACAGATCAAACCTAGATTACAGATTACGTAGAGAAGAAAGCAAGTCTAGAAAAGACTGTTAGTCTAGGGAAAAAATGGAGGGAGCAATTGACTGCATGTTTTAATCTGTGTTGAGGCTAAAATGCAAGAGTCTTTGGAATAATATTGTGGTTATTATCAGAGAGGCTATTTGGGTCTTAAGATTTCAGATGTAAAAAAATTTTGACTGATGACAAGGACTGGGGTGCAGTTTAAGTGGAGAAGAGATAAAGGTCATTAACATTCAGGAGGCAAAACAACAACACAGGTTGTTGACACTGATAATGAAGTTTCTTAGCATGAATGCAGAACTTGGGGTAGAGAGGAAGGAATTGAATCAGGTGCCTGAGACCGACATTAAATGAATAGCATTGACAGGAGATCAGTAGAAATCATTAAAGAAGAGGAATAGGGATGATCAGATTAGATGATGTAAGCCTTAAGGAAGGAAGTGTTTTTACATGGATGAAGAAGATATGAAGTTATAACAGGGAGCCAGAAGAGCTCTACTTCTTATTATGTAGGGTATGGGAGAAAGACTAGTGTGTATTGGGTGGCTTAAGAACAAATGTCTTTGGTCAGGTCAAATTTCAGGCACAAAGTGAGTGTGTCGCCTTCAGTGCAGAAGTTGTGGACAGACATGAGGTTGTAACAATGGAAAGAAGGTTCCAGAAGGAAGACGGAAAAGAGCTAAGAGTAGAGCAAAAAAGGAGGAGAGAATACTAGGAAAGAAGAAGCAAAGAATTGTGTGAGAGGACAGATAATTGATGGGGCTTACCCACTCTCCCATGCAGAAGTTGTGACTAATGAAATACAAAACTTGCTCAGTTTTAGCCATAGCTAAAAAGATAAAAATACAGACTAAGATACACAGAAGATTCATACAAAATGTGCATATATACATATTTAGGCATATATAAAGACATGCTCATATAAATATGAACACATATGCTTACAAAAGCACACATAAGAAAAAAGGAAATATCAAAGAGGAAAAGAATGTAGTTGAGAAGGAAAAAAAGGAAGACTAGTCACATTTGAAAAAGACCAGGAGAAAGTTGATAAGTGAAAAGGTGACAGTAGAAGTAGATGGGAGAGTAGGTTAAAAAGTCATGGTGAATAAAGTAGAAACAAAAATTAGTAGAAAATGAAAAGAATGTCGAGTTGAATATTAATTAGCTTCTCAGAAAATTATTCCTTCTTTCAATAGAAAATTTGTTTTCTATTCCACTATTTGGAAGATTAATCATTACCTCATTGACTTCCTATATGAGGAACTGTTAAAATGTTGAAAGAGTTAGCATATTTTTTTCTGAGTGTGTGTGTGTGTGTGTGTGTGTGCTTTTCCAGGAGAATGCTTCTAATCTTCAAATGGCTTTGTAAATTAAAGTTAACAGACTGCTTACCATTACTTGCTGTTCTTTGTGTATCTTTGTAGCATGCCACATCTTTAAAATATTGAGCCCTATGTAGTAATCCAGTCTGGTCATCACCAAGGTAAGCAGAACTTATCTCTCTCTTGATCAGGAAGGACATTCACTTCTACTGTAATGATGCCATGTTTCACCACTGGCTTACATTGAGCTTTGGGGCAAATGATTCACACACTAATACTCCAGCCTGCTTTGTTGGCAAAGCCAAGCCAAGTCTTTCTTTTTGTCATATACAATTACTATTTCAGTTATTTATTGCTGCATAATAAACCACCTACACGTTACTGACTTGAAACAATAGCTAATTTATTTAATCGCGTCTATTTGGGCTTGGTTCAGCTGGGCTGCTCATCTGCTAGTCTTGCTTGAAATCATTCATGCAGTTGTAGTCAGCTGGGGCTACGTGGCATATGCCTCACAGTTACTCCTGACTTCTTGCTAGGACTTTCTCTTTACGTGGTACCTTATTCTCAAGTAAACAAGACCAGATTTACTAACTTAGTGAGTGGAAGTTAGTAATACATAATAAATGGAATCAGTGAGGCCCTTAAGGCCTTGTTCTGAAGTTATAAAACATCACTTGTTTATTTTTTTGGTCAAAATAAATCATAGTGGGGCTGGGGCTGGGGCTCAGAGGCAGAGCACTTGCCTAACATGTGTGAGGCACAGGGTTTGATCCTTAGCACCGCATACAAAAATAAATAAAATGAAGACATGCTGTCTGTCTACAACTACCCCCAATTTTTTTTTTTTTTTAAATCACAGCTTGCATAGATTCAAATGATGGGGAAATGGATTCTTCCTCTTAACAGGAGCAGCCGCCCCCCAAAATTTGTGACCACATTTTATTCTACTGTGATAATGATCTTAAATGTAAGACTTTACGTTTTCCCTGTAAGAGCTAGTTGGTAATTCTAACTTATTTTCCCAGCAACTATTATGTCTTGTATCCTTAAGTCGCCTATCACTTCTTGTACTTTTAATAAGACCACTGTTATTGCTTTTAACATAGGAAATGAGAAAAACGTTGAACAGGAAAAATCAAGTATAAGGAGGAAAACTCTTAGAACCTTATAGAATATAATATGTATAAATATTCAATTAGTTATGACTTCTCTGAACTGTGCAATAATTTTTGGTCTTGTCCACAAAAATATTTTGAGACAGTTTGTCAAATACTGCTGAAATCAAGATATATTAGAGTTGTATTATTTCTCTTTACCAACTAGCTATAGAGGTTGATTCCTAAGATGTAGCTAGGCCCATTAAATAGGAACTAGAATCAGCTTGGCTGCCACAACCTATTAAGTTCTTAGTGAGCAGATTAGTGAAAGACCAGGTGGGTCTAGCTAAACTAACTGTATTGGATGCAAGATGTTATCCTGAGTCACTGGCAATTATTTGAGTTAGGGTACCAAAGGGTTTAATTTGAGCTTTTACATATATCCAAAACCAAAATCATACAGTTCCATGATCTGTGACATGGGATCAAGAGTTTCTGAGCTGTGATGATATTTGGCAAATGTAGTGTTAGTAGGTCACTGCTTACTAAAGTTGATATTATTCCTATTATGATTCACAGTACATAGCACTTTAAATTAAATTTTAATGACTAGTGTACCTTCTTCTCAACATTTGAGATAAACTCACTTCAAAACTTCAAATATATTTGAAGGTTCAAAACATATTCACTTCAAAACTGGTTTTGACTTTATAAAAATCAAATCATAAATTTTAAAATATTACAGTTTGATAATACTGTGATGACACTGTGATTATTGATTCTGCCTTACCAAAAAAGACAAGTTTACTATTAAATGGAAAAGGATTTATAAAGTGATCTTGTTTTATAAAATTTTAAGCCTAAAACATTTTTGTATCTGTTAGCAATCTCAGTGCTTTTTATTTTTGTGGTTTTGGGAATCAAACACAGGGCCTTGTGTATGCTAGGCAAACACTCTACCACTGAGCTACATCTTTAGCCCTTTTTAGAATTTTTATTTTGAGACAGGGTCTTGCTAAATTGCCATGCTGACCTTAAACTTGGATTCCTCCTCTTAAATCTCCTGTATCTGGGATTACAGGTGTGTGCCACCATTCCTGCCCTAGCAATCTCACTGTAAATAATGGGTTGTGGTTAATTTCAGCATGAACATAATTTATTCATTTAGAATTGCATATTATATCAAGTTAAGATAAAATTCCAACAGTAATTATACTAGGAAAAGTGAGAAAATTGATACTAGCAGAAATATAGAAAGCCAAAATGATTATAAAATGCCAATTTACTAAAGGAAAAAGAGGGTAGAGGGCAATTATTTACTACATAAATTCATGTCAAAATATTTTTAAAAGGACATTACAAACATTTTATCATAAATAGGTAATAAAAAGAGACCCTAAATGAATATTACTTTAAAGAGTTTTATCCCGAACAAATTGAAAAACTATTGTTTAATTCTTGGAAAATATTACCAATGTTTTTAAATCTTCCTTAACAAAAGACTGCATTAAAAATCTTAGCCTAGTTAATGTGTCATTGAAAGTCTACATGGATATGCTATAACAGAATAAAGGTGGCTTCTCTGTTAATCCTCATATCAAGATCTTTGAGATTAAGAAGAAAACAAAGAATGTATTTAAAAAAGGTCCTCTTACTACCTACTTTATTTACTGTGTTCGGATCTCTTCAGTATCTTGTTAATGTTATTGGACATAAAATTTTTTATCAGTACAAAAATGCTATAACACTTGGAGTGAGACTATGTAGGTTGAAGCAGAGTATATACTTGTGTTTTATTTAAAAAGCCAGTCTTCATCAGAAGCATTGTATTCTTGGCTCTAGTTTTTGACCTAAAAATGATGAGTCCCAAATCAATACTGTAAACAAATAAACATGTTTTTTCACACCCTTCACTATCTCAAACAGAAGACAATGGTTATAAAGTAAAGCTTATAAAATTATCATGGCTTTCAAAATGATTTTGGGTCATTTCTTCTCTACACCTCTTATCAAATGGTCAAAGTAACTTTTATTTAGGCTAGTCATGGTATAGAACTGTGAAAATGGAAGTTTTCCTTTATTTCTCAGAGTGAAGGCTAAAAGAACTTGGTAATAATAACGATTAAAATGGAATTCCAATAGCATTAAGCATTAGAGAATCAGAGAGAGAGAGAGAGAGAGAGAGAGAGAGAGAGACACTAAAAAAACAGAAATTTACCAATGACACATTTCTTCTTCACATTGAATAATCTAGTTTCCTCATATTATCCTCTCAATAATCTGCCGCAGTCTGGCTGGGCACAATTCAGGAGCCACTTGTCAAAAGAAACGAACTTTATTTTTAGAACCACACATGCCAAACAAAACAGCTCCTCAGGAAAACCTTCAGAGCCCAACTGCCACCACCGGCTTCCCACAAGCCTCTCCACCTCCCCCACTCCTCCTGCTCTTGAGGCCGATTGGCTGGGTCGCGTGGGCGGAGCCAAAAAAGTCCCCCAATGAGCAGCTCCGTGGTCTGAAAGGGCAGGGAAACAGCCCAATGAGCATCACGGCAGATGAGCCAATCAGTTGGCAGCTAGAAGTTGCTGGGGCGGCTGTGAGCCAATCATCAGCTGGCAGCTGGAAGTTTGCTGGGGCCCCTTCGCCTGTGGCTCTCAACAATAATCCTTAACACATTCCCTAACTTTTTGACACAATGTTATTCACAAAACAAAAAGGGCATCTGCATTTATATATTTTATTTAACTCAAATACGTGAATCTCTGATGGAGGAATTTCAAGTATCAATGATAGTTATTAAGCTAAATATATTTTGAGATTTGCTTTTTTTCTTAAATGTGACTGTCGTCTCTGTCTACATATAAGATTGTCACTATATGTCATCAATTGACACTATTGGCCATATCTAACATGTATAAAAAAAAAAAACAGAGAGAAAAATACCCAGAAAAATTGGGAAATAAAGCCATTTACTTTTAAAGCATCATTACTACTTAATAATTAGTATGTTGATTTCTACCATAATTTTCAGACTAATCAAGTCTAATTCAATTCTTTCCCCCCAAATATTTTACTATATAAAAAGATATCTAGAATTACTGGAATGAAGCATAAAAAGAAATGATATGGTTAGGTTAATTCAGCTCCTCATATACAGTTATATAAATTATTATCATTCATTCATTCAGAAATATTTAACCAATATTTTGTGAATGACACTTTTCTTTTTTCTTTTGGTACCAGGGATTGAACTCAGGGACACTCAACCACATCCCCAGCTCTATTCTGTATTTTATTTAGAGACAGGGTCTTACTGAGTTGCTTAGCACCCTGCTGTCATTGAGGCTGGTTTTAAACCTTTCAGCCTTCCAAGCTGCTGGGTTTCCAGGCATACTGTGAATGGCACCTTTTAAACAGTCATTCTACACAGGTTTTTAGGGGGTATCTATTGTACGTACATGTCATATGAAGTCTTTTTACTGAAACAAAATTGTAAACATAGACCATGGGAAGGGGTTCTTAGCCATATTGAGCTATGAAATAATAAGATTCCTATGATTCCTTCTCAAGTGGTTCTAAGATTTTAAATATCGTGGAAAGAGAGTGAGGACATAGGAAAATAGTGAGAATGTGGGAATAAGCTATATAGACCTCACAATTTCTGGATTATTTTATTTATCGTGCGTTATTTATCATCACTTTTAGATTCATATTAACACTAAGGAATTGCTTTGCACCTTGAAATTAAGCAAGGAACATAGATTTATCTTTCAGATTAAGTGGATTATAGAAAAATCTTGGTACATGTATATTCAACAGCACTTAGATTACATACATTCCTTATTCAATGGCACTAAGACCCAAAGTAGACAAGGCACTGAAAAGTTACTTGTATTTTATACATAGACTAATATTTACTCTTAGGTAAACTTGGAAAAATAAGGCTCACTAATCAATCAGTATTTGGATTAATAATAAAGATAATATCAGACATAAAACATAACAATTTGTAAAACTGCATTCTTTCATTTTAGCCCATTTAAAAATTAGAACTTGAGAGCTGGGGTGGTGGCTCAGTGGTACAGCACTTGCATAGCATGTGCAAGGCACTGGGTTCAATTTTCAGCACGCAAATAAATAAATAAAATAAAGGTCCATTAATAACTAAAAAAATTTTTAAAAAATTAAAAAATAAAATAAAAATTAGAACATGAAGAGGTATTAAAGTGATATTTCCTTCTTTGTAGTATCTCTAAGGTAGTTTTATTTTAATTCTCATATTTTAAAATAGTAACTTCCTATAATTTTGCCCAGGGATTAAGATTTTGCATATGTACATTTTTTTTTTTTTCAGTACTGGGAATTGAATCCAGTGGTGCTCTACCAGTAAGTCACATCCTAGCTCCTAGCTCTTAAAACAAACAAACAAAACCACTTTTTTTTTTTTTTTTTTTTTGAGACAGAGTCTTATTAAATTTCCCAGGTTGGGCGTGAACTTGCTATCTTCCTGCCTCAGCCTTCCAAATAGCTCAGATTACAGGAGTGCACTACCTTGTCTGGTTTAATTAGTACTTCACAAATTAGATGTCTAGATTGTCCACTGAATTCCAGTTAGTCCATGGCAGTAGCAGTGCAGTAGATGACACTATTAAGAAAGTATTAACAGAAGATAATAGAGCTATTTTTCTTAAGCCTCTAACTTAACATTAGAAAGTGATCTAGGTAACAGAATGAATTAAGTGATAATTTTATTGGGTTCTTTTACTTTGCATATAAAAGGATATTTAAATCATATATAAAATGCCCAGGAAAACTCAACACCAGTAACAATTTATCATTTGGCATTATTGGCTGGATCTAATGTGTTAAAAAGAAAGTGGGGGCCCCCCATTGGGAAATACAGCCAACAATATTTAGTTTTAAAGCTAAACCTACTTAATAATTAGTGTGTGTTGATTTCTATCATAACTGCCAAATTAATCAAATCTAATATGATCCTTTCTCCCAAACTATTTTGCTGTGTAAAAAGATGTATAGAATTATTGGAATAAAGGATAAAAAGAAATAATGAGTGATAGAGTGCTTGCTTAGGATGTGTGAGGTCTTGGATTCATTCCCCAGTACTGAAAAAAGAAAGGTAGGAAGAAAGAAGGGTAGGAGGAAGGAGCCCCATGAGGCCTCATAACATGGGTAGGGACAACATATATTTTGTTCATCATTGTATATTTTCTTTTTTTTATTGGTTGTTCAAAACATCACAATGCTCTTGACATATCATATTTCATATATTTGATTCAAGTGGGTTATGAACTCCCATTTTTACCAAATGTACAGATTGCAGAATCACATTGGTTACACATCCACGTTTATACACACTGCCATACTAGTGTCTGTTGTATTTTGCTGCCTTTTCTATTCCCTTCCTATCCCCCTCCCCTCCCCTTCCCTCCCATCTTCTCTCTCTACCCCATCTACTGTAATTCATTTCTCTCTCTTGTTTTTTTTTTCCCTTTCCCCTCACATCCTCTTATATGTAATTTAAATAGCAAAATAGGCTTCTGCATCTTCTATGGGAGAAGGATCAGAGTCACAAATAAGAATAAGAATTATGAAAAACAAATGATAATTATTTTAGCTATTAGACTCAAAATTTATTTGATTTTTAAGAAACAAAACAGGGTACATTAATAGTATTTTTTTTAAAAAGGATGTTGATTAGTAGGAAATTTCCTCTTTTTTTCTTATTTTGGCATTTGTGTTTTGGCCCTGTTCTCCAGCTTCTAGGACAATCCATTTGAACATCTGCTTTAGTAACACCTGAAATCTCATAGAAAACATTTATTTCTTTTAGTCTGAAATGGTTTTAATTTAAACATCACAATTCCATTATTTTTAGGTTTTTTTGTTAAAAATTAGGAGTGACAAGTTATTTCCTTCTTAAATACTGTTTTTAAATCTACTCAACTATATTGTCCTTAATGTCTTTTTTTCCTATGTAGAATTAAGCCTTGGTTTCTAGATAAGCATATAATGAATAGAAGCATGAAGTATAATCTCATTCATGATATTTCTAGACATTTAGGTAGTCACAGCTTCTTTTTGGCAGTTGAAAGTTGTATGTTACTAGACTTAGATATTTTATAGAGTCCTAATTTTTTTTGCACTGAGATCCATCTTTGTAAAACATCAAAATTTAGTTAAGTAACATAACCATGAAAAGGCAGATTATTTTGAAATTTTTATGATGCATACTTAATACAGAATATACTTCATTTAAATAGTCATGTTATCACAACAACATAGAATATGAAAATGTTATAAAGGCCTATGCCACTTATGTTGAAGAATGGAACAGGTTTACATATTCAGTTATCTGAAATAGTTTGTATTACAAATATGTACTATACATTTGTTTGTACTTTGTAGATAAAGAGTTCTGGATGCATACAAAGACTAGAGTTTCTGACCAAGTTTCATTTTTTTCTGATTTCTGATTTTATATGCCACTTGTAAATGTAATTTCCATTCTTTAATATCCATTCACTTCACAGTTAATACTTTTTGAGCACCATAGATGACTTGAAATTAAATCACATACATCTTTCTTTTATGTGTTAAAGTGTAGTATTAAGGATTAATAGGCTTTCTTTTTAGTATCTAGATTATTCCTCGGTAGCAAGATAGTGACATAGGGACACATTAACTTTCGAATTGACAGAACACTCTTCACTAAACTGCATCAAAGACTAACAGTCTTAAATATGAATTATACTTATATTCAAACTTATTTATAGTGAGTAATTTATTAGCAAAGGTGGATTTTTTATGTGTTTTCTTTTAGACTTACATCATTTGTACTGTTAATAATATAGATCTTTATATTCCAGAAACTACTTGAAATTGGCAACACAGACAATATAGACTCATTTACAATGATTATGATTCATAGAGTACTAGAGTATATGCTGAAAAGCCAATGACAACTATTCTTTTATCTTAATTGGCAGACAATAGCCTCAAGCTTGCCTTCTGATAAAATCCCTAAGGATTTTCCAAGATTCGATAAAACATGATATATGAATATTATAACGGATGGTGCTTTTCTTTAGATTAGTTTAGGTTTAGGCAATGTGTACTGTCGACCTCCTCTGGTATGTGTTTTGTTACCTAAACTTTGGAGCAAATTGCCTGGTAACATTAATGAATAATTGCTATAAATCTTTGCTAACAGCTCATTCTCTTCCTGTGCATTTTTTAAACAAAATAATTAGTACAATCCTCTCTACATGCTGCTTTCAGCTGCTTATATCTGGACTTTTAAACATTCACACACCAGGCTGGTTCAGATAATTCTTCCCAACCTGAATGACATCAGTTCAGGAACTGATCTGCTGTTTGCCCAGCAGAAGAGTTACATATTGCCTTTTGAAGAGTGACACCTCAAGCCGCAGCCTTGACATTTGGCCTATCTTTGAATGGCTTGAGATACAGCTCTTAAGATAATCTTTATGATTCAGACTAACTTTGGACATTCTGACTTTTAGTACTAAACTCTGCAGAAAGAGTTTAATTATGTAGGAAATGGGGTTATAGAATCTAAATTGCCATCGTTCCAGAGAAATTCTCATGGGTATTTCTATTACTCTCAGAGAAGAATCCGAAGAAGCCTTCCCCTTCTTTGGCTGTTCAGTTTCTGGAAGCCAATTTTGATGAGTTTTATATCTGCCACCTGGCAGTACTGTTCCCAAACTCAACTTAATATTTTTTCTCATAAGTTTATAAGTTAGGGATACACAAAAAGAAAGTGAAATTAGTTCTTAGCATTGAACTAAAGACATTCTATTAATGGCACTGCGTTGTCCCTATCAGGCAGAAAACCTTAAAACACTGACATCTTTACCTTTCACATCTCTTCACCAAATCTTATTTTCTCAATAGTGTTTCTGACATGAATCTCTTCATTCTGTTCTAACTGCTACCAGTCCACACCAGCACACCATTTGTCTTATTATTATACTATGTTATTATGATTGTTACTTAGCTGGTACTTTGGCCTCTAACACCAACTACTTCAATTAATCCTCCTAAGCTGAGACAGAAACTGATGTTCCTAACATGATATTTTCATCCAGTTATCATTGCTGATGTTAAAAACTCTATAATGGGTTCTAATTCCCTATCACATGGAATCTAGATGTCTTTGCATATCTTGAGGGCTCTCAGTAATTCAGACTTGCATCACCTATCTGATGTCATCCCATAGGAACTTCTATTCCTGCAAGACCGACTTCTGGACCTCTCTGTGCTTTATTTATGCTGCTTTTCTCCTCTCTGTTAACCTCTCTTTCCCTTCTGCTTATTCATATCCCACCCATTCTCCATGGCTGAAACCTTCCTTCTCAAATGATATTACCTGCACTGAACAATGAACAGATTACTTAGTACCAGTCTATCCTATGAAATAAAAAATAAACGATGCAGAAAATATAAATATATTATGACAAGATTGTTTTTATCTCAATGATGTCACTTGTACAAATCTGTGCATTCTTCAAATTATTTAGCTATAAGTACTTTAAATGTAGCAGTATTTTGAAAAAGAAAAAACAAAAACCCAAATTAACTACTAATGCTATAAACATCTTGTGGACAATAGATGAATGACACACTTTCAATATATCTCACCAAATTCAAAACAGTGCTAATACATGACACAGTTTTTTGATTAGTTGTCTTTCTGTTTATCTTGTAGTAACAGAAAGAGATGAAAATAAACCCCAGTTTACTGCTTTTCTTTTCCCTCAACTTGGTCCATGTTTTTCACTAAAATTCTCTCTCTTTCCAAAATGTGATAAGATAAATTTTGAACACTAAATTGAGTAATAAAAACCAATTTTTATGTTTACCATGAAATGGCAAGAAAAAAAGATGATGGAAACTTGAAAGAACACGTGGAAGGAGTTTATTTAATTTTTTTGGTACTGGGGATTGAACCCAGGGCTGTTCTACCATTGAATTACATACCCAGTCCTTTTTATTTTGAGATATTTTTATTTTATTTTGCTAAGTTGCTGAGAGTCTCCCTAAGTTGCCAAGGCTGGTCTTGAATTTGTGATTCTCTTGCCTCAGCCTCCCAAGCTACCACAATTACAAGCATGTGCCACCATGCCTGGCTTTCTTATGCTTAATTGTCACCTTTGTGCCAAAAATTTCCAAATGTGTAGTGCTTGTAACATTAAGTTCATACACACAAAGACTTTAATCATTCACTTTAACCTGTCAAAAGTGCTGGTCCACTATGTTGATGTGCTTACTGAGAACAGAGAGTGACTTATATCTTTAAAACAAACTATTACCCTTTTCTAAACTTTTCTCTCAATGTACTCAAATGATGGCAGGCAGATCTTTGATGGGACACTCTGCCTTTTCCATCTTCCAAAGCCTAATTTTGCTTTGTTATGTACCAGTGTCTTTGAAGGGTTATGAAAAACCTGCGCCCTATTTTTCTTTTCCATGCAATTAAAAGGGAGTTAAAATCTGTACTTCTTCAATGGTATATCTACAGATATCTATTTAAATGATTTATGGTACAACCATACAAGAGATTTAAAGGCACTTAAGATTATATATGACAGAAAGATGTCATTTCATAAATGTGTCAAAATGTTAAGTGATACATTTAGTTTATAAAATTGTAAGTATTATATAAAACATTTTGTAAAAATGCCAAGTTATGAATATTATGGGTAAGTAAGCATTTCCAAATGTTTAGCCTATCAAGATATTTAATATTTCTTTAAATCAAGATAAATACATGAGGGCTGGGGATGTGGCTCAAGCGGTAGCACGCTCGCCTGGCATGCGTGCGGCCCAGGTTTGATCCTCAGCACCACATACAAACAAAGATGTTGTGTCCGCCGAAAACTAAAAAAAAAAAAATAAATAAATATTAAAAAAAAAGGAGAAGGGAAAGTCTATTTAAAAAAAAAGATAAATACATGAACATAACTACTAAAGATAACAAGTGGGTATTTAAGAGAGAAAAATGTAACCTATTTTTTTTTCTTTTCTCATTCTCAATTTTTGCTGAACTTTCCACAGGTTTGGATATTTATAAGCCTGACAGAGAGAATGAAGCTTAAAAGTAGCTGTAATATTTATATTCAGAAATATATACTATGTATATTTTATAATTTTACTTCATAATAGCTATAAGTTTCCCAGAAAGAAAAACTAAGGGACCCATGGTTCACAAAGATGGAAGAACTACTTACTTCATTGTTTTTAAACAACATAAATCAAGACCCTACAATTTTCCTAATTAAGTCTTTACAATATTTAAAAAGACTATTTGAACCTAAAGAAAGATTTCCTTTACAGTCAGGGATATCTCAGGTGCTTTCCTTTAATCTCCCACACCCAAATGAAGTCAATCTAGCATCTAAGAGTTCAGACCTCTCATTACGTTTTGATCCTGTTTGTTTTATCCTTGAAGGATATTTGTTTTGGAAGAAGAGATTTATGGCTGAAGGACTATGACTAAATAGTTTATTTGCTAAGATAAACCAATCTGAATTGGCATTAAAGTATTAAAACTATTATCTACTGAACTAATTAATAAAAACTCCTTACTAAAAGAAAACAAAAAGTACACAAAGATCACATTGACAAATAATTCTAGTGTTTTTTTTTTTCATATGTAGATGTGCGCGTTTTGCTGGGGATTGAATCCAGGGCCTGTGCATGCCAGACAGGTGCCCTACCACAGAGCCACACCCCCAGCCTTCTAATGCTCTTTTTTTTTTTTGCGGTAATCATAAATACTTATAAAAATAAACCTTAAATAAGCAACTCAAAAGGAGGCCAGTTGCCTCAGTTGTCATAAAACACCACAATCTATCAAATAAACCTGACAGAGTAAAAGAAAAATAGAAATTCTCTGTTGAAAAAAAAAACTAACCTACACAAATTTAAGCATGGACAAATACTTACAGTATATACAATAAAAAACTAATTTACCTACTAGTCAAAGTGTCTTTAGAAATAAATAAAAACGGATTCACTGTCCAATATGAAAATGCAAACAGGTCATTAATGGGCAGTTCATATCAAAAGAAAAATACATTGTTAATATAAAAATCTTTAACCCTATTCATGAAGAAATACATGTTAAAATAAGGCACAATTTTTTACCTCTCAAATGGGAAGGTTAACAAATTACTATATAGTGAAGACTTGGGGAAGTGAGCATTCGCATAGATTGCTTACTGTGTATGCGTTTTTTTTTTTAACAGTTTAAATTTGTTTTAATTAGTTATACATGACAGTAGAATGCATTTTGACACATCATACATAAATGGAGTTATTTCTCATTCTTCTGGTTGTACATGATGTAGAATCACACTGGTTATGTAGTCATATATGCACATAGGATAATAAAGTCCGATTCATTCTACTATCTTTCCTACCTCCCACACCTCCTCCCCTCCCTACACTCGCCTCTGCCTAATCCAAAGTAATTCTATTCTTCCCTGCGTCCTCACCACACACAACTTATTGTGACTTGGCATCTGCATATCATAGAAAACATTTGGCCTTTGTTTTCTTGGGCTTGGCTTATTTCACTTAGCATGATATTCTCTACTTACAAATGTCATAATTTCATTCTTCTTTGAGGTCAAATAATATTCAATTATGTATATATACCATATTCACTTCATACACTCATTAGTTGAAGGACACCTAGGTTGGTTCCATAGTTTGGCTATTATGAGTTGAGCTGCTATAAACATTGAAGTGGTCACAACTGTAGTCTGCTGATTTTAAGTAGTCTGGATATAAACTGAGGAGTGGGGTAGCTGGGTCAAATGGTGGTTCCAGTCCAAATTTTCTGAGGAATCTATACCACTTTCCATAAGGGTTGTAGTACCAATTTGCAGCCCTACCAGCAATGTATGGGTGTACCTTTCCCCCCAAATTTATACAAATTTAAACAGTTTAAAAAAATAACATTTATTGTTGTTTGTATTCTTGATAATTGCCATTCTGACAGGAGATGAGATCTTATAGTAGTTTTGATCTGCATTTCTTTAACTGTTAGAGATGTTGAACATTTTTTCATATACTTATTGATCGATTGTATTTCTTATTCTGTGAAGTGTCTGTTAAGTTCCTTAGTCCATATATTGATTGGGTTAAGTTTTTTTTAGTTCTTTATATATCCTGGAGATTAGTACTCTATCTGATATGCATGTGCTAAAGATTTTCTCCCACTCTGTAGGCACTCTCTTCATGTTATTGTTTCCTTTGCTGAGAAGCTTTTTAGTTTGAATCCATCTCATTTATTGATTCTTGATTTTACTTCTTGCTCTTTAGGAGTCTTGTTAAATCCTAAGCTGACATGGTAAAGATTTGGGCCTACTTTTACTTCTGTTAGGTGCACGGTCTCTGTTCTAGTGCCTAAGTCTTTTATCTACATTGAGTTGAGTTTCTTGCATGGTGAGAAGTAGGGTTTAACTTCACTTTGTTATATATGGATTTCCAGTTTTCCCAGGACCATTTGTTGAAGAGGCTATCTTTTCTCCAGTGAATATTTTTGGTGCCTTTGTCTAGTATGAGATAACTGTATTTGTGTGGTTTGTCTCTGTGTCTTCTGTTCTGTACGATGGGTCTATATGTCTGTTTTGGTGCCAATACCATAGAGTCTTTGTTACTATGTATGACTCTGTAGTATAGTTTAAGGTCTGGTATTGTGATGCCTCCTTCTTCACTCTTCTTGCTAAGGATTGCTTTGGCTATTCTGGGTCTCATTTTTCCAGATGAATTTCATGACTGCCTTTTCTAGTTCTATGAAGAATGTCATTGGGATTTTAATAGGAATTGCATTAAATCTGCTTAATGCTTTTGGTAGTATGGCCATTTTGACAATGTTAATTCTGCCTATCCAAGGGCATGGGTGATCTTTCCATCTTCTAAGGTCTTCTTCAATTTCCTTCTTTAGTGTTCTGTAGTTCTCATTGTAGAGGTCTTCCACCACTTTGGTTAGATTGATTCCCAAATATTTTATGTATTTTTGAGGCTATTTTGTATGGGGTAGTTTTCCTAATTTCTCTTACAGTGGATTCACCACTTATGTATAGAAATGCATTTGATTAAATGGAGCTAATTAAAATATATACTACCTCACATACTTATCATCTTTTGTAGTGAGAATACTTAAAATCTACACTTTCAGCAATTTTCAAATGTGTAATATGTCATTATTAACTGTAGTCATCGATTAAAATATATTTAAAAAAAAGAAATGCATTTGATTTATGGGTATTGATTTTATATCCTGTTACTTTGATGAATTCATTTATTAGTTCTAGAAGTTTTCTGGTGGAATTTTTTGGATCTTCTAAATGTAGAATCATGCCATCAGCAAATAGTAATAGTTTGAGTACAAGTTTTTAAAAGAACAATATTTGGCAATTGTGATGGTTTAGATATTAGGTGTCCTCCAAAAGGTCATGTGTGAGGAAATGTAAGATAGCTTAGAGGTGAAATGATTGGGTTAGGATAGCCCTAACCTAATCAATGCACTAATACACTTGAATGGGTTAACTGGACAGTAACTACAGGCTGGTAGGGTGTGGCTGGAGGAAGTGGGTCACTGGGGATATGCCTTTGTCCCTGGTGAGTGGAACTCTCTTTCTTTCTCTGTTTCCTTGTTGTTGTTGCCATGTCCTGAGCTGCTTTCCTTGTCCACACCCTTCCACCATGATGTTCTGCCTCATCCTTGGCTTAGAGCAAAGAAGTTGGCTGCCTATAGACTGAGACCTCTGAAACCTTGAGTTCCAAATCAATAGTTCCTCCTCTGTTTTCTTGTTAGGTCTTTCAGTCACAGTAGTGAAAATATTGACTCAAACAGCAATATTTAACAAAATTTTTGTTATTTTTCAAAACTTAAAATTTCACTTCATTTCATTTCTTAACCCTACAGATTAAAGGAACTACATAAACACAAGTTTGGAGAAGGCTATTCACTGATAGCATTCCTCGTATAAGAAATTTTAAAAATCCCAAGTTCCTTTTTTCAGAGCTTTCACTCTAGTCTACAAAGGGTATACATATGGATTAATTTTTTTAAGATTCAAATTATACAGTTTTGGGTTGTTTTTTGGTGCTGGGGATTGAACACAGGGCCTATCACATGCTCACCATGTACTCTATAACTGAGTAATACCCCCAGCCCTTCATATTAAATTTTATATCCACAGAAAATTAATAATTATAATTCTGAAAGTCTCTAGAGAGTTGATAGTTTTGAAGAGACTGAAATTTCAAAGTTATATTATTTTATAGCACTATCAAGATATACACAGTTGCTTTCACTTTTCTTAGACACACCAGTACAAATTTTTAGTTATGAACAGGCAAAATGCTTTACTTGAAATCATGATTACATTCACCAAACTGTGAAGAAAGTTGTGGGGGAGAAGTCAAAATAGTTTCCAATGAGAAATTGAGGCTATAAGTAATCTTAATTATGTCTATATCTTGTCCTATCCTTTAGTGACATATCCTTCAAAAGCTAATGGGAGTGGTGGTGCTCGGGTTGTGGCTTAGTGGTAGAGCGCTCGCATAGCATATGTGAGGCACTGGGTTTGATTCTCAGCATCACATAATAAATAAATAAATTTAAAACAAAGTTATATATATATATATATATGACTTTATTAAAAAAAGCTAATGGGGGCTACAATGAAAGAACATCTTTGCAGAGAAAATCACAAATCCTTTCAAAAACCTTTAACGTGTTGGTATTTGACTTTTTCATTTTACTTATCTCAATAAATTGGTAGTTATGTAGTTCAGTAAAAATAAAACTTAACTGTCTTGTATGATTCTGGAAAACAATTTATACTGGAATAAAATTTTGGAAAAATGTTGAAATATCAAAAACTTCCAGTTGTGACAAATCCCTCATAATAAACTTGGCTTGATCTATAGAGTTACTATATTGACCAGCAGCAGAAAGTAGCATGTAAACAACTAAGCCCAATTAGAGGCTTAGAGAGACCAATAGTTATTAAAAACCATACTTAAAAATACTTATCAAGTTTTTTGTGACTCTTTTGTCACAAACAACTTTTGATATGCCCTTATCTCTCCTGCAACAAATAAACCATTATAAATACTTTCTATCTTTCCCCATTGATACTCTCTATTATTGAGGGATAGTCAATACAACATCAAAGAGGAGCAGACCTGATTGAGACCCTTCATGGTAATTTCAGATTGGTATTATAGGCACAATATAAAATTTTCATTGAGTGTCTTTATTATTAATTTATCAGGTCCAACTATCTTTTTATGGACAAATATGCTATATTCATAATCCCTTAATGTATAGTTTCCACATTCAGAAAGCTCTGAAAAACCCAAAGCATATTTATAAGTTTGCTGCAAACTCATATAGCACCAAAATCTGACCTGATTTAGGGAGACAATTCATATATGTTACTGCATGTGTTTGATTATGGCATGTTTTTCTGGAACAAATGGAGGTACACAATAAAGAGAATATACACCATATTTCCTCTGTAAGATTTGGAAAATTCTGAAACACTGATAACCCCAAGGGATTCAAGTGAAGAATATGGATCTGCTTAGGTTTTCTGAATAATTTATACACACACACACACACATTCTATAGCAAAGTCAGTATTTTAAAATTATGTTTTTTTGGGGGGTGGAATCTTCAATTTTATATTCCTTCTTTTTAAAAAAAATTTATTTTTTTAGTTGCTGTTGGACACAATATCTTTATTTTATTTATTTTTATATAGCGCTGAGGATCAAACCCAGGGCCTTGCACGTGCTAGGCGAGTGCTCTACCACTGAGCCTCAATCCCAGCCCTTATATTCCTTTTCTATGCACACACTGATAGGTAATAAAAACCTCTATTAACATAACTGGGATATTTAATGGAACAAATGTTTTCCACAACTAGAAAACCTTTCCTAACTCATCCAAGTCTGAGACAGGAGTCCTTCCTAAGTGTCTCCTCAGTACACACACTTCTGTGTGATTGCTCTATTTGTTGTTATCCCTTGTTAGACTCTGGGTGTTGCTGCCTTGAATTTTATTTACCTGTACTTCCTGGTATCTATCTCAGTGCTTGCTATATTATATAGTACCTACTTGATTAATAATCGAATTAGACAGTGAAAGAAATAAGCTTAAGGGAATTTTCTATTATTGGAAGTCCATTCCAATAATTCAATGTACATGAAAAGGGCGGGCATTATTCTTATTCAACTTCTATCCTTTTACTATTTGAAATTCTTCTTCCTTATTTCACCAAATATTTTAACAGCTGTCCATGCACTGACATTTCTATTGTGGCAATAATAATGCTCATCTTATTTCAAATTATTTTTTGGTAACCTTTCATGTTAATAATTATACTTTTGTTTTTTTTTAAAATAAGCTTCAGTGTTTAGATACTTGTATTTGATTACTCAAAAAAATTTTTAAATATTTTTTTTAGCTGTTGATGGACCTTTATTTTATTTATTTATATGTGGTGCTGAGAATCAAACCCAGGGCCTTATACATGCTAGGCTGAGCCATAACCTCAGTCCCTGTTTACTCAAATTTTTTATTGAGTTTCCATTTCTACTGACTTGCATTAATTATCAACAACAAACAGATCTCAAGTACCAATGAAATTGCCACACCTCAGCATGCATTCAAATAACAGACTTACTTTGTACATTCAACACTAATAAATACCCCTTCTCTATTATTTAATTTTTCTAATTTTTACTAGAAAAGTTGGATTAATTTGGACTCAGATTCTTCTCTGTGTTAATGTTGATTTGAAAGGGATAAGAATTAATTCTTTCTGTATTGCTTTTTTACACTACCTGTGGCACTTTTAATCTTAAAATTCAAATATATAAATAGGAAGCTGGCTAGACTGACAACACAACAGAGGTACTCTGATAATTGCCCTGTTCACAATCTATCAGTATCTGAATATGCATGATTCTTGGTACTTACTTTCTAGCTCAAGCTGTGTTTTCTTTAGAAGTTTTGACCCTGCCATGACCTTTGGTTTCTTTAGACAGGACCTTGTAGACTTTCAGAGGATTGGAATAGTATCCCAAGGTCAGATTGTGATTATGCATTTGCCCACAACTTTCACTGCTCATGAAAAAATATGATTAATTGTTTGTCTTACAGAATACCAATTTTCAGTTACCCAAGGACCAATAAAAGTAACTAAACTTTTTATGAACTTCATAGGAGGCAGTTTCTGACATGGCACCCAATGACTGTTGCCTGGTAGTCATACCATTGTGTAACTCCCTTCCCTTTGGTGCAGACTGAACCTAGTGACTCTAGCTTCTAATGATCAAAATATGGTGAAACTGATGGGATGTCATGTCTGATTAGGTTACAAAAGACAGACAACATTCTATTTGCTTATTCTTTCTCTCTTACTCTCTTTCTAGTTCATTATGATGAAGCCAGCTGCCATGTTATAAGACCACACAGCAAATCATCAAAAGAGGCCTCGAGTGCATGAGGAACCAAAGCCTTAATCTAATAGTCTACAAAGAACCGAATACTGACAACAGTTTCATAAGTTTTTTAGGAAATAGATCCTCCCCAGGCAGGTCTTTAGAATAGCTGCAACCTTGCGAAAGACTCAAGAGCCAGGGGGTCCAGCTAAGATACACTGAGATGCCTAACCACAGAAACTGAAATAATTTATGTTGTTTTAAACCAATAAGTTTCACAATAATTTGCTATATAGCAATAGTTAAACCAATATTAACCTCCAAGCAAAATATTTTTAACGCCCTGATACAAAATATAACCTAGAATTATGATTTGAAATTATATACATGTCTGGTTAAAATCTATCCACTATATGTTTTATTACAAGTTCATGATCAGCAGGAAATACATATAGCAAAGAAGAGTTCTGGCATAAAACAAATGACATATAAATGTGAGTGACAATTTTAAAATCTAAACCAATTTCTGGCACAATGGTTCAATAAAACCTTTTGAATAAAAATAATCTATTAGAAGGAAAAATACATTAACTAATAGGTTCTGAGAACATGCCTGGTACTGTAGACATCAAATACACCACTGGATGTTATCTGACTTCCTAACATAACCTAATGATAAGGTTATCTCTCAGGCAAGAGAATTGCAGATTATCCTCTTTGCATTAGAAAACTTTATATAAAAGTTCAGCAATATAAATCCAAATACTTTATTTTCTTTTTAAAAATATTTTTAGTTGTAGATGGACACAATATCTTTATTCTATTCATTTATTTTTATGGGTGCTAAGGATTGAACCCAGTGCCTCAGATGTGCTAGGCAAGTGCTCCACCACTAAGCCACAACCCCATCCTAAATCCAAATATTTTTCTTAATGGACTTATTAAGAATTAATTTAAAAAAGAATAATGAATAATTGCAGAATAAAGTAGACCAAACTGTACTATGTGCATGTATGAATATATCACAATGAATTCTACTTTTATGTATAAACTATAATGCAGCAAGTAAAAATAATAAAAAAGAAAGGATTTTGAATGATTAACTATTATAAATTTAAATCCTTAGTTTCATTGAGAAACTAAGAAATCAGAAAGGGTATAACCACTGGGATGTCTCACATACCACTCAAATTCAACCTGTTAAACACATTATCCCATTTCTACTATTCTTTCTGTAGTCTTCCTCACCTCAGTAAATTGTATTTCTGTCTATCAGATTATGAAGACAGGTATCTGGGAGCTCTCCTTGACACCCCACATCCATCTAAGAAGTCTCAAATCTCACTACTTCTTTCCCTCTGCACTGACACCACAAATTTAAGTCATCGTGATTTCTCAACAGTGCTATTGCTTCCTAGAAAGTCTCTTTGCCTGTATACTTGTCCTATACTAATTATTTTCAACACAGTAAGAGTCAATCTTTTCAAAATGTAAATCAGTACATGTCCGTGATGAAAATTCATCAAAACTTCCACTTCTAGGAAGATAAAGTTAAAAGTAGAAACTAGTTAACATAGGATAAAGGGTTCTAAGAGATCTGCCAAGTTCTACATACTATACCATCCTTATTGTTCTGAGATGTCCTCACATAGTTGTAAAGATCTTTTAATTTCTCCAGTAAGCCAAGTTCTTTGCTTTGGCTTCCATTTGGAAGGCTGTTTTTGCTAGTTAAATTAATTCCTATTTATATTACTGGTCCCAGCAAAGGTAAAACCTCTTCTCCTACCATAAATGTAAACTAGACCTCTCTGCTATTTTCTCTTATAAATTCTGGGTATTTTTCCTAATCACATTAAACATACTTATCCATAATATATGGATATCAATATAAGTATAAAGATACATATATTTATCCATATAGTCTTATATGGATTTTTAATACTTAATCTCTCCTGAAAGATTATTTTTTCATGAGGTCAAGGTGTAGTCTGAGTTTGTTCACCAGTGACTATCCTCATGCTTGACACAGTTGATGTTTAAAAAGTATTTGCTGAGTAAAAACAAGAATAAAACTGATGAAAAGGCTACTATTGTAATTATAATTAGGAAAATACTTAAATCATGGCCTTTGTTAAATGTGCAACAATCTTTCTTCATTCACCCACTAGGGATTTTCTTTCACCTTTTTTTTTTTTTTTTTTTGCGGTATCCCAGAGGTGCTTAACCACTGAGCCACATCCCCAGCCCTTTTTTACATTTTATTTAGAGACAGGGTCTCACTGAGTTATTTAGGGCCTTGCTAAATTGCTGAGGCTAGCTTTGAACTCATGATACTCTCCTTGGCCTCCCAAACCACTAGGATTACAGGCGTGTGATACTGTGTCTGGCTCTCTCTCTCTTTTATATTTAGAATAAAATACATTTGTTTTTTAGATTTGAAAAAATTTCCAATATTTATATTTGGTATAGTTATAATAACACACTTCTTTAAACAAGAAGTTTATTGCTTCCTAGAAGCAATAAATTTTTCTTTAGATTTTCACTTTGTAATAACTAATTAGAACACCTAGAGCAACAAATTATAATCACTTTGTAGTAGTAATCAAAGAGGGTATTTATGAAAATGATAAAATCTATCAGAAAAATGGTACCATTAAAGAACTGATCAGCCAGGCGTATTAGTTGTTTAAGACTGGGCCAAATTCTAATGAATAAAAAAATTTTCATTAAGTACAAATTATTATTATTATTATTGTTAATATTTACTCTTCAGTTGTAGTTGGACACAATACCTTTATTTTATTTATTTATATGTGGTAGTGAGAATCGAACCAGGGCCTTGCATTGCTAGGCAAACACTCTGCCTCTGAACCACAACCCCAGCCCAAGTAGAAATTATTTTTAAAATGAGCAAATGACATTACTGCTAAAACAAATCCTTTGATGCATTCATCTTACTTCTTTCTAAACACATTTACTTAATCAGCAGAGTTGATTGTGTTTACATTTTTTACTTAATGATATTTAAAAGTTTTAAAGGTTATTTTTGCTCTCCTAATGATTTTGAAAATATCTGAAGCCAATTTCAAATCCAATTACTGAGAATAAAAATTTTATTAACAGGCCCCAGTTTCATTCCCAAATAAGAAATGTGATTCATATCTATTAATTTGCCACCAACATGTAGCTTTCCAGAATAACTACTTAAAATGAATTTGTAGAATATAAACATTTTTATTGTTTTCTATACACTGAATTCATTATTCCAAAAATTATGAGCAGCACTACAACCAAACTACACAATAATTGATGTCCTCTATGAAAGTCAAATGTTTTCAGAGTCAATATAATCACAACATATACGTTTTTTGGACTCACGTGTTCGCTTACAATTTGCTTATAACTGGTTTACAGAAATGGAAGTTTGTACATTACAATAAGGTTTTATTGATTTATCAGTCACAGAATATACTGAGCATATTCAGTAAACTAGAAGAGCTAGCTTTGTAGCTAGCTAGTATCATATAACAGCAAATGGTAGAATACTTCAGAGCCAAATCAGAAAGCTGGCAAAAGACAAATGGTGTAAATTGGACTAGGATAGACTAATATTTAGTAAGTCCAGGAAATCAAATTCTAGGTTCTAGAGTTGTATGCTTTGTCCATGATGATAAAAATATTTACTCCATATTTTAGGCATATAGTCAATTATTCTATAACAATGTATTAAATTTTTTGAAAAATGTTTTCTTATTTGGAGATGTGTAAAGAAATCTTTAACATTTATTTAGTAAGATATAGCAATATTTTTCCCAGCAAACCATTTCTTTTATTAACAAGTCTTAATAAATTCAGATAATTTATTTGACTTTCATATGCATTTATGGGCTTTTTTGTTAATAATGAATAAAAATATTTCAAAATATATTTTTAGGTGTTTTAAAATGATATTTTCAAGCAATTTTTGTTGTTATTGTTGTTGTTACGAGGGATTTAGCACATGCTAGGCAAGTGCTCTACCACTGAGCTACATCCACAGCCCTCAATCAATGTGTTTTAAAAATATGTTAAAATCGACAAAAAACATGAAAACATTGTGCAAAACTAAATTATGCTTCTCTAAAGCAAAATTTTAAATGTATGTCATTTAAAAATTCATAGGAGATCAAATAGTCAAAGGTGATAATGCTGTTTGTTCAGAATTCTATTTTTAAAGTGAAAGAATACAATTATCATTAAATCTGTTTTTTCCTTTGAAAATGGAATGGTTTTGAGAACTTCTGAGTGCACACTCAGAAGTGGAACCTAAGCAAAAGTCAGAGCATTCATGAATCTTATCTCTCAACTGGTTTCTCTACTACTCAGCAAAACAGAGGTGGCCAACATGTTATTTTTTAAGCCTAATTTTTCTTTATCAATTGTAAATTGCTTAATTTCCATTCCTAATGGACCACTGAACACTCAGAAGAAGCAGAAAGTACACTCATGTTGAATACAAATTAATAAGGGGCATAAAAATAAATCAGTAAATTCATCCAAAGATTCTCTTCACCAGATCTATAAATTGTATCCATTAGATCAAACTACTCACATTGCCTATCAAATAGCTGTTATTTAAAATACAAAGTTAAAGAGAGAAAATAATGGAATAATAATATTTAATTTAGTTTTTCATATATTGGAGTAAAGACCAAAATGCCCACAATGTGCTGTTTGAAGAAATATTCTAGCAAATGGAGGCTAAAAAACTTCTATTATTACATTTTAAAAGTAAAATGTTAAGAATTCCAAATATCATCTCATAAGGAGTTATTTAATGCCATAACCTGTTACTAAATTTTAATCTACTTCCTTATTTATATTCAGTCCCTAAATCAAACTTAATATACCATTATAAAATTTAACAAATTATGCTTTTTCTTCCATAGCTGAAGACAAACACCATGTGATATTACACATTATGAAAATTAAAGACTGTGTTTAAATAAAGTTTATAAGGCAAAATCGATGTAAATTAACTTCTTTTCTTTTACTAATGCCAAAAGAATGTTTAAAACACTACCTAGAGAATATATATTGCTATTAGAGAGATTCAAGAGTTGATAGGCTGAGAAGTGTTGCTATGACGTTGCTAAGGTTTTAGATCATTTTAAACCCTGAAAAGTTTCAATTACTGATGGAGAAAGTGAATCACTGATTTTATACTGCCAAGTGAAATGCAGCAAGCTAGAATAACTGGTTAGTTTTATTAAGGTATCTTATTAAGATGGCTTATTAAGCTACTCACTATTGTTTTCATAGGGTTTTAGGCTGATACTAAACTTTAAAATGTAGGATTCTTTCCTTCCTAACTTTCATAAAAGTCATATATAATTAGCACTGAATGAAATTTTCTAAAGTCAACATTTCAAATTTTGATTAACAAGGAATACAAATCAACCTTATTCAAGTTTAATTCAAAAGACTGGCAACATCCTTTGGGAGACTAGTAGAGATAATATATCAATGCAACTTCAAATTTCAGACTAAGCCATGGGCCTACAAAGTAAAAGTAATATTCAACTTATTAAGCTGGCATGGTGATAGTCATTTTCTTTATGTGACTTAACTCTGATTCATAAAAACCATATATTATCAAATTAAAATCAACATTTAGGGTCTAGAAAGCAATTAGGACCCTTCTGTTGATATATATGATGCTTGATCTAGACAGAAAATGAATTATAATAACAACAAAGAAATAGCTGCCAAAAGTTCAGTGTACTGAACATAAAGTATTAGAGAAATTTAGGTAGTGGTAGATTTTTGGATGGCATAAAATTAAAAACCTGGCCAAATTTCATAGACTACAAAGAACCATAATTTTTAAGATTCACACCATATTCCTGAACATAAAATATCATTCATTAGAAATCATATGAGTTAGGATAACTTAGCAAGTTATCATTAATTATTATTTTCAATAAAGATAAATTAGGAATGTCTTTTTTTCTTCCTAGCAATGTCCTTTTCATCTTTTATAGAGTATTTAGGGTTAGAACTAGCGTGAGATGAATGAAGCACTCATCTCAAGTTAAAAGCACTTATTTCAGGGCTGTAAAAAACCCCTCAGAGATCAAGATAATATTCTAATGAAATATTTTTTAAAATAAAAATTAACTGTCTGGATACAGTAGTGCATGCCTGTAATCCCAGTGACTCAGGAAGCTGAGGCAAGAGGATCATAAGTTCCAGGCCAACCTCAGCAACTGAATGAGGCCCTAAGTAACTTAGGGAGACCCTGCCTCAAAAGAAAAAATGGAATGGTCTGGTGATGTAGCTTAGTGGTAAAGCACACATGGTCAATCCCAAGTAGCCCCCACAAAAATCAAAATTCATTGAAAACTGCATGATAAACAATATAAAAATTTTAAAGTTTCTAAGGCAAAAAGTTTGCTTAAAAATAAATTTTAAGAACATTTAAAAAAATATATTTTAATACCTTTATTTCACTTATTTATTTTTATGTGGTGCTGAGGATCGAACCCAGGGTCTCGCACATGCGAGGCGAGTGCTCTACCACTGATCCCCAGCCCCAGCCCATAAAAATAAATTTTGACAAGAGGTTTGTATCTCTACATCATTTACATAAGCACAGAATACTTGAGTCAGAGAATTTTCCAAAGTAAATTTTAGTAATAAATCCCTAAATATTGTTCAAAGGTACTTGACATCCTATGTTTAGGCCCCTAATTTTTAAGCTCTAAACTCCTTAGCATATGTGAAGTAAGTTTTCCCACATTACTTAGACTAACTTATTCTAGTGCCAAAATAGTGTCTTTTAACTAATTATAAGGTTGATTGCTGGTATTCCTTTGAATTAATTATACTTGGAGTTACAAGGTGGTAAATTTCTAACTCTATCATTCTATCTACATTTAATACTAAAATTCTTCTGTACAAAAAGTTCCACCCCTCATCCTCCATCACTGTCATTTTTTAAAAACATATATACTTTACTTTGTTTATTTAGTTTTTTTAATTTTTTAATGTGGTGCTGGGGATTGAACCCAGTGCCTCATGCATGCTAGGCAAGAGCTCTATCACTGAGCCACAACCCCAGCCCTCCATCTCTGTCTTTTTAAAAGTATCTTTGTTTCAAAACATCTTTCTACAAAGATGTAAGAGTTCAATAGTCTATAATCAAAAAGAGTTCTTTTGTTGATACACAAATTGTCCCAAATTTGGTCAGTAGTCATGACCTCTTTAGCCTGGCTCCTTTGTCTTTTTCAAATTTCAGAACAAATACTTTGAACACTTTCTTGCTTTTTGACACAAAAGGATACCAGAGATTCACTTTATACTTTCCCTGACCCAGATCAAGGAGCTTTGGATTCTTCCAATGGGGCATGGTATGAACAAATCTGGGTGCTGTGTGTATCCACTGCTGTAGGCCTTTTCAATGGATAGAGCTAAGAACAGTTTCAGAAGTTCATACTGATATTTTCAGCCCAAATTTAATATTGAAGTTTCTTTTTCCTAATGCTATTTATTTAATAGTGAACACCTAGTTTCCTAATAACATTTATTTATTTATTCAATCCAATGATATACATAAACATGTTTCAAAATGCTGATACCAGGCCTGGAGATGTGGCTTAGGAGTAGAGTGCTTGCTGCCTGGTACACGTGAGGCCCTGGGTTTGATTCCTAGCACCTCAAAAGAGCCAAAAAGCGCTGATACCAATAGTACTATGAACTATGAACAATACTGCAAAACAAGATTTCTAGGCATTTCTTTTATCCTTAGAATAATCTGCCACAAGGTATGACAATCAGAAGATACTTTGGTTATTTTCTTTTTACTAATCTCTTATCAATTTGATACACAGATATATTTATTTCTACTTGTATTCAAATACTTTTAGGTCTTTTGTTTTTAAATTTGATTTAATTTTGGAATATTGGAAACATTTACATGGTTCAAAAGTTAAAACTTTACAAAATGGCATAATTAGAAAAGTTGCTTTTCCATCCTTTCCTTTTTACCTCCAGAGGTAATACTTTTCATTAGTTTTTGGTTTATCTTTTCTGTTCCTTTTGTTCTTACTTTTCACATTAAAAAGTAGTATAAATACTTGTTTTTTTTTCAGTTAACAATGTACATGGGAACCACTCAAATCGTTTTACACATATATTCCTTATTATATTTTTTATAGTTGCACTGTATTCTCCTATATGGATGCACCACAGTTTATTTAGCTATCCTACTATTTGGGTGGTTTTTATTTGCAGTTAAAAATAATGTTTTAATTCTTATGTTATTTCATATTTGCAGGGGTATATATTCAGGATGGATTCATAGAGGTTTATCCTCAAAGAGTAAATGCCTGTTATTTTGTTAGATACAGTAAAATTCTTTGGGGTTTTATCATTTTGCCTACCCACCAGTAATGCATAAGAATGCATTGAACCCATTTACTTCCAGGTTCTAAGACCTATGGCCAAAAAAAACACTTTTTCAGAAGTCAGATAGTACTTATGTTGTCTCTGAAGCTAAAATATTTTTCCCCTTACTATTTATGGTTCCAAGGAGATAGTAATAATTCCAAAATCTAAAATGTATATAATGAAATGACTATATATTACGTCTATATAGTACCTTATATCTTTCAAAGCACTTTTATGCACAAGCATTTAATTTGATTTTTATAGCTATATTTTGAAGTGAAGAGAGCAAGTATATAAGCTGTATCTTCCAGACCAGCATATTGAGAGGAAACAGAATTTAATTATTTAAATAAAGAATTTAATTATTTGTACATAACTAGCTACAATTATTATTTGTACATAACTAGCTAGTTCACTGATATTTCTACTAGACACTAAGTTTCCTCCCCTTTAAAACATACAATTTTAGTGTTTCAATTTTTATGTTAGTGTAACTTGCTAGATAAAAGCTTTAGGAATACAAAATTAGTCATCATATTTACTTCACAAATAGTGAATAAAGAAAGGTATTCTTAAGTTTATATTTTAAGGTTTTTCTTGAATAAAGCTTCATTTGTTTGGATTTAGCTTAAGAATTTTATAAACTATCTAACCAAGTCTAATAATAAAGAATATTTTGAAAAAAACATGCCATAATCTAACTTAAATTAAGATGGTGATATAAATATAAGTAACAAGTTGAATATAGTGAATTGTCCTTTAAAGTAATTGTCATGTTTCTAACTCTTAGCAACATATAGTTATCATATTAAGTGAGCTTCAAGAAAACATTAAAGAATGACATTAACCATCATTATATATTGACAGTCTTCACACAGAAGCAATGAAATCAATGAATGAGCACATAAAGCCCAATTTTGGTCTCTTATTCATAATGTAAACTGTTCACCATAAAGCACAATCTGTATATTAAAGATGTCATTTATTTTTAAAGTTGAAAAATAACAAAAAGACTTAAGACCCACATATAAGAGGTACTCTTTTTATCCTTTTCTGAGACACTGACCTGTATACTCATTTAAAAATGAACACCACATCTTTACATTATTAAATCTTTGTTTTGATCTATTAGTATTCACCAAAGTGCCATTTTATAAAACCCCACACTGAATAGACAAGGCTGGAGGTGACCATCTGCAGCTTTAGAGTCTGCGTTTGAATTGATGAAAAGAGCTTTGTGTTTTCATTGCCAAGTTTGATTCTTCCAGTCATTAGGCATTCCCCTCAGATCGCATCAATGAAGCCGGTACTCTCTTACACCCATGTGTTAAATTCTCTTCTCCTCATGGTTTCCTTTGCCAGCTCTACTCAAGAATGACTATTGGGTCTTAGTCACATTCTTCTCACAGCTGTGTTAAAAAAGAGCATCAGAAAGTCTTCCTAAAACCCATATGTGTATCTGGTCAGTTCTCTGTCTTAGGGTCACCTCACATTGTGGTGTGATTATACAGAAATTCATTCTTGTTCTTGAACTGTGCTACTCCCATCATTCTGGGAAAGATTAGGCCCTCTGAGAGTCAGTTGTGGGGAACTTGGAAGACTGATGTGAAGTACACATAACTCAGCCCAGGAGGCAGATTAGTTTAAGGAAAATATTTCAAGATAGAATTATGTTTTTGTTATTTTTATCATTATGTAGCTTGTTCTATGGCAAATGGTAAAATAAAGAAAAAGAACATAAGCATATACATTTTTTTTATGATACTGCTGTATGTGGCAAAGAGAAAAGTAAATTAATGATGTTCTATTAGTTTGCATGGTATAAATGCCAAAGCAACTAGGATGTTAAAGTTAGTGAGTTCTCAATGGTATTTACTATTAACAATGTAATTTGGGGAGCCTTATTTTTTTTTTACTTCTAGTTAGTCTTTCTAAACACCTGACAAAGTTATACAATAGTATAACATTTTTTTCATTATATTGTACTTAAGTTAAAAACTGATGAGAAAAACTGCCTCTGTTGAGTTAGTTGTTCAAGAATACATAATAATGTAAGAATTAAAGGATATACTTTAGCTACTACTATATACAATATTGTTATAGAGTTTTTTCCAGAATCAAGTTTACATATGGGCAGTATTTATGATTTTACCATCAGGCTAAATTACATTGAAACAAGAAAATGATTTTTTTTTATTTTATAAATTTGTCAGGGACCAAATATACATGATGGCAAATCCCTGACCTAATAGGAAGAAATAATTAATCATAGAATCTTAGAATCCAAATAAAATTTGCACTTCTATTTAATCTTGGGTTCATTTGAGTTTTTTTCCAATTATATTTTGAGAATATGATCTATACTTTATAAGAAAGTTTAAAATTACCATTTAAATTGTGCAACTTTGTGCATAGATTTTAGATGATTATATTGTAAATTTTCTAAATTGACAAGTAGATATATTATATCCAATCTATATATTTAAAAATAGAGAAAGTGAATGGGGAAATTCTAAGTTGAATTTTATGGAGTACAAAGTGTATGATACATTATAACAAGCATATTATATCAAATATAATGAGGTTGAACAATATCCAAGAGGGATGATAAAAATCTAAAATTCTAATTTTTACAGTAGCTTCCTTTTCCTTTACTCCTATAAACCATTTTAAAGTATACTAGCAAGAGATTCACCAAGAAACCTTCTTATAGGGAGTTTAAATCATTTTATACATCTTATTTTTACCAAATTTTTAACTACTTTCTCAAATAAGATGAATGAATTCTAACTTTATATAAGTATACAGGAGCTATATAGCCTGTTAAAAGTTAAGTAATAACAAGGATTTTGACTGCAGCTTAGAATCAAGGAAAAATGTGCTTGTTAGATCATACATGAATTTTATCTTCACAGATAAATAAGATGTGAAAATCACATCTGAATTTCTCTGAGGTATAAGAACTCCTTTGGTACTGGGTTTTTAGCCTATCACATACCTGTAAATTGTAAGTGTATTCTACACTTTTTCTAAAATGACAGGAACTCCATCTCTGACTTCTAATCACTGTAGAAGAGGGATTGATGAAAAACAACAAAAAACTCCTTTATTTTATTTAGTCCTGAAGGGAAAAAGTGTGTATTTCTCATAGTCTTTTGTTCATTTTCTTTCATTACTCTGTTTGCTTATATGAAACCTGTTTATCTATCTTAGTATGTAAAAATGTACTGTAGCCCACTCTAGTTCATTTATTTGAAGAGAGAGTATGAAATGCAGAAGTAGATCAAATGCAAGAAGTATTATTACAATTTAACTTTTTAGTTCTTACGTTTATTCAAATTTTTATTCTTTCCATGTAGTTTACTGTAAAATAGATCTAGTTTATCATAGAAAGTGTAGAACCTTAGGTTTAGAGAGCTCCTTTTCTTCTTTAGCACAAAGCCTTCACTTTCTACTCCTTTGGGAATCTCTCAAATTCTGGGTTAGGCTCCAATCCTAGTAATCCTACATTAATCCTTCCCTGGTATAAAGGAATAAACCAGACAATTGAAACTGTTTCTTAATGTCAAAGTGAGACATTTCCTAAATGTTAAGATATAATCCTGAATTCCTTAGTTTTTATAAATAAATGAATACATTATATATCTGTCAAACACGGTATGTATCTCTGGGTATAATAAAAGTAGTTCTAAAGAAATCTACTTGAGGTATTAGATGAATGAAAAAGGCAATCCACTATGTATATAAATATATAATATAATCAATAATTTTAATAAACTACACACTTGTTTTTGACAGAATATAAGATTTATATTTCATAAATTAAGTACATAATCATGCAATTTAAAAACAGGTCTGTGATTCACAAATCTGGAATACTAAATTCTTTAAAAGCCTATAAAAAAAGAAAAGCCTATCACATGTCCAGGAGTAGAAATGAAGCATGTTTAAATGCTGTACATCTTACAGTGATTGCTCAGGAGTTATCTGAGTACATCTTCCACATGTAAATCACAATAAAACTATGATCTAATTTTCTAGATTTAGAAGATATCTTCAAAAGCTGATTAGGGAAGGCATTTGTAGATAAACTATCACAAATAAATTAGCTATTTGACCTATTATTTGCTGAGGTAAGTGTCACGTTTCACAGACATTTTAAATCGCAAACACACACAAAAAAAATTTTAAAGAGCAATTTCCAGAGAAATTTTAAGTCTTCCCATTTATTAACAGTACTAATGAAGCAAAGTCCACTTTAAACATTACATTAAAAATTGATTTATATCTCGTGCTCAGTTGAGAATTTCTGAAGTGTATTCTTCAATTTACTCCATAAGTATTTACAGTATTCACATATGTGCAATGCTGCCCTAGAACTAACTTATAGCCCACACAAGATTTTATAGGAGAAGCATCACAGGTAAAATTGACAAGAAGCAGAATAATTTTATTGAAAAGACCATGCAATTCTAGGAAAAAAGTTACAGAGGCTTTTCATATTAGCTACTTGGGAATATTTTAGTATAATTATTTTTCTTTATGGTTAAAATTGGATTCTAAAGCTAGTGACAAAACTGAAAATTCTATTTAAGTCTTTTGATGAAAATAGTAGGCGTTTTTATTTTTTTAACCAAGGACTTTGGAAATGCTCTGTTCTCCTTCCCAGCACCCAGAGTCATCTATCCTGTTTTATAATTCAACCTGCAAACAGATTAAGCAGTGGAGTTTGTGGGAAGTATGTTTGCTCTACGCTAAGAACCCTTGTGTGACACTATGGTGACTCCCCTGAACTTCCAAGGGAACTACAGTTAGTTCTTACTCATCATCCAGGAAACCAGGCCGAGAATTCATGATTTCTTTGTAAGATCAACTTTTTCATAGAAATCAGCATTTGGCTGAAGGGCAGGAAAGACTATTATCATTCTGTGTTGTTTTTTCTTATCCATATTGCTCAAAAGATGCAGGGTGCTCTATGTTTCAAAAGGCAATTTTGTAAAAATCTATCTGTAAAAATCTATCAATTAAACTGTTTCATCCTGACCGTTGATATTTTAATTATCTTACAAAAAATTTAAATGACAAGAATTCATGTAACATTTAAACATCTGACTCTATTTTTCTTATAGAAAAGTATGTGGATAGAAAGTTACTTCTGAAAGTTGACAAATCTTTTCTTGAAAATATGTTTAAAGTTAAATTTTTCTACATCTGTTTGTTTGGTTTATTAACTATATAGCTATAGTTTAGGAGAGCATTTGAATTTTATCACTGTAAGTTGGGCCCACAGTACAGATAATATGTGACAAAAACTATTTCAATGTAAATATCTAAATCTTTGAGAGATCTTCAAAAATTATAAACATGGTTGTAATTACTTTTATTTTAAGCAATTATGTGCAGTTTAGGCATGCTAAATATTGCAACATGTATTCTTAAAATTCTTTGGAAGTTTTGTTTTAGGACACAGTAAGCATACCTATAGGTGGAAAATAAACTACAGCATGAAGTATCAAGTTTTAAATTTCATAATCATAAAAACATTCATCAGATGGATTGGTATGTCAGTTTTTGCTTGAATAAATGGAGAATGGAAATGGTCCTTGGTGAAACTATTGAGAGAAGTTTGTCCTATAAATAATAGAAGTACATAGTGCTCAACCCAAAGCGATGAATCTTCATCAGTGAAATTTTAGGTTTTATGACAGCTGGGCCAAAAACTATTTTTGGGCAATGAGTTTCTTGTATTCATTGATTTTTATCCTGTACATATTTGTAGGCCAGCTTATGAATGATAATTCTTATGGCTAGAATGATAGAACATGAATTTAAAATTCTACAGTTAGCAATAGTATACATTCTCTTTCTACCATCACTAAAGATTTCCAGTCTTAATTGTAATTAAACTTGAGGGAAGTGAGTTTTTAGAGCAAAGGTTAGAGTTTGGTCATGAGATTCCAGGAGAGGAGAAGGCGGTGCCAGTGAGAGGAGGTGGGCAGGATCCATCATGAGGGCCATCATTTTCTATGAAACTGGTTAGATTTGGCACTGGATTAGGAGAAATGCTTTTTATCTAGGGCTTAAAGTAGATCAGAGTATATCTGAATTTTTCCTGTACATTCCTGACCTGACCAGACCAGCTTTTACTTTATTCCTATTATTTTATCAATCTATTAAATTGCTTCAGCTCATTTTCCCTAAGTATTTATGGAGAACTTTATAGCAGACATCTGTGTGAGTTTGTGGAAGAGATGAGGATATGAAGATGAACAAGACACTATCCATATCTTAGGAAATTTGGGAGAGAGGGCAGAGAGGAGGTAGAAAATAAACTTATGAAACAATTATAACACCTAGATGGTTAAGAACTCTAACAAAGGTATGGATTAAGTACTATGAAAACCAAATAGAAGGAGAAAATAAAGAAACAATGGAAGAAAGAAGCCAGTTCAAGCTTTATAATGGGGGTAATGTTTAGGCTGGACTTCAGGAATTAACAAAAGTTTGGCAGTGCACTAAAAGGCAGGAACATGTTTAAAGAAGAAGGACTGTGTGAGGAAATGACACTAGAACAGTGGGACAGGGCCAGGGATAGGCCTCATATGAGAGATTTTATATGAGGAAGTAATATTTATGTTTCATGTTTGATTTGTTTTAGGTCTGATGGCAGTTAGGAAAGACAAACTCAGGAGAAATAAAGGCAGATAGAATAGTGTTATAATTATTGAGATAGTCCAGATGAGGCATGATGAGGACTTGGTGTAATAGAGCTAACTAGAAAGGATGGGACGAATGGAATCAAGACATTTAGGCAGTAGACACAGCAGAAATTGGTGCCAAAGTAAATATAAAAGGTAAAAAAGAGTGTGTTGAAGTTCATTAACTGAGACAGAAAATACTGGAGAAATTTATTTTCAGGGGAGGGCAAAGTAAAGAGTTTTGGGAACATGAGACTAGATCTTAGCAGAGAGGTGAGTACTATAAGAAGAAGATTTGGAAGTTATTTGGCTAATAGGTAGTGGGTTAAGCTTATGGAAATGGATAACATTTCCTAAGAATTATGTAGCAATAATCTTTAGAGAAATCGTGTAGGGCCAGGCACAGTGGCAGATGTCTGCAATACCCATGACTGCAGGATAAGGCAAGGAGATCACAAATTCAAGGCCAGCCTGGGCAACTTGGTGGAATCCTGTCTCAAAATAAAATAGAAAGGGCTGGGGATGTGCCTCAGTGGTAGATTACTCTGGGTGCAATCCCCAGTTCCATTAAAAAAAAAAAAAGAATCATTACTTTGGGATAGCTGGCAGATATATTCCTTAAAAGAAATGGAGTAGAAATGGACAGAAAAGTAGTAAAATAAAAGTCTTAAAATAATATTCTGTGATCATATCACATGGTCTTAACATGTCTTAACATTGATGTAATCCCTAGACTTTAGAACATAAGCTTTCTGTCTCTCTTCTTGTTTTCCAAACAATATTCATAAAGCATTCATCATGTAAAATTTTAGGATGTTTCCTACTCTCAAGGTATGCACAATCTAGTAGGAAGACATATAAACGTATAAATAATAAAGTACAGTAACTATCTTTGGGCATGGCAACAGGTTATAAGGTCCAACTAAATGAGTGTACTGTTGACTGGAATGGCTTCTAATAATACACTAATGCCCCCTGCTCCAATACTATGACAAACATGGAAGGGAGTGAATTTACTTTCTAGGAAGTTGGAAAAGACTTAGCAGAAAAGATGTAATTGAACTGGTTTTGCTTTTTTGATGAATATCACAATACAAATAATGTCATTTATAGATTGCTTTTAATAAATACTGGCACTGCACTAGGCATTGCATATGATATTCAATTTCTTCCTCATGAGAACCCTTCCTGTGAAGGCAGAATTACTGAGTTTATCTGAGGAACTTTTACTTAAGTAAAAATTTCACATGTAATAAGTAGGAAAGTAGAGATTCAAAGCCAGGACTTTCAGACTTGACAACAAAGCCTGTTTTCTGTCCTCTACGGTGAACTGACTTTCACAAAATGAATAAGGTTCTCATTGGAGAGAAAGTAAAAGACTCTGAGCAAAGGGATCAACACATGCAAAGACATTTAATCTTGAAAAATGTACATCCCCTCTGAGCAATGAGTGTAGCACGGAGGGAGATGACCAGAGAAGGAGGAGATATGCAAAAGAAGGAGGGGATATATAACACACATTGTTCTAAAAGTGCTGCTTATATTGTTTCAGCTAATGCTTACAGTAATGTTATGTGACAGTTGTGTAACTATCCAAATTAACACAGCATTTAAAAATAAAATACCCAAGTTCAAATATACACATTTGTAATCCAAGGCAGGAGTTAATACTGCTGAAGATATAAGAACTTCATTTATTTTTACCATAATCATGTATTAGTTGTATGATAAAAATGTGGTTTAAAATGGGTCCTTGATTTAGGAGTTAGGAAACTATTTGTGATATTGAAAGAACAATTTTAGCATAAAAGTTAGCCAGAGTAATGAAAAGAAGAGGAATAAATGGGAATTAAAAAAATTAGAGATAGATTAGGTATTCAAAAAATTTGGTTGCAAAGGGAAAAGAGGAAATATGGACCTCTTTAGTTTAAATTTGAAATTTCCTGGAATATTACATATTTTCAAGGGAATGTCCAAAAAATGTATGCTAACAGTAGTAATTTTTGATTGTATGGAGAATACTTTCTTACAAAGTCAGTGACTGTCTCTCTCTCTCTCTCTCTCTCTCTCTCTCTCTCTCTCAGTGCGGGGGATCAAGCCCAAGGCCTCACATGTGCTAGGCAAGTATTATAACACTGAGCTCACATCCCCAGCCCCCAAAATCTTATTATAGTTTCTTTTTAGAGGATAACTTCCTTTTTAAACAATAAAGGACTGATGGCCACATTAACTGGGATGAAGATATACTTTGTTTAATTGATGCAAACTAAAATGAAGTACAATGAATTGAATATAAAAAGAAAAGTGTGATAATATTTCTCCTATGTCTTGTTGGAAATCAGAATAAAAGATTTAACATTTAACACTTGTGAATGACATGGCTGTTGTACTTAGACTTTGATCCATGGACAAAAAAAAGTTTTTCTTTCTGTGATTAAGTATGCAAAATAGGATGATATAATGAGTCCATTCAACAGTTATATTTATTACAATTCAAGTCTTATCTAAAATAATGTTCTACTTCTTGGTGTGCAAAAAGTTAATGATAATGATAGTTGATAGGTTCTAAAAAATAAAAAGTTAGCAAGATTTCCAAAGTTTTTTTGAAAACTGAATTGGTTTCTGGGACCTATTTCAAGGAATTTTAGTCATGGATAGATATTAAAAGATTATATGTAAAGAAAACTTTGAAATTTGTATTATTTATAGACTTTTAGCTAACAGAACTAAATCAGATCCTGATAGTCCAGTTACTAATTGCAATATATGATGAAGTGAGATCCATCTACACATCAGTGTTCTTAGACTGTTAGTGCACATTGTAAAAAACTAGATAGTTTCTGATCGAATATAAACCTAATCTTTAAATTTACAAAATATAATACTTATATAAATCAAAAGCTACAAGGTACATAGGTAGTAAATATTAATATGCATAATCCCTAAACTGTTTGAAAAATGGTCTTGACTACAGATTCACCTGACTTTGGGCTCTTTAATTGAAATATAACTTCAGAGATGTTAAGGAAGTAGTTGAAATGACTAATTTTCAAATAAGAAGTCACAGAAAGTAAGAAACCTTAAAGCAAGTAAGTATTACTTCATAGTATAAAACTGAAAAAAAGATTAAGGAAAAGGTATGTGTTAGAAATTGAAGGTGATTAGGTAAATGAATGATGTTATGTTGTTAACAACACACAAAGAAGGTGAAAATGACAAGTTTTATTACATTAAAGCTTCCTCAGAAAATTCTGCTACAACATTCAAGCCCCATAAATTAACAAGTGACTTCTTTGCTTGGTAAGTTGTTAACATTCTGCTAGCTGTCATAAAGACTGACTGATTATGCAGCTTTATTTAAATTTTAATAAAAAATGGAAAGATCATTCAAAATAAACAAATGTAATTATGCGCTGTGAATAGTAGCATTGAATACTTCAGAAGAACAACACAAGAAAATTAATCTCACTGTACTGGATTCACTGCATCTAGAGGTCTCAAATTGCAAGGTCACAGATGATCTCAACTCCAGCAGGATTATTGTGAAGCTAAATGAGTGCAGGTAGTAACTTGACTGCCTCTTCCTCTTACAAATAACTTTGCCTATCAACTTGGGAGGATGGAATGATTTCAATAATGTGGCCTCCACAAACTAATGTAGATCAGTTATCAAAAATAAATGTTTTGTCCTAAATAGTAACAACTATTGCCAAGCAAGTGACTTTTTGACCCTAAATATGTTTATGATACACAATGTGAAATAGTTCATTTGGTTCTACTTTTGACTTGAACTACTAATGGCATGAACAATAATTATATATTGCTTATTTTCAGAAGAAAGTGTTTTTATGTTTATAAAATAATGAAACAACATTTTACTTACTTCTGAACCTTTTCACTGGCCACTTGGGAGTCCTCTACCGCACGCTGAAGCTGTAATTCCATGTTTGCTCGCTCTGTCAGAGCTTGCTGCAGTTGGGTAGCAAGTTCCTCATTCTGTTGTTGAGTGATGGAAACAATGTTCTCTCTGATTTTTAAAGCTTCTTCATAAGTACTAAGTGTATGGTTAAATTGATCCTTCAGGTTTTCTTCTTGAGATAAAGATTTGTGTAAACTGAGAAAATACAAAAATAATTTAAATATAAGTAACATAGGCTAACTGATCAATGATCCATTTCCTTAACTCCACTTAGAATCTTTACTTCTCAAAATCAATACAGAAAAACATGCACAAATGAAAATAACTTTTATATCACTATATTATTGTGATATAAAATAATTAATAATTATTCTATAACTCTGCTTCTACGCTGAAAGCTACCCAGTAAATGATTATCTATGCTAGCAAAGCACACAGAAAGATGCTGGAAGATGTTAATTTAATTATATCAGTGTAAATATTACATTCAATTTTCTTTAAAAGGAATAGCAGAGAATTGGAAAATAAAGTATCTCTAGGTAAATAAAGGAATATAATAAGCTGACTGCAAAGAAGTGAGAAGTAGGAGAATGGGCATCAGTTTAGGGTATCAGGGTCTATTCTGCTAAGCACTTAATGAGAATGAATGAGGTTTGTGCAAATACTGATCAACCTTATACACAGAATTTTCTACTTGTCACAGTTGAGATATAAATGAAGGCACAGAAATAATATGTATTCAGATATATATTTTTATGATTAATGAATCTTGGGCCAAATACATTCACTCATTAAATCATCCAGAGGAATAGCATATAAATCAAGACTAAATGAATGCAGAAGAAAATGCAGATAAATAGAATCCTAAAATGCTAAAGGTCAAATCTTTGATATGTCATTACACCTACCACCTGAGGTTATTTTGAAATGGCACCAAGCACCTCACTCAATTAAATAAAGACATTTTGAAAATATAAATATTTAATAAGGGAAATTTAAAATCCACACAGGAGATGTTCTTTTTTTATTAAATAAAATCATTTCAGTATATGCATACAAAGGAACTGTCAATTGGAGACTTGAACTACAACAACCTAACTATATAATACAGGTTGATAATGTGAAAGAAGGCAATATAATTCTTAAATCTGCAAAAAGCTAGTCAGTGAACTTTAGCACTGGCTTAATATACAGTCTGATATTTAAAACTCTTCAAACTAAAGTGATTATAAATTTCTTCTTTTAAGTTACCCACGAGCCTTTATAGTGGTCTCAGTTTGGAGTAGGTGTCACACAGAAATAAAATGGACATGCAACCAGGACAGTTAGCATATCAAAAGAAATCATTTCGAGATTCAAATTAGTCCCGAAGAAGAGAGACTGTTGCTAAACTCTGGTCACTTGGCTAGTACATATAAAACTAGAATGATTTGCAGATGGACATGTGATTAGATCCTTTACTCTCAAGCTGTTAAAAAAAAAAAAAGCTACTCATCATTCACAATGCCTTGGGAACCTTTAAATTTTCACCAAAACTTTCTTAGACAGAAGCAATAGTTGGAATGATTTTTTTTTTCAAAAAGATAACTTAAAATTCTGCAATAGCATCTCATTGCACTCAGAAAAAAATTCTAAAAATAATAAATTACATATTTTTAACTCACTAAACCTGATAACACCTGTGTGAAGAGTCTCAATAATATTTCTAATTTCTTGATGAAAAAACTGAAACAAAGAAAGGCAAGCAATTGAATCAGCCCTAACCCTTCTAGCAAAGAAGAAAATGCAAAATAGGACAAACTCCTATTCATCTATTAAATTGCAGCATAAACACCACTTCCTCAGAAGCCACTGTGATTCTTCAAATCTAAATTTTGATATTTCCTCTTTGTTAGTTTCTCTTGGATCATACTCTTTTCCTCCTCAGAATTTGTAATAATTGTCAACTTTTTTTTTCAATTTCTTGTTGTGATATACTTCCCATTGCTAACATATTAATATTCCATTTATATAGGCTAAATTTATTTTATAGGAAGAATGCATTTCTTAAGAACTATAATAAATTAGGATGTTTATAATTCTAAGGACATTTCCCTATAGAAATAAAGGTAAAGTAGAAAGAATATGTTTCCAGTATATATAAATCTATAACAATTGAAGCACATTTTTGCTTTAGTGCTATTTTTCCCTCAGAGAGCTTTTCTTAAACTGACATTAGGGACCCACTGGTTAGCCTTATTCAGGAAGTCCTATAACATTTTCTTATAACATTTAATCTCTTTCCAAAGTTACTTATTTTCAGATGCATTTTTAAAAAATATTTATTTTTTTGGTGTAGATGGATACAACCCAATGCCTTTATTTTTATGTGGTGCTGAGGATCGAACTGCCCATGCTAGGAGAGCGCTCTAATGCTAAGTCACAATCCCAACCACCCCCCCATGCATTTTTTATCACAGCAATAGCATTCCAACTTACCAGCACTTAAATCATGTTGGAATATATTTTAAGTTATAGTAATAAAATGATAAAACAGCAGAAAAATCATTTAATTACTCTCAGAAGTTCAAAGCATGTCTAATAATTGGCTTATACAATATTCACAATATTTTTATTCATCACAAAATTTTTGGAGTAATATAAACAAAGTTTCAATTTTCACTTCCAGTTTTAAAATTATATGATCTCAATGAATTTAATATTTCTAATTTAGTACAGAAAGTGAGGCTTTAAAATACTTTTACTTTGTAATAGTTCATATTATTATAATTCATACCAATTAAGACTAAATCATCTACTGTGCTGCTCACTATAATAAATCCAAAGGAAGGTCAAGGTAGAAAATGCCCTCCAATGGACACTACTCCAGTAAGTAACATGTAACAGATTCCTTTCTGTAGTGGATTCTGTGTCAGTTTCAGTGTTTCTTAATTCTGAAACATGAATCTATTGTCTCATGTCTGTGGCTTTGATTAAAATCCTGTCCCCTGACTCTCTATACTGCTTTAGCTTCAAATATTGAGAAACTATCAGATTTATGACCTGCTTACATATTTTCCTTGTAAATATTTATGTTCTCCTCAACCTCACTGCTTACCTGGTTTTTGAACTCATTCTCAGTTTTTATGTCATGTCTCATGTGGTTTTAGCTTATTCTTGCACCTGATACTTTCCTATTAATATCAAGTTTTGCTACTTTTCCTGACTTCCTGTCTTGTCCCCTATGACCAAGTATTAATCAAGTCTTACATGATATCATTTTATTTACCATCCTAAAATTTATACATACTCTATTGCTTATATTTCATTTATTTAATAATATTTGCTCAATCAATGTGTATCCTATGTAAGCTATTTATTTTAATTGGATAGAAAATTTTAGATTAGAATTTAGAAGTGAGATCTCAGAAATGCAGACAAGTAGTTCTTAGCTGGCAGTACTTCCATCTATCAGAGAACATTTTCAATTGTTCCAATCACAGGGATACTACTACTATCATTTAGTGGGTGAAGGTTGGAGGGCCTGTTAAACATCCTCTAATGGAGAGGACACACTTTCACAACAAAGAATTACCCAGTCTAATATGTCAAGAATGCTGACCTTGGTATTGATGAAATGATGTTGGGTTGGATTTAGAAAATGTAGGTTTAAATTTCAGTCTTGTCATTCACTCTGTGTGACCTTAAGAAAATACTTTACTCCCTGAATATTAATTTCCTTTACTCTAAAACACTGAGAACAAACTCATGGAGTTCATATGAGAAAGAGATAAAGTGATCTATTATGTGGAAAAATATCTAGCACAATAACTGGGTAGGCATAGGCATTCGTACCTGTATAAGTTTTAAAAGAAGTGATTTGTATCTAGTTGACCTTGTACATAATCTTATACAACACTCAGACATTTTATAAATACTTTGCTGAAAAACAGTTGCCTGTTTCCACAGGTTTTTCATGAATTAAAAGAAGTAAACTAGTTTCTCAACCTTTATTCACTTACTGATAACATTCTTAAATCATTCTTTAAAAAAAGGGCAGGTTTGGCTTGTTTTACTGAATTAAATAAATAAAATCAAAGCAAGTATGAAAAGTAAAAGTATGTGCTCTCTTTACTGAGCACAGTGTTTGTTCTTACTTCCTAATTTACTGCATCAATTAATTTGCTAAGATCTTTTCAAGAAAATAATAGTTGACCTCCTTGCTTATTTTTGAGAAAATCAGCTTATGATGCAATAGGTTTAAATTCTGACTGATGTACAGAGAGAAGAAAATATATTCAGAATGGTTAAGAGTGTGAGTGAGGAGAATGATAAATCAGTCTAGTGATTCCATTGATTTGCTTCCTCTGCTATGGCAGTTGATTTAGTTCAAAGAGACAACTTGTTGAATTTCAGAGAGAATAACAATTTCTTTGTTATACAGTGAGACAACTTAAGTTTTTAAGAATTTTAAAGTAGATATGCTGGTCAACATGTTTATTACTATTTACTGAAAGACTTATGGATACTACATTTTGTGATATAAACTAGTAGTTACTAAATATTTGTTGAATTCATTGAACCGAAAAGAAAGGCAATGATTTATATAACTAATTGCAAGGATTCACTGAAAAATCTATTAAATTAAACTATTTTAAAATACTATTAAAACATACAACAGCACTTGGAATTGATGTAGATCCAGTTACAGATTACTGATTATCCAATAGTGGATTCTTGAATTGGGTGACCAGGAAGCAGAGTATTATGTTCAAAAAGCCATTTACATATCACCATATAGATGAATAGGGAACAGAGTCTATCATAAAATTTATCATGTAACAAATAACATTTTATGGGCATTACTAAAAATATAGAATAGCAGATATAACTGGAAACAAAAGAGGGAAACTTCTGCTTCTGAGAAGATGGAAAACACAGAATATATAATGAAGATGTGAAAGTTTTTAAACTGAAAACCACAATAACTGAAACAAAAAGCCCAGTGGATGGGCCTAACAAGAGAAATGAGAGGACAAAGAAAAGAATCACTGAACTGGAGGAGAGAACACAAAAAATGATCCAATATGAACGATATACACATAGACTGAAAAAAAAATCAGAGCTTCAGGAACTTATGAACTCATAATAAAAGCACTAACATTCATGTTCTCAAAGACAGAGAAGGGAAAATGAAAGAGGAAAGAACTGAAAAAGTACTTAAGAAATAATGACTGAAAGCTTTCCAAGGGATATAAACCTACAAGAGGTTGACAGACTCCAAATGGAGAAGATCCACATAAGTACATGAAGAGATACATTATAATTAAACTTCTGAAAGCTAAAAACAAAGACAAAATTTTGAAAGTACTCAATGAGTGGGCCCTTACATATAGGGGGGAACCAACTTAAATTAAAGAAGATTCTACTAAGATGCTACTGAGGACAGAAGAAAGTGGCACATTACTTTTCAAAGGTTGAAGGGAAAGAACTGTCAACCTATTATTCTTGGCCTTGAGAAATATGCTTCAAGAATAAGGCATAAATCAAGATATTCTTGGGGCTGGGGAGGTGGCTCAAGCAGTAGCGTGTTTGCCTGGCATGCGTGCTACCCGGGTTCAATCCTCAGCACCACATACAAACAACGATGTTGTGTCCGCTGAAAACTAAAAAATAAATATTAAAAAAATTCTCTCTCTCTCTCTCTCTCACTCTTTCTTAAAAAAAAAAAAAGATATTCTCAGATGAAGGAAAACCAGGAGCATTTGTACCAAGCAGATCTATCTTAAAAGAAGTAGAAGTAATCTGAACATAAAGGAAATGTTAAAAGAACAAATCTTGGAATTCTGTGAAGAAAGAAAGAAAACTATGTATAAAATATGGAGAAATACAATAGGTCTACTTGAATTTTAAAAATTATGTTTGATGATTGAAGGAAAATTATAACACTGTCTGATGTGGTTCTAAATGTATCTAGAAGATATATTTAAAACACATTATAAACAAGGAAGGATAAAGAAAATTAAAGAAGGTAAAGTTTCTATGTTCCACTGGAAATGATAAAGTAAAATGACATAAAAAACTGTAATAATATTTATATATAATGTAATATCTATGGCAACAATTTAAAAAGATATATAAAAGAGACACACAGAAAACACTGTACATACAGAAAAAGGAATTCCAAAATATGTTTAAGTAACCCACAGGAAGGCAGGAAAAACAGAAATAAAACAAACAAAAAAAAAACCAAACAAAAAAACAACAAAAGAGAAAAATTAATAAAAAACTTCAGAGTGAACCAACAGAAAACAATAAAATAGTAGACAAATACTAATCTAAATGTAAACAGTCTAAATACAACAATTAAATGAGATTAACATGTGGGGCACATGTGGGGCACCCGGGTGTATGCCTGTAAACCCAGTGGCCCTTGAGGCTGAGGTGGTAGGATTGCAAGTTCAAAGCCAGTCTCAGTAATTTAGTGAGGCCGTAAGCAATTTAGCAAGATCAAATCTCAAAATAAAAAAAAGAAAAACGGGCTAGGGATGTGGCTTAGTGGTTGAGTGCCCCTGGGTTCAATCCATGGTACCAAACCAAACCAAACTAAAAACAACAACAACAACAACAACAACAACAACAAACAAACCCCACAACTATATTCTGTGTATAAGAAATCTGTTACAAACATAATGTATATGAGTAGATTATAGGAAAGTAGGAGTGGCTATACTAATATTAGATAAACTGCAAAGCCAAGAAAGATATGAAGGAAGGGCATTATATTATGCTAAAAGAGACAATCCATTAAGAAGACACAGTAACTTTAAGTGTGTTTGCACCAAATAACAGAACTGAAGATCAGAGGAGTAAAAACTGATAGAATATACAAATATAATTGAAGATTTCAATACCTCTCAACTAGGAAAAACAAAAAAATCCCCAAATACCAAAAGATACTGAACAACTCAACACCACCATCAAACACTAACTAGCATTCAATCAGTATTCACAAATATTCCAAACAACAGCAGAACACACATTATTTTCCAATGCCCTCAGTATACATACCAAGATAGGTTATATCCTGGACCATAAACAAACTTCAATCAACTCCAAAGAACTGAAATCATTCTCTGATGACAATATAATAAAATCAGAGCTCAATAACAGAAAGTTAATGTTGCTCTAGGTATTACACTAACAGAAAAATCACCAAACACATGGAACAGGACAACACATTTCTAAATAATCCACGAGTGAAGAAGACTTATAAAAAGAATTTAAAAAAAATACACAGAAGTGAATGACAATGAAAATACAATATACAGAAATTTGTAGGATATAGCTAATGCAGTGCTGAGAAATTTATAGTACTAAATGTATATATTAGTAAAACAGGAAATGTATCAAATCAATATTCTAAGCTTCTACCTCAAGAACCTTTCAATGAAATAGCTAAATAACTATAGAGCAAGAGTGAAGAAAATAATAAAGAGCAGATAGATGCACAAAAGAACAACAAGAAGAAACATATTACCAATAATTTATTTCCAGAAATAAATAAGAAATATCCCTAACAATTTTATAGACATAAAAAAGATAAGGGATTGCTCACACTACATAAATACGTAAACTTAGAAGAAATAAACCATTTCTTTAAAATATACTGGGATGGACTCAAACTAAAAAGTTTCTTCTCAGCAAAAGAAACAATCTGTGAGGTGAATAGAGAGCCTACATCTTGGGAGCAAATCTTTACCCCTCATACATCAGATAGAGCACTAATCACTAGGGTATATAAAGAACTAAAAAAAAATAGACACCAAAAAAACAAATAACCCAATCAATAAATGGGCCAAGGACTTGAAGAGACACTTCTCAGAAGATGATGTACAATCAATCAACAAACACATGAAAAAATGTTCATTATCACTAGCAATTAGAGAAATACAAATCAAAACCACTCTAAGATTTCATCTCACTCCAGTCAGAATGGCAGCTATTATGCATATAAACAACAATAAGTGTTGGTGAGGATGTGGGGAAAAAGGTACACTCATACAGTGCTGGTGGGACTAAAAATTGATGCAGCTAATATGGAAAGCAGTATGGAGATTTCTTAGAAAATTGGAAATGGAACCACCTTTTGACTCAGCAATCCCTCTCCTTGGTCTATACCCAAAGGACTTAACAATAGCGTACTACAAGGACACAGACACATCAATGTTTATAGCAGACAATTTACAATAGCTAAATTGTGGAGCCAACCTAGATCCCTTCAACAGTTGAATGGATAAAAAAAATGTGGCATATATACACAATGGAATATTACTCAGCAATAAAAAGAAAAAAATCATGGCATTTGCAGGCAAATGGATGGAATTAGAGAAGACAATGCTAAGTGAATTTAGCCAATCCCCAAATACCAAATGCTGAATGTTTTCTTTGATATAAAGAAGCTGATTCATAGTGGGATAGGGAGGGGAGCATGGGAGGAGGAATAGACGAACTCTAAATAGGACAGAGAGGTGGGAGGGGAAGAGAGGGTGCATGGGGTACCTAATGATGGTTGAATGTGATGATCATTCTTACCCAAAGTACATGTATGAGGACACGAATTGGTGTGAGTATACTGTGTATATAACCAGAGATATGAAAAATTGAGCTCTATATATGTAATAAATGTTGTAATGCATTCTGCTATATATATATATATATATATATATATATATATATATATATATATATATATAAAATGAAACCTTTGATGCATCTGAAGAAACATGTTTCAAATAGATCATTTGATTAAAGATCATTTCCTAAAATCTTAGAGCAGCAAAGGTGTTCTCTTAAACCCTTCCACACAGGGTTCTTATTGTTGCTGTAGAGTTATTATGCTACTTCTTAATTAGGACAAATTAAAGAATTGGCTTGTCCCCCCTCCAAATAAATAAATTAATTAAATAACCTTAAAAATATACTAATATTACTTTTGTGGAGTTACTTTTATTTGTGTGAGGACATTTAGATCTACTTTCTTAGGAATTTTCGAGTGTGTAATACAATACTGTTAACTATAGTTGCCATGCTATATGATAGATATCCAGAATTTTTTAATCCTGAATGTCTAAAACTGTGTATCCTTTGACTAACATTTCTCCATTTCCCTCAGCTATCCACCATTTGACTAACATTTCTCCATTTCCTATCCACCATTCTACTCTCTGCTTCTGAGTTCATTTCTTTTTAGATTCCACATATGAGATCACAGCATTTGTCTTTTTGTGTCTAGTTTATTTCACCTAGCATAATGTCTCCTGGGATCCCATGTTTGTTATCAATGAGACTTCCTTTTTTAAGAGGCTGATTAATATTCCATTGTGTATGCATAACACATTTTCTTTATTTGCCCAGTGATAGGCATTTGGGTTACTTCCATTGTTTGGTTACTGCAAATAATACTGCAATGAACATGGTAGCGCAGGTATCTTGTCAACATACTTATTTAATTTCCTTTGAATACATATGCAGAAGTTGGACTTTTGAATCTTGTGATAGTTTTATTTTCAATTTTTTTTGAGGAACCTCCATACTGTCCTCCTTGATGACCACACTAATTTAATTCCCACCAAATAAGGGTTTCCTTTCTCCACATACTCACCAACATTTGTTATCTTTTTTCTTGTCTTTTGGTAATAGCCATCTTAACCATCCTTTGATAGAATTCTAGATGACATTTAAAGAATATTTCATTTAACAACAAACAGTAGAGTACACATTCTTCTCATGCTGAAGCATTCACCAGGATATGTCACATTATGGGCCATAAACAATATTAAAGGAGTAGAAATCATAAAGATACACTCTCAAACTACTGTGAAAAATCCAAATGTACTTGGAGATTAAACAATGTACTTACAAATTATATACGGGTCAAACATGAAGTTTCAAGAGAAAGTAAAATATATTTTGAACTAAGTGAAAATATAAACATAACTTATCAAATTTGCGGGATGAAGCAAAAGAAACACTTAGAGGGAAATTTATAGAACTGAATGCAAATATTAGAAAAGAAGAAAGATTTAAAATAACATGCTTCAACCTTAGGAAGCTAGACAAACAAGAGCAACATAAACCTAAAGCAAGCTAATAAAAAGAAATAATAAAATTTAGAGCCGAAACCAATAAAATTGAAAACCAGAAATCAACAGACAAAAACAATAAAATCAGAAGCCAGTGTTTTGAAAAGATCTATGTATTAATTTCTTAGGCCACTTTAACAAATTTCCACAACCTGGTGGCTTAAAACAACAGAAATTTATTTTCTCAAGTGTAGTTAGAAGTCTGAAATCAAGGAGTTGGCAGGGTCACTCCAGGGGAAATTCCTTCCTTTGCCTCTTCAGCCTCTGGTGACTGTTGGCATTTCCTCACTCCAATTCTTTCTATCACTCAGGTCTTTGGTTTCAAGTTCACATGGCTTTCTCCTACCTCTGCCTGTTTCAAAACTCCCTCCTCCCTCTCTTATTAGGACACATATAATTATATGTAGGAGAATCTGGAATAAGCCCCTTCTTTCAAGTTCCTTAACTTAATCATATCTTTGATCACATAATTTAACACTTAATGTGGATATCTTCTCCGGCCACTTTTCAGTGTACCATATTCAATACAACTGAGAAACTTCCATCTAGGCTAACCAAGAAAAAAAGGGAGAAGAAAAAAATTACAAAGTGGAAGTGAAAAAGGGTTCATCAATACTGAGACCATAAATATTAAAGGGAAAATAAAATAATGTTTTCACAACTATGCTCACAAATTCAATGCCTCAGATGAAATGGACGGATTCCTTGCAAGACACAAACTATCAAAAACCCACAAAAGAAATAGTCAGAAAAAGCCTTCATTTATTAAAGAAATTGATTCAAGAGTCAATAACATCCCCCAAACAAAATCCCCTTAAAATGAATAAACAACAACAATAAAAACAGAAACAAAGAAAGAATCAGGCTCAAACGGTTTCAGGCGTGAATTCAACCAAATAGTTAAGGAATAAATGATATTAATTCTCTATAATTGGGCTGGGGATGTGGCTCAAGCAGTAGCGCGCTTGCCTGGCATGTGTGCGGCCCAGGTTCGATCCTCAGCACCACGCACAAACAAAGATGTTGTGTCCGCCGAAAACTAAAAAATAAATATTAAAATTCTCTCTCTCTCTCTCTCAAAAAAATAAAAAATAAAAAAGCCCTTTATTTAAAAAAAAATTCTCTATAATTGCCTTCAGAAAATAGAAGCAGTGGAAACACTTCCTAACTCAATTAATGAGGACAGCATAACCCCAACAACCAAACCAGACAAAGATATTACAAGAAAGGAAAACATACCAAAAAATTCTTAGAACTTGACAACAAGAAAATAACAAAAGATGTGAATAGACATTTTAGCAAAAAAGATATATAGGCAGCAAGTAGGCACATGAAAAGATTCTTAACATAATATGTCATCAGGGAAGTGCCAATTAAGAAAGCAATGAGTTATCACCACACACCTGAAGAAGGACTAAAATCCAAAAACCTTACAATAACAATTGCTAGTGAAGATATAGGACAAGAGAAATGAACATTCATTGCTAGTGGGAGTGTAAAATGGTACAACCACATTGGAAAGCAGTCGCAGTTTATCAATGTATGATCCAGTAATCATGCTCCTACGTATTTACCTAATATAGTTGAAAACATATCCACAAAAAATCCTGCTCATGAATGTTTACTGTTGCTTTATTAATAATTTTTCAAAACTGGAACTAAACAATGTCTTTTAATAGGTAAATGAATAAACAAACCATGGATAATTAATACAACAGAATATATTTCGTGATACAAAATCAGTTATCAAGCCATGAACATACATGGAAGAATCTTAAGTGCTTATTACTTAGTGAAAGTAGCCAGTGTGAAAAGACTACATACTGCATGGTTTCAACTCTATGACATGTGGAAAACTATACAGACAGTCAAAAAATCAATAAATAGTTGCTAGAGGAAAGGAAGGAGGAATAAAAAAATACAGCACTCTGGTTCTTTAGTGTGGTGGAACAATTCCATATAATACTGTAGTGGAAGGGATGATGTTATACATTTTTCAAAACTCATAGAACTGTACAAAATAATGAGTGAACATCAATGTTAACTGTGGGCTTTTGTTAATGATAATTTATCAATATGGTTTCATTAATTTTAGCAAATGTACCATACCAATAATAGATGTTAATGATAAGGGAAATTGGGGAGGGAGGACAGCTTATGTGAGAACTCGGTGCTACTTCAACTTTACTGTAAACTATTCTAATAAATAAACTCTATAAATAGAATCCCAGCTCTGCCCTACCACAGGGAGTGGGAGAGACTAATCAATTTCATTAGCAATCAAACCTGACGAAGCATAAAGAAACAGTTGAATATGGTCAGTATAGGGTCCACATTACTGACCACACTAGAATTCAGTTATGTCTGTACTTAATTCGTAAGTGTTTAATTGAAGCACTTTCAAGGAGGAATTATCAAAATGGCAAATACGCTGTAAAACTTATTATGGTTTATAAAAAAATGATTAGAGAACCATATGGACAGGACGTGAGAAAAATTAGAGAACTATTATAAATATCTTTAAGTATTTGAAGCAGTTTATTGTGTTCTGTGTTACTTCAGAGAGTAATAAATTCCAGCTTGGTTTGGGCCTCACTGATTAGAATTGTATAATTCTAATGTACAATACAATACTGATGCCTTAAAAAATAAGATGTTTTGGACTATAAATTGAAATGTGAAGTATATAGGGTTCAGTTGGCATACACATATTATGAGCACATTTTGTTTTATAGTACTTAGAACTGGGTGGCTGTATTGTGATGTCTCAGGTTACAGAAAAGGACTACCATGTGTTGGTCAGGCTAGAGATAGAGCAGTGGCTACACATATTCCAAATTATTACAAATGTTATAAGGATTTGTCAAATGATCACAATTGAGGTTTGAAGATAAAAATAGGTATTAATGAGAAGGTGGTTGGAGGAAGAATTTTAGGTATAGACAAGTGTGTACAAAGGCCTTAAAGGAAAGAAAGTCTGAAGAATGGATGAAGCACAGGTAGGCTTATGTTAAGGAACCTTTGAAAATTGTTGGGACTAAGTCACATAGAGTCTTTTTGGAACATGAGATGAATTTTGGTCTTTAGCTAAGATAAATGAGAAACCACTGAAAGAATTTAAATTCCCCAATGATGCCAGTGATGCTGCTAAACATAAAATATACTTTTCAATCACTATCTACTTGACTTATCTGGAGCCAATTATTTCTGAAAATATCTCCTTTCCTTGGCAATACTTTCTGGGTTTCTACTTTTTTAAAAAAATATTTTTTTTAGTTGTCAATGGACCTTTATTTCACTTATTTGTATGCAATGCTGAGAATCAAACCCCATGCCTCACACATGCTAGGCAAGCGCTCTACCACTGAACTACAAACCCAGCCCTCCTCTGCTTAGTGTTCTTGGTGTTTCTCAATCTCCTCTGGTGGCTTCTTTTTCCTTTATTCAACTTTCACCTGTTGTGTCTTCTCTTTCTCCGCATTCTCCCTTGATTTCAATGCCCTCTCATGGCTTCACTTAATCATCTATATACATAATTTTTCTATAGCTCAGATATCTGTCCTGGGTACCAGATCTACATACCCACCTTGTGGACATCTCCAATTGACCATTCTGCAAATGCACACAACTCAATGTCTGAAACTGAATTCATGAGCTCATTTTTTACTCCTTCCCAATTTGGCTTTTTTCTTCCTCCCCTTTTCCCTGGACACCACTCAGTTGTCCAAGTCCTAAATGTAAACAGCGAGCTCCATCTCTATCTCTTACCTCACAATCTAATCACTTCTGCGATTTACTAATAAGTCTCCCTTGCATCTTTTAATATCTCTTCAGATCTATTATTATATCTTATTTAGAATGTCTTCTATTATTTTCTTTAATGGATTATTGCAATAGTATTCTTACTTATTCCTTTCCCTTAGTAAGCTTTCTAAAGCATAGATATTATTACTCCTTAGATTGAAACTCTTTAATGACCCTACATTTTTTTTCTAGAATAATGTCCAAATTCCTTAAACATCATTTATGAAGTTCTTTTCTTTCCAGCTCATTTCTCATCATTCACCTATTTGTCCCTAAACTACAGTCAGGACAGATAACTTTCACATCCTCTAGAACACTGACCCTATTCCCCTTTACTTAAGTCCCTCCTACTCATCCTTTTACATGAGTTTCTTCAGAAATAAAACTTGATGTCCAGTTTGGTGATTCTCTCATTTGCTTTCACATTGAATAGAGAGTAAACACCAGGAAAAAACTTTTTAACCATGTGACCTTTATCTAATACCTAGAAAGCAGTTAAATATTTGTGAAATGGAAGAATTAATTATTGGTTCCTTATAGCTGGTCAGGTAGTTCTTAATTGTTATGTTTGACTGGCTGACAATAATCTTTGTGATTTATATGTGCCCCGCAGAACACAAACTATGGATATTCAGTGACTAAGATGGATTACAGATTGGTTGCTTTGTAAATACTGAGAGTAATAAAAAGGCTAAGATTTAAAAAGGAAATGAAATAAAAAGTAAGCATACAAACTTCCATGAATTACTCTATCCTATAGGTAGATTTTAAATGGACTCTTGTGACTATAGATTTTGGATTTCAGTAGTTTTCCTGGAATACTGGAAACAAGTGCTACTGGAGGCCCCACCTTGTGGCTGAATGAACATTCGCTTATTGTGAAATAACTTTTTGAAAGGGGTCGTTCATTCACTAGATATTTATTGAGCAACTGAGTGTACATGCACGTCCCATATACAAAGTACAAAGTGAGTGCTTGGGGATACGATAGTAACCAAAGTACATAAAAATCTCTAATCTATTATATAAAGTTTTTGCTGTTTTATTTCCCCCCCTACGGATCAAATCCAGGGCCTTGTGCATGCTAAGCATGTGGTGTACTCCTGAGCCTCACCCCCACCTCCAATCTTATAGAGGTTTTATTCACCATTTTATCTAGTGCCTGGAAGAATGCTTATTAAATATCTGTGAATTAACCAAATAATATTTAAGACATATTCATTCTGATCTTTATCTCTTGATGGCCTTCCATTCTCCATGTGGTATTGTATGGCAGATCCCATAGATAAGGAAGGAGGGCTGAGACAGACTCTCCTGAAGTTGGCCTCTATTTTTTATTTTCCTTTAGTTTTTCTGATTTAAAACTCAATTCACAATAAAGCATGAGTATAAAAATCAGTATAATCACCAAAATATTAGCCAGTGAATTTAAAGCAGATCTTTTTATAGTAAAGAGTTATGGGAGTTGTAAGAAACTTTATCTTTTATCCTAATTGTCAATGATTTTGCCTGTGGTAATTACAAAGAAATTCATGCACACCAGGATGGTCCCTCTAATTTTAGTGAATAACACATGTGTTCTATGCACTTTATTTAAAAGAAAATCAACTTGTTATTTACTACATCTTTCAGTAGTTTCTCTGTACACTATATAGAAACCGAGAACCTAACAAAATGAAGCCAACCTTCTATCAGACTGCTTTATCTACATGTTTTAGGGATTATAAAGATAAAAGTAAGGTAAGGTTTTTGTTTTAATTTAGAGCTATAGCACTCAGGAAAGCATCCACAGAGGTTTCTTCAAAGTGAATACTTGGTATATCAGTAATCTGATAACACTAAAACATACTTTATAACACATTTATAAGCATCAGAATTCTTTTCAAAAGTGTAGCTAATAATCAGGACAAATGTCATTTCCTTTTGTTTGGGTCTCCAGGGAATAATGTTTACTTTGCTTTAAAATTTATGTGAGTCATTTGGTTATATGCCTTTTTTAATTAGCTTGAAGGAAGCAATCACTGGGGAGAAAGCGGAAATCAATTCTGATCCGATATTGATAGCTACTGTGCTGTAAACTGTGTGTCCTTTCTAATTAAATGTAAACATGTTCAGTTCTAAAGTCCAGCAGCAATGACAACAGTCACTAGGAAAGATTGCTTAAGTACCGCTCAACTGATTTGCCTGGCCTTTATTTCTTTCAAAGTTGTGCTTGTGCAATCATTGGTAGGGTGAATGCTGGTTGTAACTGACTTTTTTTTAGGCCATCCTCAGAGAAAAGATTTGACAAGAATGTAGAGTGCTCTGTAATACTTAAAAGTTACTTATTAACTCTGTCCTTCTGATAGCTAATCAATGGCAGTGCATAGAGTCAAATTTGGTACACTAAACTGCTCCCTTGCCCAAAGCCAAGTCTTGGTAAATATTTAATGGCTGTAAAGGTGTTTTGCTAGTTATCAAACTGATATGCTAAAGGACTCTTAAAAGCAACTTTATCTTCCTTCCCTTCCATAAATAATTTTCCCAGTAATATAGTTTATAGGTGTAAAAGAATTTGGATTATTTCATCTTACTGAGTATCTTATTTAGAAAAAGACCAAAGGAAAATTAATATAAAATAGTGTTCTTTTTAATTAAGTACTATATCACTTAACACAAGAGAGAAAAAGCAACCATTAAACCTTTCTCCTTGGTAAAATGCCAACTTAAATTATAAAATAACTCACCCCCTTTCACCATACTGAACACCACACTAGACTTGTTCAAAACCTGTTGTACAGCTGCTCTCATAAGGAAATGTTATAAAATTTCTGTTGCTTTAGAGTTGCAACATAGTCTGTAAAATCAGAAGACATTTGGAGTTTTGTTTTTTATTCAACACTGTAAAGGCTGAGTTTTATGTATTTATCTTTCAAATTATGTATTGAGTTTTGGGCCATTTGTTTTATCTATTGTAACTCTTAGGTAGGCAGAATATTTATCAGTTTTACTTTTTAAATAGGAAGAAATCTCACCAGATTTAAATTTGAATAGAATACTTGGTAATTGCTCACTTACTTTCTAGAAATGAGACTGATTACTTTAAGTTTATACTTATTTCATGCTTACAGATTTTAAGGGAAGTTGCTACAAGTATCAAATAAGAGCTGGGGACTCAAAGTATTGGACGGAATTAATGATCCTTCAAGATACAGCCCAAATCAAAGGGTCAAAATTGAAAATAAAGGAAAAAAATATTACAGTAAAAAGGTAAGTTTTCAGAATGGAAAAATATTACAAATGTTCTAGATTTGAGGTGCTAGTGTTGAATTTAGCAATGCTGGGATGATCTGTATATTTTACTTTGTGGTGGGCTGAAAGGAATGTTTATATTTATATTTTTTCCCTTGATATAGCTGATATATGGAAGAGAAATAGCTTCTTATTGTCTGATAAATGAAGTTAATTTTAAAGATGTTATTGATGGTCCAAATGCTATGCATTTTACATAAAACCCTGTGAAAGGATTATTTAATAATATTATATCATACACTTTGAAGGCACCATGTTTCAACTTTAGAAGGAATTTTCATTTTGTACATTGGTGATCTTACTATATCAAAGTTTGGAAAGATGGCTTAGGATATAAATTTAAAACTGGTATTTCTGGTTTGTGTTTCTTAAACTCATGTCTACATTGATTTTGATCTCTGAAATGTTATACAATATAAAGATATTCTATTTCTCAATTTTTTTCCAGGAACACAGGTCAGAACAAAACAAGGGGTAAGCCAGCTGGTGCTTGTCTAGGGCTTCAATCTAAAATGACCACAGAAACCTCAATGGAGAAAATTGAAAATATGATTACTTAAACTCAGGTTGCATAGGTAATCAATTACCCATGTAAATGGAAAAGTATAAATTGGTATACTACTGCGGAAATAGATGAACACCTTAACAGGAAATGATTTTTTTTCTTGGCTCTCATACACAACTGCACATATGTGCAAAAACAAAGTCTATCAACTAACTTTAACCAGCCTGTTAACTTGTGAAACCAGATAATATGTGGTTGTGATGCTATAGGTGATTTATTTCCAAACCCTTTAATCTGTTTTATCAGAAATTGTCTGGTTTGTAAAATTGCAAAGAGAAGCACAAAGACCTATGAAGAGTACATAGTAGGGCACTTAGCTCAGAGTCGGAGATCAGAGAGGATGCCTTAGAAGACTGGATGTTTAAAGCTGAGTCTTGAAAAAAATAAAAATTTATCACATAAAGAAAAATAAAGGGTATAAAATCTAGAGGAGGTGGTCATGTGGATTAGCATGTTTGTATGAGAAAACCTTTGCTAAAAATATTGAATTACTGTGCATTTGCAAATACAGCTACTTTTAAACAGAAATCTTCAGATCTTTGTAAAATGGGTGAGGGAAAGATTTCTTAAAAAGGGAAAGACAGCATCCTCATTTCTCTATTTCCAGTTATTTTCTGAAACCAAGAAAAAACATCACCCATTTTTTGATTGCTGGGAAGTCACTGTGGGGAAATACTTGTATCTGGTTGATACCCATTCTCATACATTCAACAAATCTTCACAGAGCGAGCATCTACTTTGTGCCAGACATTGTTATAGGCACTAGGAATAGAGCAATGAATAAAACAGATCAAGATATCTACTCCTGTGGAACTTTCAGAACAAAGTTCATCTCATTTTAGTTAGATCCACCTGGCAGATAAGGTCTCTTTCTGGGCATCTCACCTAAAGCCCTTGTCCAAGAGGCTCTTACATCTTGTCAATTTTCTGTTTTACACGCTATATCAAGGTTTCATAATAACAATTTTTTAGTTTTTAAAACTAAAGCTTTATTTGAAATTTGATATTTTCATGATTAGTCATCTTTTTATTTTATTTGTATCTCTGATATAAATTTTCTGTCAACAAAGTGCATTTTGCCTTAATATATCCTTTGTAATTTATAAAGACATACCCAAATATTATATAAGTATCAAAAAGAATATGTTACAATGTTCAAAAAACATTAAATTATCAAAACAATTTCTTGAAGGTTATCTGTAAAGTTTGTTTTCATATGTCAAACCTATGTTCCAAGAGCATGTATGTGTGTGTGTGTGTATGTGTGTATATGATATATACACATATATAATTTTTTTTAAAGAAAACATTAGGATGACCTCAAAGTTTTGGTATTGGGTCTGAAATCAAAACATTAGATTTTATACTCCAACACCTGTATCTGCCTGTAGGTTTATGTTTGGGAGCCATAAAAACAAATACTACATCTTTTTGAAGTAGTAAATCATAAAATCAATGTAATATAAAGATAAATTTTTATTTAACTTAAATTCAGCAAAGAAATTTTTTATTTCCTTTATAGTCTTTAGCTACCCTTAGATTGAGATAATGAATTAGGGCAAGATGGCATTGTGTCTGAGCTTATTGTAACAAAGAATGTTAGAGTCTTTTCAATAAATAATACCATATTTCTTTTATCTGGAAATCTATAGCTGCAATATGCTTGGTAAGTTCCTACTGGTGGTTATTAAATTTATCCATAATACAAGTTTGAATAATACAAGATGGTCCCAAGCCAAAATTTGTTCTTCCCCAGAGGAATATACTATGGACAGGTAACATTCAGTAACAGTTATTTAGGCTGGGGAAAATGTACACAGTTTTGTTCACTACTGAAGAGATATCTGTTTTTGAAAGACAGATTCAATATGGAAATAACATAAAGAAGATGGATTTGGATAGGTAAAGAGCTGAAAACTGGTGTATTTCTTTTAATTTTTTTGCTTGTTCTTACAATGGGAATGAAAAATTCACAAAAAGAAATATCAATATTAACATTTTGTAGAAGAAAATGTTTCATAATTTACTGAAATACCTTTAACAACAGAATTTATAACAAATGGTTATTTTAATGGGAAAATGACATGTACAAAAATAAATCCAATTTGCTAAATACAAATTGATTATTATGGTTATTGGAATGATACGGAAATACATTTCTATCAAACATGTCATCTTCATGCAATGACACTAAATTTCTAAAAGGGCATGTAGTTTAAAAAAATACATGCTTATAATTTAACAAACAAATTAGTAGTCCTTGTGTTATACAGTGAATAAGAGTATCCCTGCCTTAGGAAATTTAGAGTGCAGTTAAGAAGACATTAATTATACAATTTGGAAGCAGATATGCATACATATTTTGGCTGGTGAAGGGAAGAGAAGAATGGCAGGCAGTAGGTTTTTTAGGAGAGAACAATTCCTAAAAAAAGAAAGCATGAGACAGCATGAATAGACGCATATCACTGAAAAAAGAAGAGTAAGAGGATTACTACAAGCAGTTTGCTATTGGTATGGCCTCAAGGCTATGATAGGGAAAGATAAGATTAGTTATAGAGAAATTACTTCAAGTGATATATAATAATGGTCTTGAGGGGATACTGGTAATATTGTAGAAAAGAGAATACAATAGACTCATAAATATTTAAGAAGTGAAATTGATGGAATTTGTTGACTTACATTCAAAAAGAAAATAGGTTTTATAAAGAAAGTTACTTTGTAACTGTTGTATTCTGCTACCTTTCCTATCCTCTACTATCCCCCCTCCCTCCCCTCCCATCTTCTCTCTCTACCCCATATACTGTAATTCATTTCTCTCCTTGTTTATTTTCCCATTCCCCTCACAACCTCTTATATGTAATTTTGTATAACAATGAGGGTCTCCTTCCATTTCCATGCAATTTCCCTTTACTCTTCCTTTCCCTCCCACCTCATGTCTCTGTTTAATGTTAATCTTTTCCTCCTGCTCTTCCTCCCTGCTCTGTTCTTAGTTGCTCTCATTATATCAAAGAAGACATTTGGCATTTGTTTTTTAGGGATTGGCTATCTTCATTTAGCATAATTTGCTCTAATGCCATCCATTTCCCTGCAAATTCCATGATTTTGTCATTTTTAGTGCTGCGTAATACTCCAGCACTAAATAAATGCCACATTTTTTTTTTATCCATTCATCTATTGAAGGGCATCTGGGTTGGTTCCACAGTCTAGCTATTGTGAATTGTGCTGCTATGAACATCGGGAATAGTCCGAGAAGGGCAATTGCTGGGTCAAATGGTGGTTCCATTCCCAGCTTTCCCAGGAATCTCCATATGCCAAGCCATAAGTCTTATTCTAAATCTGTAGGTAATAATAAAAATGGTACTTTTTTTAGGGGCTTCTTTGGGCACTTTCATATACTATATGTAATCTGTAAAATAAACCCCCAAAGTAGTTCACATTCCATTTAAAATGGTGGGGGTGGGAAAAAGAAGAGAGACTAATTTACCCAGTGTCAAGCAAGTAAATGATTGAGCCAGGATGCCACCCAGGATATGCCTTTTTCCAAAGATAATGTATATCATTTTTGTTTTTCAAAATATTGTTTGCTCAAGACTCTTTCAGCCTTAAAATTTTAAGGCCAATGTTTTATCAAGTACAGACAGCCCAAGTACAAATTCTAAATATATTATGTACTATATTAAAGATTTGTTATAGGATCTTGAGAAAACCACTAAGTCTCTCCTTTTTTTCACTTTTAAACTATTTAAATGAAGATAGTTTATGCTATCAATTATCTCACAGAGGTAGGAAATAAAAAATGTTTATGATATGGAAGAGACAAAGAATATAGGTAATAATATAATCACCTATTACATGTCCAAGAAATGTTTTTGAAATTTCTTAAAGTTGAAAAAACATAGTTTTAATGCTCTATGCATGACTTAATAATAAAGATCATCAGATGAGAACTGAAGGAAACTTCTTTCATTGGTAAATAAAATGCACATGCTAACATCATTTATTTTCTAAGCCATTACTGCTGCTTCTTAATACCACTGCTTGGTTTCTAAAAGGCAATTCCTTAGAAGGCCTTTTAACCAAAAATACCTAAGAACTAAAGCTTAAGGAAGAGAGAATGAACATCCTGCTACTTGACATTAATCACATTAAACTCAGAGTACCTAACAGACGGCTCTGGCATTACTCCTAACTGGAAGACACAGAAATTAAAGCACAGAGCTTTAAAGTTAATGGGAGTTGCACAATTGAAATACTCTATGTCAACCTGATAATATGCCCCTAAGTTATTGTTCATGGATGGTGCCATTCCTCTGTTTAATCAAGAGTTAAAGCATGTACAGTAATTCCCTATTTTCACAATATTCTTTCTGACAATAAAGATAACAACTATGAGAACAGTTTTTAGCTGGCTAAACCTGATGTACTGGTTTTGTTAATAAAAAAATTCATGACAATTAATGAAATGGATCTATTAGACAGTCCCCCAAAGTTGTACACCTACCCCACCTACAAATGAACTTCTCATGACCTATGTTATTCAGAAAAGAACTGTAGTAACTTGCACTAAAAATTGTTACACACAAAAGATTCAAACTAAATCAAAGCATTACTCAGAAGCTGGCAAGATATTTCAAGTGAGGAATGCTTGATATGGCTACCTTTAATCAAGTTTTCATTTGCTGTTCATGCTTATAAAACTATTTCTGTAATTCATGCTTTTATATTAAATTTTAATAAATGAAAAATCCACATTTAAACATAATTTTGAGATTATCATAAATAACACATGGCTGAATTCCAGATTTCATACTTTGTTATTCTAACTGCATTGAAAAGAGCGACTGTTAGTAGCCATATCTTTTTCTTTTCATCTCAAGTCCTTAATGGTCAAGTACTAGGCAAAGAGAATAGACAAAAGAACTCAAGGTTCATAATGACATGTTTGAAATGCTTTGACAAATATAACTCAGGAGCACACTTATTTTATGCAGTTTTCCCTTTAAAAATTAACTTGTATAATTTATCTTAAGTCATGTTTTGATTTTCAAAGTGTAGTGGACATCAATTCTTTTGCTGCCATGAATGTATTTTTTCATTAAATAATTCTAGATTATCCCAAGCAATACTCAAATCCATGTATAAGAACAAGAGTCTATGTAGTAAAGCTCATTGTTTGGGAATGACAGAACTACCCCAAAAGACAGGGGAATTTGTTGCCCACAATGATGATATAGAAAATTTCTAATGTACAACCTTTTCTAAACCAAATAAGCCTCATCATATTTGAAAATATCACCCATTTAAAAATAATTTTTAAAAATTCACAAACATACCTATGTAGAAGAAACTCTGGCATCTAAGACACTTACAAGGATATCTCAAGTTGCTCATGTATAAAGTAGCTAATGTTACCTTGAGGAAGAGATGACAAGAAGAACTCCGTAGAAAATATTTATCCTAATGAATAAATGTACTGTAGACTTTAAAAACAAAAAAATTAGAATAATTTCAGTAGAGGAAATATTATATTCCTATTTAAAACAATATTATTACTGGATTAACTTTATAGACACAGTTGTAAAGTTGCTTCATTTAAAATTGTGTGGACACGATTTTTTTTTAACATATTAGGCTATGAAGTTTCTTTTTTTATATTTATTTTTAGTTTTTTTAGGTGGATACAATATCTTTATTTTATTTTTATGTGGTGCTGAGAATTGAACCCAGTGCCTCATGAATGCTAGGCGAGTGCGCTACCACTTGAGCCACATCCCCAGCCCTGAAGTTTCTTAATAAATTTAGATACAGCAAAAACTCATGTTCAAATCATATAATATATTCAAATGATTAAGGAGTGGAAAATATATGTATTTTTGATTTTAAAGGTAGTTGGGTTATGGGTGATCTTTATTTTCTTTTTTGCCTTTTAAAATTATTTTTAAGTTATAGAAGCTACAGAGTGCAGAAAAACCTTAAAAATTCTGCACTCACAGAAGTACTTTGCAAGTTAATTGTGCAAAGAAAATGAATTACTTCTCCAAGTCATTTGTTTAATTCTGTGGACTACGTCATACATATATTATCCCATGCATTTGTCTCCCATCCCTTCTGAGGTCACACTGAAATAAAGGCATCACAGTTAAATAAACTCATGAAAATAGAGGACAGCTGGGAATTGGAGATGGTGATTACCTTTGATAAGGAATTTCAATATATTCTCAAAGACAGAAAGTTGATGAATGTGTCAAACCAAAATGAATAAATAAATAAACAAACTAACAAGAAGATAAAAATATATCCTAGAACATTCTACATGGAAACTTTGTAGGAGAAGGTGCTACGGCTCTGGGCTAGCAGGTTACTGGGCACAGCTGAACAAGGGCCTTAAAGCAGAGGACTAATTGAATGTCTCTAAAGCAGCGGACTAATGGAATATCTCATAGGAGACCTTTCACCTGAGCACAGAAGGCTGGCACCTTGATATTGATCAACAGGCAAAGAGCCTGCCATTTTTACTTTACAGAAATTCACTGAATTGGTAGGGAAATGAATTACCTGGAGGAGGTTGGTTTGGATAAACATTCCCAAGCCAAACACTCCCTGTTTTGGCATTTGTGGTATTACTTACCCACAAGCTTAAAATTAAAGTGAATCCCACCAGTTTATGTTCCTTCTCCCATCCCACATAGTACATTCTCTAACAGAATTCCCACACAGGAGAGTAACAGACCTATTTAAATTATTATAGCAAATGAAGTCTACACAGGACACTTGGCCCTTCTCCTTTAATTATGAAAAGACCAATGTTGAGGGCAACAGGTTGAAAGAGAAAGAAGATAAACAGAAAGATTCCCAAAGATCCACAAAGAATCAGACAGTTCAGACAAAAATAAGAAAAATAATAAAGACAGATATGAAAAGATATCATATTGATTATATAAGGTTACGGTGCTATTGGGATTGGCTTATTTGCTTAGCATAGTAGTCTCCAGATCCATCCATTTTCTGGCAAATGCCAAAAAGTCATTCTTTTTTATGGCTGAATAATATTCTAATATATGTTATATAAATATATATACAATATACATTATATATTCTATTGTATGTGTTATAATCAATATAATATTGTATATTTATATACAATAGAATATTATTGTATATAATATTCTATTGAGAACAAAAATACCATTTACAAAATTAAAAGTGAATAGGAGTATTTGACTCTCTCTCTATATCACATTTTCTTTATGCATTCATCTGTTGTAGGACATCTAGGTTGGTTACATGTCTTAGCTATTATGAATTTAACTGTTATAAATACTTTTGTGATTGCATCAGTATAATATACTGTTTTTAATTTTTTTTATAGTTGTAGATGGACAGAATGTCTTTATTTTATTTGCTTATTTTTATGTGGTGCTAAGGATTGAACCCAGTGCCTCACGCATGCTAGGCAAGTGCTCTACTACTGAGCTCCAGCCCCAGCCCAATATGCTGTTTTTAATTCCTTTGGGTATCCCTAGAAGTGGGATAACTGGGTCAAATGGTGGTTCCATTCCAAGTTTTCTGAGGAATCTCCATACTGCTTTCCAGACTGCTTGCACCAATTTGCAAATGTTTTGATATATGGATACTAGCATGCAACAAGGGTGGGAATATAAGTTCAGTAGATTAGACAAAGGGGAATGAGGGGAAGGGAGTGGGAATAGGAATAGGAATGACAGTGGAATGATTCTGATATAACTTTCCTATGTATGTGTGTGTGTGTGTGTGTGTGTGTGTGTGTGTGTGTATATATATATAT
>NW_025999900.1:22189080-22210771 GCF_001458135.2 Marmota marmota marmota
TATATATATATATATATATATATATATATATATATATATATATATAAATACACCACAGTGAATCTCTACATCATATGCAACCACAAGACTGGGATCCTAATTAGTATAAGATATAGTCCATGTTTGTGTAAATAAGTAAAATTATACTCTACTGTCATGTAAACCTAAAAGAATAAAAATTAAAAAAAATTAGGGTGCTATAAAAAGGAATTAAAAATAAGAAAGTAGACAAGTGTGAGGGTGCAGGCCTATAATCCCAGTGACTCAGAAGGTGGAGGTAAAAGGATCTCGAATTCTAGATCAGCCTCAGCAATTTAGTGAGACCCTGTCTCAAAAATAAAATTAATAATAAAAAAAGACTGAGAGGGAAAAAAAGGGAGAAGGGGAGTTGCACGGAAGATGGAAGGAGAACCTCATTGTTATACAGAATACATATATGATGTTGTGATGAGAAAAAGAAAAAAAATGTATCACTTTAGATTGGATAGAGAGAAAGGATGGGAGAGGAGGGGAGGAGTAGGGGGATAGGAAGGGAAGCAGAATAGAATAGACATTATGATTGATGTATGTACATTCCATGTATGTATTATATATCAAAATACATTCTGCTGTCATGTATGACTAAAAAAAATAAAAATAAATCGTATGGTTAAAAAAAAAAAGACTGAGAATATAGTTCAGTGGTAAAGCACCCCTGGTTTCAATCCCTAGTACAAAAAAAAGTGTTTCTGGAACAAAAATACTATTTACAAAATTAAAAGTGAATAGGAGTACTTTATAAAATGTTGAATATACTTAGTATCACTAAACTGCACACTTAAAAATGGTTAAAATGATAAACTTTATGTTTATAGGTATGTGTGTACATTAAAACATATATGTATGTGTAAACTTGTACCCAGCTTGGTAACTGGGAAAGCATTTCTCATAAAATCCCTTTTAGCCAACGATATGTGACAGACCTTTCGCATCTACAGAGAGCTTATTTCTCTTATTTCTATGTGAGGAAATGAAATGGAATTCTACTTTAAAACAAGTAAGTACATATGTTTTTATATTTTTGCAAATAGTGTTTAAAATGCATTGGAAAAATATTTGAAATAAAGCAATTTCTAAGACCATGCATCACAAATTCAAAGATTAAGAAAATATAAAGAAAAATATGAATTAATCCAGAAAGCACAGCATCTGGCAATTAGGAAACCAGAAAGAAATAAGGAGTGAAAAAAGGAATGAAACTATTAATCTTTAGAATGAAAGACAAGAATCTTCAGATTGGAAGTAGCTATAAATACAGATCCAAAAATACAGAGATGATCCATTTCTAGACAACTTCTTTTTCTTTCCTATTATGCTCTTCAACAGATGAATGGATAAAGAAAACGTGGTATACATACACAATGGAATATTACTCAGCCATAAAGAAGGAATGAAATTATGGCATTTGCCAATAAGTGATGGAACTGGAGAGACTATCATATGAAGTGAAATAAGCCAATCCCGCCAAAAACCAAAGGCCAAATGTTCTCTCTGAAATGTGGAGGCTAACACACAATAAGGGTGGCAGGGGGAGAACAGAAGTTCAATGGATTAGACAAAGGGGAATGAAGGGAAGGGAGGGGGATGAGAATGGGAAAGACAGTAGAATGAATCAGACATAACTTTCCTGTATTCATATATGAATACACAAGCAGTGAAACTCCACATCATGTTCAATCACAAGAATGGGATCATAATTAGAATAAGTTATACTCCATGCATGTGTAATATGTCAAAATACACTCTCCTGTTATATACATCTAAACAAAACAAATTTTAAGAAAGAAAAAAATCTTAAAAGTTTTAAAAGGATGTAATGCTCAAATCTGAATTCTAAAGTCAGAAAAATTCTCTGATTGGAAGGTACTTGAAGAGGGAATAAAGCAAGAAAGAAGACCTAGAATCCTAGCAACAGTCCTAGGAGCCTAGAAACCAACCCAGAGAGGAAGAGAAGAGAAATCCTAGGGTACTGTGCAGCCATGTAGAGAACAAGCAGCAAGTCCAGGATACAGCAGGATGATAGCATGCAAAAAGCTGAAACTATAAAGTTCAAAATCCAAGAAAATGAAAGGCAATTAGAAATTTCAGGCAGGATGAAAAAAAAAAACTCATATTAAAGCAGGGCTGAAGTAAGAAAGGAACACAAAATACAGTATGACTTTCAGTACTTGATGAAGTATTTTAAAAAATCCTTTTGTCTTGATCCCCGTGTTTGGCATGGGGTTGATAATCCAATCCAAAGGGGGGAAAAAAACTATAATTCTAAAATATCACTTGGCTAACACAGTAATGTTGTTTCTGACTTTTCAATCAAAATATTGACATATATAAAGTAATGAATAATTTCATTACTAAGTCCATTAAAGTACAGGTAGAGAAAATAAGGAAAATAAAATTTAAATTCTTTACTTTCATTCAATTTGTTAAAATATTTTTAAGGACAATTTGAAATAATAAAAATTCTTTACAGATTTGTATCTTTACTATTTCAATGTTTTCTACATGTCTACATTTTGTCAATTTTATACTGATAAACCTAACTATTTAAAGCATGGTCTGTTTGTATGCCTTCCTTGAGTGTTGTCAATTGTTTGTAGGTTATCACTGTTAAAATATTTCTTCCACTTTCTTATTGGTAAAATCTATTGTAGAAGCTACTAATAGGAAGATTAAAAGTAAAGGGAAGAAGCTATTGATTCTCACAATGACTTTGACATGGCAAAAATTGCAGCAGCCTGTCTGATCAAGTACCATGTATGGAATGTGAAAAATACTCCTCAGGTGACAGGAGAAGAATGTGATCTTGCTGCCATTCCTTTTTTTGTTGGCATAAACCAGAAATTATTTTAAGGTGGTTCTTGAGAATGTCTATGCAGTAAAAAATGAATTAGAAAACCTGCAGAATTATGTAAAAATAAATACAAGAAGAACTTAAACTTGAAGACATAAAGTATCTACATAAAATTTGAACATGGTATGTAAAACTATGAACAATGTCCATATACATAAAAGAGTAAGCAGAATACTGATTTTCAAACTTAAGATACTGTTGTTTTAGTACAATTAATCATGCAAAAGGCTTTTAGTTCTCTAAGATCCCTTTAAGAAATCTTGATCTTCTTGTGCACCATCTTGATGACTATGCCCCGTATTCTGATTAAAAGGGTAAAGCACAGAAAATATTGACATTAACTTCCTTGTAAAAATTTTAAAACTATTTAAAATGCTAAGGAATAAAATGATCTGCTGAGATTTTGAAAGCTGATATTGCTATCTGTGATTAATAGTTATTGGCAAAAACCATCCTTTTAAAATAAGGAAACATAACAAATATAGTTTGGCAAGTAAAGAGTTTTGTCATATATTAGAATCTACTTATAATAACATAAATTAAAACAAACACCATTTCCACCAGGAATACTGTCGGCACTGTATAAATCAACTACTACAAAGATCAATTTCAACTAAGCAACATATAAGGATACCCTGATTCACATTTCTTGTCTTAGAATACATGCTGCCTTCTGCAACAATACTTCCTCAGTCCTGTATCAACCCACACTGGCTGTGGCTGCTATTGGTAGGTGCAGGGTCTGTTTCCCTTTAAAGGAAGGCAAGTAAGTACTGAAGAGTTTAAAGGACTATTAGCATCTAACTGGGATTTTCTCGCTGGTGCAGTAATTGAAGTAATATTATGAAATGGTTTTGAAGAGAAACATTTCAGTTTTGGTTAGGTCAAACTTTTTGTTTTTGTTTTTAATTTAAGAGTGTATCCATCTCTCCGTAAGGAATCTGTTTGAAAGTACAGGGCTTTGTTAAGAATTGTTTAATAAAATCAACCATCAGGAGTCCTGAACTTTGGCTAAAATCTTGCTTTTCTGTGTGAATGGCCAAGTCATTTGACCTCTTTAGTTAATCTGCCAACATTAATCATTGCCTCTCCATCCATATATTGAAAAGATAGGTACCAATATTCTTTAAGTTCTTTGAGCAAAATAAAGTCATATTATATCTATATTATTAAAAAAACAGAGAGCTCACTGGAATTAAAGTATTAGAATAAACGAACAAGTCATGTTGACTCTAGCTGCCAGTGGGAGTAAAATGCAAATCAGCAGCATCAACAAATAGTATTGAATTATCCACAGGCACATATCATTGTTCTGCTTCTTGTTTCTTTATTTAAGTTTAACATGTTCTCATTCTTGTAGCTTGTAATACATACAAATGCAGCAACACAAAGAATTATCTGTGAAACTGTTAAGTATTTCAGAGCAGGTGAGAGCATCTAGAAGCTGTGACTGGAAAAGCTACCCAGACTGACACAGTAAAATGAGGGAACTAGAACCTGTCTAATGAGGGAATATCTTTAGAAACCTAAAAGATACTCTGTTGAGCCCCCCTCAAACTGTGAGGGGCACCCCTCTTTGAGATCAGAGTCAGAAACCAGGGGAACTAGAGTGTAGTTATTTATTCTTCATACAAAAAATTACTACTTAGTACTATAATCAGAATATCAGGTATGGGAATGAAAAATTGAATAAAGTTTATGTCAAAAGACTTTTGTGAAGGATGTGAGGTAAGGTTTAATATTACTTTCATTTTATTTTATATATATATTTATCCAGTTGTTCTATCACTATTTCTTATATTGTAAACTTTTCCCTATGAATTCCCTTATTTCATTTTTGAAAATAAATTGATCATGTCTGTGGGACTCTGTTCTCTTCCAGTGGTCCATATGTATGTCTATCCTTTCACCAAAACCAGTATCTTGCTGAGACTTTATGGGATATGTCTTAAAATCAGGTAGCATAATACCCTCAACTGTTTCTTTTATAAAGTTATTTTGGCAGTTCTCAATCATCTGCACTTTCATATAAACTTTAGAACTAGTTTGTCAATAACTACAATTAGGACTGATGGAATTTGTATTAGGATAATGTGCAGTCTACAGATCAACCTGCAGAAAATTGACATTTTAGCAGTACGGAGTCCTTCATGTATAAACACTGTGTATTTCTCTATTTACTTAGTTTTTTAATAAACAATTTCAGCAATTTCCTATAGTTTACAAGTACAGTGTTAAGTTCATACTCAAATTTTTCATAATTTTTGATTTTAAAATTAATCTTCTTAAATTGAGTTATACTATTTGTACATTTTATGGGGTATATTATCATAATTTGATACATGCATACAATGTGAAATAATCAAATCAGGGTGATAGGCAATTTTGATGTGACCTCAAAAGGAATTGAGTTTTAAAATTTGCTTTTAATTGCCCATTGCTAATAGACGAAAATACAACTGAATTCTGTATTCTGACCTGAATTCAGTTATTTGTATCAGTTCTTAAAAAAAAAGATCCCTTATGATTGTTTATGTATGCAATCATATTGTTTGTGAATAAAGGCAGCTTTATTTCTTCCACTTTGCAACAATCATGATTTCCCATAGAATGTTGAAGTAGTGAGTTGGATATAAACACCCCTGCTTGCTTTCTAAATAAAAGTCATGAACCCTTTATCATTAAATATCATAGCTATAAGTTTTTTCCTAGATGTTCTTTGTCAGGTTGAACAACTAAATAGGTATTGAAGTTTACCATGTGCTTTCTCTGCACCTATTGAAATTACTGTTTCTTCTTCTCCCTTTCTCTGTTAACATTGTGAATTACATTGACTTTCAAGTATTAAACCATTGCTATCTGGTCAAGATGCAGCATTCGCTTTATGTATTGTTGGGTTTGCATTGTCAGTTTTTGTTCTCTATAATAAGGGTAGGCCTCAGCCAATCTTTTAAGTTGAAGTCCTTAACAGGACAAAGACTGATCTCCCTGGAGCAAGAAAGAATTTTGCCAGTATTTATGGCCTTAGAACCAATCTGAAACTCTGGCTGTACTCTGGATCTCCAGCCTGACAGTCTTCACAGTTGAACTTCAATGTCAGCTGTTCTTTGAATCTCCATTCTAGCCCATTCTACAGATTTTGAACTTGCTAGACTCATTTGAACTGATTCCTTAAATTAAATCCCAATCTCTTTTTTTCTTTTTCTAAGTGTGTGCGCACACATGCATGCATGCACACACATGCACACACGTACCCTATTGATTCTGCTTCTCTGGATAACCTTAATATAAATAAATGTGCTGCTGCAAGAAATATCTAACAAATATGGAAGTGGCTTTGAAAATGGGTGTGCATAGAGGTTGAAAGAGTTTTAAAGTGCATGTTAGAAAAAAACTAGATTGCCTTGAAGAGATGACCAGTAGAAATATGAATGTTAATGGTAATTCTGGTGAGGTCTCAAATGAAAATGTGAATGGGAAAATGTTAATGGGTATGGGAAGAAAGACTGTCTTTGTTACAAGGCTACAAAGAATTTGGCCAAATTATATTCTACTGTTTCATGGAAATTAGAAATTATAAGTGATAAACTTGGATATTTAATTTAGGAGATTTCTAAGCAAAACATTGAAAGGACAGCCAAGTTTCTCACTATTTGTTATATTAATGTGTGAGAAGAAAAAGATGCAAAGGAATTATTAATCTAGAAGGAACCAGAACTTGAAGAAAATCTGATTTGGGAAATGATCAGCCTATCCATACTGCAAAAAAGAGAAAGTCTGTTCTGAAGAGAACATCAAGGTAGGTCAGCTGCTCAAAGAAATTATGGGTGTGACTCATAGATCTAATCAGCCACCCAAGACAGGAATGGATATCAAGTGAAAACAACAAGAATGCTGCCAGTTTGGACTAAAGGGGATGAAGACAGGACAAAATGAAGGAAGCCTGTTGGACACATGGTATTCTACAAGATAGGATAATGCTGATATCAAGCTACAAAAATGTTATCCTTCAAGAACACGGAAGAACAATCCTGAAGACCATTCAGAGATCACCACAGTTACCACTCCCACAGTAGGCCTAGAAGGTGAAGCTGTCTTCTCCTTGGGGTTACTAGGTCAAGCTACTACTCCAGCTCTCAGGGCAGGCCTGACACTCAGGGGTATGGAGCAATACTGCTGCTGAGGGCCAACAGGGCAATGCTGCCACTGCAGTGGCCACTCAAGTTGGAGCACCACCTCAGAGAGCCTCAAGGGCTGAGCATTTGACAAAGAGGATTATTCTCTAGCCTTAAAATAGAATGGAATCTGTTCTTCTATATTTTGAACTTGACTGGGATCAGTGACTTCCTTTTTCTTTCTAGTTCTTCCCTTTTGAAATGGGGATGTCTATCCTATACGGGTCCTACTGCCATACTGTAGAAATAACTTACTGGTTTTCAGTGGTGAGGAATACTGCCTAAGGAAAAAATATACCAGAAGTCTCACCCAGTTGATTTACATAACATTTAAGTGATTTAGTACTTAAGAGTTGATGGAATGGATTAACTTTTGGGCTGTTGAGGATAAGGGGTATGACTATATTTTGCATGTGAGAAGGCTATAAATTTTAGAGGCTTATAGGATGCAGTGCTACTGACAAAACTGTACTTCAAAATTCATATATTGAAGTTTTAACCCTGATATCTCAGAATATAACTATATTCTGAGATAAGGCCTTTAAAAAGGCCGTTAAGGTAAAATAAGGATGTTAAGGTGGTGCCTTTATAAGAAAAGAATTAGGATGTACAACAAGAGAGGCATAAGGGGTGTAAGTACATACAGAAAAGGCCATGTGAGGACACAGCAAGAAGGTGGCCAAATGCAAGCCAAGGAGAAGGGCCTCAGGGAAATCACACATCCAACAATTTGATCTTGGACTTACTGTCTCCAGAACTGTGGGAAAATTAATTCCTGCTGTTTAAGCCACTCAGTCTGTGGTATTTTGTTATGGCTACCCTAGCAAACTAACACAGTATAATACACTTATTGATTTCCCAATGGTAAGTCAACTTTGAATTGCTGAGATAGATCCTTCTGATCATGTGTATAATTCCTTTCGCATGGCTTCAGTTTGCTAGCTTTAAAAAAAAAATTGGATAGAAAACATATAATGTAAAATTTAGCATAATTGAGAGTACATTTGCATTTTTACACCACAATCTCCATTATTTAGTTCCAGAATATTTTCATCATCTCAAAAGAAGATCCTATAAACCAATAAGCAGTCACACCAAAATCCGCATAATCCCTATTCCCTGGCAACCATTAATCTGCTTTCTGTTTCTATGTATTTGCTGATTCTGGAATCATATTAAAAAAATCATGCAATTATTCCTCAGCATCTGGTTTCTTTGACTTACCATGCTCATTCATGTTGTAGCATGTATTGGTATGTCATTTCCTTTTATGGTTGAAGAATATTCCACTGTATGAATACATTATATTCATACACATGTCACATATCATATCATTCACATTCATATCACTACAATTCTTTCACCAATGGACATTTTGGTTATTTTCACCCTTTAGATACTGTGGACAATGCTGTGACACCAATAGTGTACAAGGTTTTATTTGAACACCTATATTCAATTCTTTTGGATATACACCCAGGAATGGAACTGCTGGGTCATATGCTAATTCTATGTTTAACTTAGTATGTAATTGTTAAATTGTTTTCCACAATAACTGCACCATTTTATATTTCTACCAGTAATCTTCTAGTATTCTGGTAAATCCTCCATAATCCTTTTTATCTTCCCTTAAAAAATAGTTATCCTAGTGGATATAAATATTAACTTTAATGAGAACTGAAGTTTGCTTATTCTAAGTTAGTTTAGCAGAAGACATAGCTTTGTGGTTCAGTAAACTCGCAGGACCTTTCACAATACTTTGATGTTTGAAGTGATGGTTCAAGTGAAATCACCATATTTCTCTTTAAGGTTGTATTGGGGACTAGTTATGAAAGCAATGCCATAAGACCATATTACAACAAATCTGTATTATATAGTCTTGTAAATGAACTCAAGATGCCACTATTATGGAATTCTACACTCTAATTTTAATTTGTAGTGAATAAATATAGGCCTAATATATCTGTTTCAACTTTAACTTATCATTAGCTATGAGAAATATGAAAAAAGCTAAAAATTAATTTTAATATATAGATCAGGAACTATTAAGGAAAGAATAGGTAATGTAGGAATTAAAGCACAAAATATAATTTAAGAAATGAGAGTACAGGGTTGGGGATATAACTCAGTGGTAGAGCACTTGCTTAGCATGCACAAGGCCATGGACTTGATCCCACACTGAAAAAAAAAAAAAAAAAAAGAGGGTATAAGTAGTAACTAAACACTTTTGAAAATAAAAAGTAGCATATAAACAAACACATGGAAAAAACATATATATATTTCTAAATTTGAAAAAGAGTGATGGAACTAAAACTTTTCTTATTTTGCATTTTTCTATTATGAATCTTTAATAAAAGTATTGCTTAAATGACAAAAATGGTATAAAACACTTCTTTAAACAAAACAGATATATTGTTTTTCTTTCATGTTGACTTCTAACCTATTTTCAATTTCACAATATTAAGATAGATGACATATAATAAATAATAACAAGATCATGACATCTGCAGAAAATGGATGGCATTAGAGCAGATTATGCTAAGTTAGCCAATTCCAAAAAAACAAATGCCGAATGTCTTCTCTGATATAAGGGGGGGTGACTCAAAATGGGGTAAGGAGGAAGAGCATTGGAAGAAGATTACCTCTAGATGGGAAAGAGAGGTGGGAGGGAAAGGGAGGGAGAAGGGGAATTGCATGGAAGATAGAAGGAGACCCTCATCGTTATACAAAATACATGTATGAAGATGTGAGAAAAAAAAAAAGAATAGTGTCACCTTAGATTGGAATAGAGAGAAGTGATGGGAGGGGAGGGGAGCGGAGGGGGGGAAAGGAAGGATAGTAGAATGAAATAGACATTATTATTGCTGTGTGTATATATGTGACTGCATGACAAATGTGATTCTGCAACCTGTACATTCAGAAAAATGAGAAATTATATCCCATCTGATTCTAATGTATGATATGTCAAGGTCATTGTACTGTCATGTGTAACTAATTAAAAACAAATAAGAAATTAAAAAAGAAAATAATTAAATATTTTTACTGTGAAAATAAAAGAATGTATGAAGACTAAAAAGAATGAAACATATTCTAAAAAAACTGAGATTCTGCTTAAGGTTCCTGATCCCCTTCCTTAAATATCAAAAGTATAAAATAAATATTCTTGAATAGATCATTCAATGTTTATGAATCAGCATGACTGTGAACTCTTGAAAGAACATAGAAATTGTTTTTTCAACAAACAAATTATAACACAAAACTAAAGATGGAGAAGAAACTTTCATATTTAAAAAGTATGAATCTATCAATTGCAATGTGTGGATTTTATTTTAAATCTGATTTAAAAAAATTAATAAAACATTATGACATTAGTGAGAAAATTGAAAGTTTCAACACTGGATATTTGATTATATGAAGAAGTTATTAAATTGTTTTCAAGTATATTAATGGCATTGTGTTCACATTTTAGTGATATATACTATTATAAATATAGACATATTTATAAATGAAATGACACCATAGGAATTACTTTAAAATAATACCAGAGAGTGGAGTATGTGCCTCATATTGATGATGGTTGAGTTGATGGTTTTGGGGCAAGTGATGAACACAGGTTAATTCTGTTTGCTTTAGTACATGCTCAAAATCTTCCATAAGCTTTTGAAAATTTCTTTTAGGTTTTTAAAATGCTTTAAATTTTATATAAATTATAGAAACATTTGAATATAAGTTATACTATTAATGTTTTTAAGAATAAGTTCTAGGTCTGGGGTTGTGGCTCAGTGATAAAGCATTTGCCTAGCATGTGTGAGGCATTGGGTTCGATCCTCAGCACCACATATAAATGAATGAATAAATAAATAAATAAATAAGTTATATAAAAAAGAATATGTTCTCGATTCCCAAGGCTCCACAGGAAATACAGAATAAAAATTAAATGTACATTGGAATTAAAATTCCTGAAAATTTCTCTGTTCCATAATGTAATACAATATGCTCCTTACAACTTCTTCACTTTTTCTCTAACTGTTCTTCCAGAGTAGAAGTCCCTTCCTTCTTTTCTTCCTTCTCTTCCTCTTCCTCCTCCCCTTTTTCTATGAGAATCCTATTTGTTCATACCTCAGTTCTCAAGAATTCCATAAATCTTCTCTATTGCAGCCTATAATATTCTCTCCCTTTTGTGACTTTCTATGAAACTGCCCAATTTTTTCATTTAGTGGCAAATGGTATCATATGCTTATTTTGAGTATATATTTTCTCTCCACTTAATTATTATTTATTTTAGCATAGCAATTGTACTTTATCCTGTTATTATATTTTCCATAGGAGTCAATAAAGTCCTTAGTCTATACTAAGCTCTTAATAAATGTACACAGAATGGAAAATGGCTATCTGGTTAATGATTACTTCTAAATATGGTTATTGTTATGTTAGTGATTGTCCTGGAGTATTGATAAAATAACAAAGTAATACTATACATACTAATAAAAATAAAGTATTATGATTACGTGGATAAAATTACTGTCAGGCATAGTATTTACCTTTTGTAGCCTGACATATGATATAATGCTAGAGCTTAAAGGTTCTCCAAAAAATTTTCTCTCAAAGGTAGTCTATTTATAAATCCAGACACTGACTGCGGTTGTAATGTGTATAGTTTGGCTGAACACAGACAAAGACTGTTAAACTCCAAGGCAGGTCCGATCCTTTTACAATTTTAACCTGTCTTTAACATGTTCTCAGTGGTATGTTTTGTGCAATAAACATACCAACGATATCCAAGTCAGGAAAATAATGGCAATGTCTCAGTTCTGCCTCAGGAGTATTTCTAAGGGAGGTGAGGGTGGGAGAAGCTGTCTAACCGGTAGACAACAAGGTGCAGGTATCAGACGAGTTAGGTGATGTTTATGCTTCTATCACTGGCCCTGATGTGACCTAGGGCATGTGAGTTCATTTCCGTGATTCAATTTCCCCATTTGTAAAAGGGATAATGTCTAACAAGGACATGGAAGGGATTAAAGGAGATAATGTATGTACCAAAATCCAAGGTATAAGACAGAAGGAATTAGAAATGTGGCTTTATAAAATTATGTTCTTGTTATTTTCTGAAATAAAAATTTTAAAAGTAAACTTTGGCAGAAATGGTGTATTTTAAATGTACTCAAGGAAAAAATATGTCTATAACAGGTTAGAAGAAAAGTGATGAAAATTATTATTAAATTTCTAACTCTCAACATATTTCTGAATATTAAAATGTTCCTGTGTAAATAAACAACTGTTAAAAACAAACTGTAAATCAAAAAGGGCCAAATCTAAGTTCAAGCACCTCATTTTGACTAAGTACTTTTTTTTTTTAAAGTGCCTTACAACAAGTAAAAGAAGAAACCCCCATGACTCTAGTAAAATCTTGTTCCCAAAGAAATATGGAAAGATTCCATATCTATGTCACAATATTGCAAATAGAGCCTAAAATACAATAAACAACAAACAAAAAAGCTCCAAAACCAAACCAAAACAAAAAACTTGATATGTATTAATAGACTCTGAAAGAAAAGATGATGAAATAATATAAACTTAACATAGGGATTCACCTTTGTTAAATATCTATATCTGTACTCATGTTCAGTATAAAATATTGTAAATGTGTTATTTCATCTGATTATTCTCAACAATGATATGAGGCAGGTATAATTACAATTCCTATTTTACAGATCAGGAAATTGAGGATTTGAGAGGTTAATTACCTGTCAAAGGCCATTTAGCTCAAAAGTCTGAGTCTGCACCATCTGTTTTATACAGCATTAGATTTGAATTAAAAATTAGGTCAAAGAAATGAATGCAAAACAAATATTTTTTTCTCAAATAAAAAGATGAACAGATATGAGTGCAGCAGACTTAGAAACATATGAAGTTTTCTCCATTTAATGTAAGTCAACAGTGTATCCAGCTTTCTAGAACAAAATCTTGATTCTCATATTTTTCACGTAACTGATGTTTTAGACAATTTTAATATTTTTTACAATTCAGAATACCTAACCAAGCTTTATAGAAAAACTATAGACTTTCCACAGATTAAAGTACATTAAAATATTTATCAGATTAATAATGTCTAATAAAACCAAACTAAAAATGACCTCTATCCTTGAACTTTCTGATTGTGTCACAGAGTAACTGAATACTGTTTATTTCTGATTCAATCAGAACCAGGAAGTTTTAGCAGATATTTGAGGAAATGACTGAAACTAATTAATAAATAATGATAGTCACAAAACCCTTACAAACCCCAAAGGAGTAAGACATACTGTACACCAAAATTTAAAACAATAACAGAATATCAAATTAAACCTCAATAAACTAAAAATTTTTATTTAAAAAATATCTTATGTTTGTAACAGTAAGTGGAGCACATTATTTTTATACTGAGTTTATAAAACAACTTTTTTGTTTGAAATTATGGGAAAAACATTCAATCAAGTTTCTTTTGACTGTTACAAACTTTTGTAACATCAACATAAATTTTAGGGAATAATTATTTCATGATTTTAAGAGTGAACACTCTAGTTATTTCACAAATAATTGAATCTGGAATATTTACACATTCAAATGCTTACCTGCAAGTACCTAACTGCAGGTAAACATTTATCCTTTTGGGAAAGTCCCAGGTAGAAGGGCCCATGGCAAAATAACAATGTTAAATCCCGGATATCTGACTGTTCTGCCAGTGCAGCGCAGTCTTAAAAGATTGCTGGATCATCATCCTCATCCTCAGTCAATATTTACTAAGTTCTTTATGACAGCAGTGGCATTAGAAAGTTTATAGAAATCAAGAGTAGCTTGAAGTTCTCAGTTTATTATGCCTTGTACTATATGTTACCAAAGTTATTTACTGTTTTTGCATTTAATAATCAGAATGTTCCTGAACAAAGTTCTCCAGTCATTAGCTATGATTTTCATTTAAATATTTTTAACTAGTTAGATTCACCACAATCTTTAGTGGATTTGATAACAAACGTATGTCCTATAAAGAAAGGAGAGATAAAACACTTCTAATTCAAATATGCTAGAGTAAAATAAGGAAAAAAGGAGGGGCAGGATCTCATGAAAATAGAAGGGAGACCGGTGTAGCAGAGGAAGTTGATTTTGGGGGAAGGAGAAGGGACAGGAAAAATGAGGAACTGTGGAATGAAACTGACCAGACTTTGCTATGTACATATATGAGTACGCCACAATGAATTTTACCTTTATGTGTATTTGTAATGCACCAATTTAAAAAACAATATTAAATATAAAAAAGACCAGTAAAGTAGAAGGGGAAGAAGGAGGGGGAGGAGGGGTGGGAAAGAGGAAGTACTGGGAACTGAAATGGAGCAAACTATATTCCATTCATGTATAATTATGTCAAAATAAACCCTACTATTATGTATAATTAATTATAAGGACACTAATAAAAACATTCAAAAATAAGTGTTTTAAAAATCAAATTGTACTGAGTGAAATTTCTTAAAACATAAGGGGAATTTTCTTCTTTCATAGCTAATGTTTATAGAATTGAATTTTTCAAAAAGGAACCCTCTTTCACACCAGTCTGTCATGAGCCCCCACTTCTATCAAATGAAGGTATAATGTTAATATTTATTATAAAGTTAGTAGAAGATATAGCTCAGTGGTAGTGCTTGCCTCACATGTGTGAAGAACTGTGTTCAATCCCCAGTAACACACACACACACACACACACACACACACACACAGAGTTGGTAATGGTTTTCTAAACATTTTATTTTATTTTTTAAAGTGCTTGAATTCTTCAATGTAAAGTACTTTCAAAAACACTTAAAATTTTTGGCAAACCTGAAACATAAGCAAGGTTGTGATTTATATGTATATTTTTCATATTGTAGGTGAATAAATGTACTTTGGATTTTAACTCTTTTATATATTTTGTCTCATTATAAAATATAACACTTTTAAAATGTATTTTTCATAGATGACTATACTTCTAGGTATGTTATGGAAAAGAATAAATTTCCATAGGCTACTATGGCTAAGGGTCATTTAAAAATTATAAATTCATTCTTATAATTTATATATAAAAGAATGCATATACATAAAGAATTCAAATGCTTTATCAGAGTATGAAAGTTACAACTTTCCCTCCTTTCATGCACCATTCATTCTGTAAGAAAGCTAACTCAGTCTCTCTTCCCAGATAACCTGCTGTTAAGTTCCTGATGTATGTCAATGTTTAAGCATATACATTTGTATACTTATGCATTAATTCAAAAATATTTATTGAACACCAAAGATGTGCTAAGAAGCACTGATTTCAAGTATAAGATACAGTAGTAGACAAAACAAATTCTTCTCCTTGATGAACTTATATTTTAGAGGATAATCCATACATACAGTAAAGTATAGCATCAACAGACATGTCTATTATGAAAAAAACTTGAGGGTAACAAATACGAGGTAATGAGTAGGTAGTCTATTTTAAATAGTGTGGTCAGGGACATCTAAACAGAAAGTTGAATAAAGAAGACTCGTGACATTCTCAGGGCGGAACACTCCAGGCAGAACCAAACATCAAGGTTGTGAGATGGGAACATGCTTAGAATGTCTGAGATAGCAAGGGAGCTAGTGTGGCTGGAGTGAGCCAAGAGTAGAACGATGTTAAGAAGTGAGGTCAGAGAAGAAGCCAGGGTCTGGAGTATATGTATATGTATATGCATACAAATATCTCTTTTGTAAATAAATAAGATCACAACACAAACCTGGGCACACAGACTTGAATCCTGAAAGGGTTCAGGCAGATGGCTTTAAATGCATGTAGTAGGCAGATTGGGCAATTTGGTTGAATGGAGAATATATGCTCTTCACAGAAAGGGTAACTTTTACTCAGCCTTTGCCAATTGTTGAAATGCACATGTGTGAAGGATAATTTTTGTGTGTCAACTTAGTTAGGCCATGTTACCCACAAATTTGGTTAAAACCAGTCTAGATGTTCCTCTGAAGGTACCTTTTTTAGATGTGGTTAACATTTAAATCAGTAGACTTTTATAATATGGGTAGGCCTTCAGGTAAAAAGACTGGAATTCCCTGGGGAAGAAGAAATTCTGCACCCTGAGATTCAGGACTGCAACATTAACTTTTCCCTCATTGTCCAGCTTGCTGGCTTCCCTGAAGATTACAGATTTGCTGGCTCCCTGAATTGCCTGAGCCGATTCCTTCAAACAAATCCCTTTCCCTGTATATGTATTGGCTATTGGTTCTATTTCTCTGAAGGGCCCTAACAAACATACATGGCATAAACCTAAGGGTCCCACATTGTCACACCTCCCATTTTAAAATTTTGGAATCAGTTTAACATTTTCCAATAATATATAGAATGAAAAGAACATTCACGGGAAAGATTCTAATTTATTTTTTCACTATAATAAACAATGTTGCAATGGAACAATAGATAATAATCTTGTTTCCTAATTTTTTTTTAAATTCTAAATTTCAAGAGATAAAATCCAAATAAATGTTTCTGATGATAGATTACAAATTTGTATACTATGGCTTGGAAAAAAAGAAACTTTGTAGATAAGTGATATACTTGTTTTATTATATAAAGATCCCATATTGCCACACATTCCTATAAGTCTTTTATATAAAGAACCCATTATGCCCCACATTCCTATAAGTCTATTATATAGAGACCCCATTTTGCCCCACATTCCTAGAAGTCTAGATGCTGAATTAGGTTCATGTTATATCCAGTCAATTCATTCATCCACACATTTATCATTGAGTTATTATATGCACTGCACAAATAACTACTATGCAGAAGAAACTTTGAATCCAAAGAAACTTTCAATTTGGTGTTAAATTTGATTGTTTATTTTTTATCTTTTGCATTTATTTACTGAAAGTCTGATGTGGTTAATATTTAAATCAGTAGACTTTGAGTAAAGCAGATTACCCTCCATAATATGGATAGGCCTTCAGGTAAAAAGACTGGAATTCCCAGAAGCCTTGGGAAGGGAATTAAGACACATATTTATACAATTATTGCACAGGGATGCACAGTAAGTAAGTATGGTAGAAATTTTCAGTAGAATGAGATCACTTCTGATGGAGAAGATCAGAACAAGATAAATGGAATAGTTGGTATTTAAACTGTATTGTGAAAGCTCAGTAAGAACAGAATAAGCAGAGGGGACTGCTACAGGAGGCAAAGATGGGTTACACAGGGAACTGAAGTGGGAAAATATTGGTTGTGTTCATGAAATTGGGAATTCATGTAATAGTCAATTCAGTGCAACAAATATTTGTTGAATGCCTACTGTGTGGGAGGCAGTGTTCCAGTGAAATAAATACAAACAAAACTGAGAGGCAACAAGATGACTGAAGAAATATTAAAGCAGAAAAAGAGGTGATGGCATTATTAAGGAAGTTCACATCTGTTAGGTTAGAGTTTGGAATTTATTGTATATGTAATCCTGCATTGTTAAATACTGCCAATGCCTGACTGAGTGGTTAAAAATAAATAATGTTTTAGGAATTTTAAGGGAAATAAGTAATGAAAACAATCTGATAAGCAACAAAAAATGCTTGGGCATGAAATTATTCAAGTATGGTCCAAGGTAGGAGAGGCAAAAGTGACAATGATTATCAGGAAAAAATCTAGAAAAATGGGGTTATAAGTTAAAGGGACAAGTAAAGATTACATATGTAGGAGTTAAGTAACACCTGTAGAACTTTAATGATGGTGATCATAGGTGCCAAAACCAAGAGAAAGCCTACTTTTTTATCTAATAAAATAGGAAAATAAATTCTATCAAGCTGATAGAAATAATGTTTACAGATGTCAAAGTCCTTGACCTATAACTAGCAAACCCATTGATTTGCTAGGCACAATCACTAGATGACAAAATATTTTGTAAAATTGTCTTGAGTTATTTGTATGTACAAACATATATATTTTGTAGAATAACAAATAGCAGCTGAGAGCTATACATATTGAAATTCAGACTTATTTTTATAACTTACTATGGAGAACAAGGCAAAGATAACAATGCAAACTGATAATACAAATGTGTTTTTCTGGATACAAAAGTCACAGAAGATGTAAATTATTTCTATAGCAGTAGGCTTTTTACTGCTTTGTTGTTTTATGTTTCAATAAAGCAAAAAATTAAGTACTTTTATAAATATTATTAATAGGTTTCCTTTGCATAGTGTTTTAAAGTTTTCAAAAGAGATTCATTGATTTTCATAATAAACCTGCCAGATATTATTTTTGTTTACAGGTGAATTAACATTAGGAAGTTAAGTAATTAATTAACTGCAACATTCCGTAAGTTGAGGAATAAGGGAAGAATCTTTAAATATATTCCAAAGTAACTGGTCATATAGCAAATACAAATTTCAATTTTTAAAAATTGCTTTAATGTTCTTTCAGTTTAGCAATCCAGAGCCACCAATAAATATACATGTGATCTGAATAATAAAGGTGAAGTAAATTGTACATTAAAAAGGCCTTAGAATAGGTCCAACTTAATAGCATCAGAGGGCAGTTTTGATCTTAAGCACTACTAAACACAAATGGAATCTACCTTCTTTGAGGAGTAATAACTTCCTTAAAATTTTGGAGCTACAAAAAGCCTATAATTTCAAAATTGAAAATTCTCTCTTTTCCCCTCTCAACCAGTAGAATTTGGCATTTGATAAGTTACCCTACTTCTGAATATCAATTATGTCACCTTAGATAGAATTTATCTATGATAAAACTATGATTACATGTAAATGTAATTTAAGTCTTTTGCATTCCTTTTATCACTGCTTTTGCTATATGGTAGCAAATGTAGCTCTATGGACAGTTAGTTTCTGCAGAAGATATAGATACAATAAAATTTTTATGTCACTGGATAGGCCAATAGGCATAAGCAATTAGAACAGAACTAATGAGGTGAGAATTGAGTGTTCAACTCCACTCTTAATGAACAATTTGTAATGAGAAAAATACTGCTTCATGGTTAGCGTCTGCATGCTATGAGCACTCTCCAGGTGTGTTACCAATGCATAGTTCTGAAGAGCATATGGTTCAATAAAAAACTATCACCACCATAAAAACAAACATCAGATCCTTGTGATAATCCTAATATTTCTATTATTAATGTTATCATATATGTAGACAGTATGCATGTAAGAAGAAAAAGGCTCATAGTAAATAAAATTTATTAAAAGAATTGACATAGTTTGAATGCATTCCTAAAGTTCATGTGTTTGAAACTTAGACTTCAACACAACCACCTTGGGAGATGGTGCCTAATGAGAGGTGGTGGCAAGTCATGAGGACAAATGGATTAACATGGTTACTGTAGGAGTGGGTTAATTATAACAAGAGTGGCTGTATTATAAATCCAAGTTTAGCCTCTTCCTCTATCCTTGTCACCCTTTCTTGCCCTTCTATTTTTGCTATGGGATGATGCAGCACAAAGGCCCCCACCAGATGCCAGAGTCATGCTCTCGGACTTCCCCACTCTCAAAGTCATAAGACAAACAGATTTCTATGCATTACAAATTGCCCAGTCTGTGGTATTCTGTTACAAAATACATATGCGTATTTACAAACATATATATATATATACATACATATGTATATATATATATATATATATATAATAGTCCATATAAAATAGACTGACAAAAGTATAGAAAAAATTTAGAATTTCACTCTTTTCAAGTATATTTTATATAGCCTCTATCTTTATGGTTTTATGACTTTGAAATGTATAAACAAAGTAAGTAGGTTCATGTTTAGCCCACTTTTTACATCAAACACCTAAGTATTGTAGTTAACTTTAAAAAATACTAGTACAATCATGGAAAACATACTAACTTAAAAATATGTATAATCTATTTAGTATTTTTTGCTCTAAAATGTGTAATTTACCAGGTCCTGAATAGTATTACAGATTCATATGTAGAATCAGACAAAATAGAATAAAAATTTAAAACATATTACTTGCTATTATGATAAATAAACACATTAAATCCTACTACTGGCACCAAACAACAGGATATAATTCTTGTCTAAACATTTTAATTTGCACTTTCTTTAAGTAAAAGAAAAAATAAGGAAGCACTGTAATCAGCAAACATTGAAACACAGTCATTCCCTCAATTAGAAAAGAGTTTGTTATTATTATGCCTCTTGAACTTAGGAATGTAGTGCTACAGGTTTACAACAACAGGAAAAAATCATTACTAAATACAAACTAATCTCTACAAATTTAACCCATTTTTTCCCATCATCACAGATGTGGAACACCTATAAAAATTTAAATACAAAATATATAAAAAATTAAGTACAGTATATAACATATAACATATATATGATACCAAATATATAATTATATTCAGTAATTATATTATTGATTACATTATGTTAATTATAAAATATTAGTGATTATAATATTGACTAATATAATAATATGTATAAGCTATAGATTATAATTTCCAACATATTTTAATGCACCTCTGTTGATTTTGTTGAAATATTTGCAGAATTAAAACCCGAGACTTAATGGGTAAGATTCTTCCCTGATGAAGCTGTGTACATTTATATTAATGAAGCCATTGCAAATAGATTTGGCATTTGTCACAGCAATAAGAAGATTCTAATACTTACTGATAGTGCTTTTACAACAAATAAAATTTATGTTAAACCTTCATATTGTTATTCCCCTTCTGCTAGTTCTTTATAAGAAAGAATAACTGGTTACGATGGTAAGTTTGGTAACCCACCACTTACTCACTAGCACTTAACTCTAATATTTCCTTTTTTTAGGACTTAAAATATTCTAAACCAAAAGAAACAAAAAAAAAAAAAACTAAAAAATACATTCCCATATTTCCATAAAATGAAATGGAATGCTTATAGCAACCATAGCTCTTACTCAATTCCAGTAAAAACAAACATTTTTGACAAAAAAAAGATTTAAAAAAGTAAAATCAATATCACTAGTTGATAAAATGAAAGGCAAAGTAGAATGAAAGTCATCAGCATATTTTAATCTTCCTCTAAAACTAACAACTGGGCATATATTCTCCTCTGCTTTGTCTATAGAAAGGTGAAACTCAAGAGTTGAAGGTTACTCTTACTTCCTGGTATTCACATGTGAGCTGTATACTGACTCACTCCTGGCTCCAACTAACTGTTCTAATACTGTGTTTTTCACACCTCATTTTTCTTAATTATTGATAAATAACTTTATTTAATGACAATACACATGCTCATATATGCTTATATATGTATGCTCATATAAGAAAAAGCATTTGTCCACACACATCAGTTGAAACTGATTTGAATAGCTGAAAGTATTTTTTCCAAGCCTTACTAGGCATAATCTATTATCTATGAAATTGATCTATCTCTATTTTTCTGAAAATTACAGTTTCAACCTCGGCTTTCTTTACATAAAAATGGAATTTTTTGACTCCTGCAAGGTAGGCGGGCCTGCGACCCACCAGCAGAAGAGGAGCAGCGGCCTGCTGAGAGGCAGAGCCGCCCCCTCCCCCTGCGCTGGCAAGGTAGAGGGAACTGTGACCATCCACAGAGCAGGCCCAGCGGCCTGCTGAG
>NW_025999900.1:22214951-22232311 GCF_001458135.2 Marmota marmota marmota
AAAAAAAATGTGGCATTTATACACAATGGAGTATTACTCTGCATTAAAAAATGACAAAATCATAGAATTTACAGGGAAATGGATGGCATTAGAGCAGATTATGCTAAGTGAAGCTAGCCAATCCCTAAAAAACAAATGCCAAATGTCTTCTTTGATATAAAGAGAGTAACTAAGAACAGAATAGGGACGAAGAGCAGGAGAAGAAGATTAACATTTAACAGGGATGAGAGGTGGGAGGGAAAGGGAGAGAGAAGGGAAATTGCATGGTAATAGAAGGAGACCCTCAGGGTTATACAGTGGAGGAGGTAGAGAGAGAGGAGGGGAGAGGTGGGGAGGGGGGAGGGTGGAGGATGGGAAAGGCAGTGGAGCACAACAGACACTAGGATGGCAATTTGTAAATCAATGGATGTGTAACTGATGTGATTCTGCAATCTGTGTATGGGGTGAAGGTGGGAGTTCATAACCCACTTGAATCAAAGTGTGGAATATGATATGTCAAGAAATTTGTAATGTTTTGAACAACCCACAATAAAAAATTAAAAAAAAAAAAAAGAAAAAAAAATGGAATTTTTTCTTTTCCTATAAACTAGGAAGCTTTGAGGAAAAAACTAATATCTGTATGTGTGAAATGCATCTCATATAGGGATTTGTAAGCATCAATTGTTCAAGTATGTAAATAGTTTACTTTCATTTAAATAAAATTAAATCAGAATCTGAGCTTCCAGGAAATTTAAGCACAGTTATTTTTGGAAACTTCCTCCCTTTGCTAGAGTTGTATACATGGTAAACTAATAACATACAATTTATCATTTTAATCATTTTTAAGTATATATTTCAATAGCCGTACGTACATTCACAATGTTGCCCAACTATCACCACTATTCGTTTCCAGAATGTTTTCATCATCGTAAACAATTTATACAATTCCCTACCTTCCTCTTCCCCTAGTTCCTGGTAACCTCTATTATTCTTTTTATATATATGAATTAGTCTATTAGGGTACTTTATATACATGAAATCATAGCATATTTGTCTTTTTGATCATACTTATTTCACTTAGCATAGCTTTCCAGGATTCATGAATGCTGTATTAGAATTTCATTTTTAAATTTTTTTTTGAAATTTATTTTATTTAACTTTTTTTTCATTACAATTCTTAATAAACATTTATACCACTCATATCTCTGTTTGTATATAAGATATGTTGACACACATTTCAAGTCTTCATACATGTACTTTGTATAATGATGACTATCCCATTCCACCATCCTAACTAACCCCCTTTCCCCTCTGTTCCCTCCCACCCCTCTTCCCTATCTAGAATTAATGTAATCCTCCCATGCTCTTACTCCCTACCCCACTATGAGTCACCCCCCTTATATCAGAGAAAACATTTGTTTCTTGGGGATTGGCTAACTTCACTTAGCATTATCTTCTCCAGCGCCATCCATTTACCTGTAAATACCATGATTTTGTTCTTTTTTAATGCTGAGTAATATTCTATTGCGTATAAATGCCACATTTTTAATCCATTCATCCACTGAAGGACATCTAGGTTGGCTCCACAGTTTAGCTATTGTGAATTGTGCCGCTATAAACATTGATGTGGCTGTGTCCCTGTAGTATGTTGTTTTTAAGTCCTTTGGGTATAGTCCGGGAAGTGGAATAGCTGGGTCAAACGGTGGTTCCATTCCCAGATTTCCAAGGAAACTCCATACTGTTTTCCAAATTGGCTGCACCAATTTGCAGTCCCACCAGCAATGTACGAATATACATTTTTCCCCACATCCTCGCCAACACTTGTTGTTTGTCTTCATAATAGCTGCCATTCTGATTGGAGTGAGATAATATCTTAGAGTAGTTCTGATTTGCAATTCTGATTGCTAGAGATGATGAGCATTTTTTTCATATATTTGTTGATTGATTTTATATCCTCTTCTGAGAAGTGTCTGTTCAGGTCCTTAGCCCATTTATTGATTGGGTTATTTGGGTTTTTTCGGTGCTTAGCTTCTTGAGTTCTTTATATACCCTAGAGATTAGTGGTCTATCTGATGTGTGAGGGGTAAAAATTTGCTCCCAGGACGTAGGCTCTCTGTTCACCTCACAGATTGTTTCTTTTGCTGAGAAAAAACTTTTTAGTTTGAATCCATCCCATTTATTTGATTCTTGTTTTTAATTCTTGTGCTATAGGAGTCTTATTAAGGAAGTTGGGACCTAATCCCACATGATGAAGATTAGGGCAGAATTTCATTTTTTAGTCTGAATATTTCAATTTACATACACACCCATTTACACCACATTTTGTTTACCCATTTATTTGTTAATGAATACCTGGGTTGCTTCTAACTTTTGGCTACTGTAAATAATGTTCCTATGAACAACTGTTTGAATCTTTGTTTTAAATTCTTTTGAGTATATCCTTAGAAGCAGAATTGCTGGATCATGTGATAATTTTGTTTTTGAACTTTGAGAAACCACCAAATTGTTTTCTATAGCAATTGCATCATTTTACATCCCCACCATCAAGCCACAACAGTTCTCTGTACCTTTTTGTTTTGATAAGACACATGAATTTTTCTGGAAGATGAACTTATGTTACCCACATTTTTCTTAGGTGTCTATCATACATTCTTCTGTGCATCCACATTGTCAGATTTCCTCTGATACACCTATCTATCTATCTATCTATCTATCTATCTATCTATCTATCTATCTATCTGTCATTCTTGTATTTCAAGATGAAGATTTTATTTATTTTTAGGTCATTTTCTATTTTCACCCTTAATAAGGAGCAACTCACATATATCAGTATTTTTAGAGATGATACCTAAGTGAATATTCAATATGTTTTACATCTTGTGACCTTCACCTCTTCTCATATTAATTATCCACTTCTAAAGCAATGCCTTAAACATCATCATCATTGCTCAGAACTGAGTGTTTTACTTCTGAGATTATTTTTTTGTACCCAGGATTACTGAACCCAGAGATACCACTGAGCTCCATCCCAGCCCTTTTCATTTATTTTTATTTTGAGACAAAGCCTTAGTTTCTTGGGCCTTGATAAGTTTCTAAGGCTGGCCTCAAACTTTCGATCCTCTGGCCTCAGGCTCTTGAATTGCTGGGATTACAGGTGTGTACCATCACACCTGGCCACTTCTGAGATTTTAAATAGCAATGTTCTTGACCTGACTATAACCTCCTATCCCTTCAGGTCTTGAATTTTCTTAGTCCTATTATATTTATTCTGTAATCTCCTTAAGATTTATGGTTTCTTGATACTTCCTTTTTTTCTCAGTATACATGTCCCTTCAACTTTATTTTCTTACCTATTTAGCTTAGAAAATCATTTATCATTCCAACAACATTTTTTGCTAGTACCCTCCAATCTTCTCTATTCTCTATCATTTTCCTCTTATAATTTGGAATCCTAAGACAGTTCAATCCTTTGCCTTTTTTACTGTTATACAAGGGTACTTGAATGTGGCATTCATCCCTAGCTGAGTCCTCAGGATTGTTTGACTAGGCTCCTTTTTCTCCCTGCTGACCTTTTGTGGTGCTGGGGATTGAACCCAGAGCCTGTACACACTAGGCAAGTGTTCTACCACTGGACTACATTACATCCCCAGCCCTTGACTTGACTTTTTTTTTTTTTTTCCCCATATTCAGTTCTCTCTCCCATTCTGAACTTGAGTGGTTATTCTAACCCTATCATTCCTGGCAGGGCCTCCTGACCACTCATCTTCAGAAGCTCACATCAATCTCTATTTTTTGAAGCCTCAAATTTATTTACACTCTGTTATTCTTACCTCCTTTACTCCTATCTATGATTACAAGTTGGCCATCTTCCTGTTCAACATAAACTCTTCTACAAATACTCTTAAGTCTCTTTCTTTCCACCTTCTCCAGAGTCTGTTCAATAACACTCCTATGGGCTCCTTCCAATCAACCATACAAATTCAAGAATTTGCCACTTTTCAAAACCAGAAAAAGAAAATCACTAACCTTCCTTCCTTTCTTCTCAACTGTCATTATTATATTTTTTTATTCAAGTTTCTTCAAGGATTATGCCACTGTCCAAATTGCCATACTTCTTTACCTATTGTTTCTCTTCAATTTACTAAGAACTGTTTCTTTTATATTTAATGAAACTTTTTTTTGTGGAAGTCACTAATGACCACCAAATATCAAACACAAAGGATATTTTTAATTCTTATCTAATACAACTATTTAGTGGTATTTTACTTTTTTTTCTTTTTGGAAATTTCTCCTTAGTTTTAGTAATTTTACACTCATTAATTCTCCTACTGAATTGTTTAGAAGAAATCATGTTGATGTAAATAGAAAAAAAAGGCCTCTGAAAACAAATATTTTAGCTTCATACTTTTCAAAATAATTGAGTGATCTGCAACTCAGCAATGAGAAGGAGCCTTAAGAACTGGCATCTTAGTTTTTTTTTTTTTTGAGGAAGTAATGTCAGTTCATGCAAGATTATCATACATCTGTTAAAATTCTTGGACACTGTCATTTTATCAACAGAGCACCTGCTGTCCTATCTCACAAGGGTAGCAGAGAAGTTTCCATAAAAATTATTCATATAAATGGAGTGAATCTGCTACCTCCCACACTGTAACACCAATAGGCGACAATCATATGACATTGATATAAGCCTTTGTGTGTGTGTGTGTGTGTGTGTGTGTGTGTGTGTGTGTAGTACTGGGGATAAAACCCAGGGGTCCTCTATCACTGAACCATGTCCCTAACTCTTTATTTATTTTGAGACAGAGTCTTGCAATGTAGGCTGGCCTCAAGCTCCTGAATAGGATTATAGGTATCACCACCAGGCCTGGCTCATAAGTCTTAATAAAGGGTTAATCATGTATCCTTTTAATATTTTACTGAGACCCTAATTTAATACAGCTAACAAATATGCATTTGAAACACTAGCTCTAAAACTTGGCTGCACATGAAAATTTCTAGGAGCTTTAAAACACACCTATACCTGATATAATAAGCCTAGGTTGTGTAGGGAGGGCATCAGGATCAGGATTTTTAGAGGTTCCTCAGGTGATTCTAACAGTAGTTAACAGTTGAGAATCACTGGTGTAAAGAGAGAAAAGACTATAATATTCATTCAACAGTTAAAAAAAGGAGTGAATATATTCATTCATTATTGGAGTTTGCCTACCTGCCCACCTGAATACTCATCTATAGCCACTGATGGTAACTGCAAAAACAAATGATTTCCCACAGTCAGTGACAAACTAAATGGCTTAAAACAACTGAAATTTAATGTGACACAGTTCTGGACAAACTGGTCTAAAATCAGGTGTCAGCAGGGCTATACTCTCTCTGATGGCTCTAAAAGGGAATCCTTCTTTGCCTTTCCTAGTGTTTAGAGTTTGCTGGTAATTCTTGGCATTTCTTGGCTTGTAGATGCATCACTTCAGTCACATGGCCATCTTCTCTCTCTCTCTCTCTCTCTCTCTCTCTCTCTCTTTTTGTTACCAGAGATTGAACCCAGGGATGCTTAACTACTGAGCCACATTCCCAGCCCTTTTTAATTTTTTTTAGAGACAGGGCCTCCCTGAGTTGTGTAGGCCCTTGCTAAGTTGCTGAGGCTGGCTTTGAACTCCAGATCCTCTTGCCTCAGCCTTCCAAGCTGCTGTGTTTACAGGGGTGTGCCACCACCCCCGGCTCTGTGTTACTTAATATTGTCTTTCTCTCTTGTCTTTTTCTCTTTTGGTACTTGTGGATTGAACATGGGGCATTCTACCACTGAGCCCTTTTTAAATTTTATTTTGAGATAGAGTCTCAATAAATTGCCGAGGCTGGCCTTAAATTTGAGATCCTCCTGCCTCAGCCTCCAGAATCACTGGGATTTTAGGTGATAACTATCATGCAAAGCCAGATTGCTCCCCTGGCCAGCCCCTGCTTTTTTAAAAAAGCATGCCAGTCAGATTAGGATTCATCCTAATAACCCCATTTTAATTTGACTGCTCTGAAATGACCCTATTTCAAAATGAATTTTCAAAACATTCTGAGTACTGGAGGTTAGAGTTCAGCATACCTGTTTTGGAGGTGACACATTCAATCCATAACAACCAACTGCTGCAGATGTCATTGACACCTTCAAAGCTGTCATATACTTTTCATGTCATATACTTAAGTATTTGCAGTTACATAAAAATATCATTCACAGTCATTAGATGTGTTACTAGAAGTGACTATTTAATGCATTTGTCATGATGACATTTAGCAATATTGTAATGTAAAAACTTCATAATTGTATTCCAGTAAAACTGATTTTGATTTAGTTGCTTTATCAACATTATATTAAGAAGAGGTTCAAATTAATAACAAAAACAACTTTCAGTACAACTTCAGTTAGTGAATTCACATTTCAGACTTAAGGTTATTTTTAATATTAGTAGTTGAAAAATCTGTAGGGCATCAGTGTTTTCAAACTTTTTTTCTAAACCATGATTTACTGTGAGAACACATATTTTGCATATAACCCAATATTTAATCTTATCCCTCTCTTCACATACACATCAGAAAACTGACACAAAAATAAAACAGTATTTATTCTTACTATACAGGATACAATCTGACATTTTCTATTCTATTTCTTTTCATTAAAAATGCTATGGCTCAGCGGTAGTGCACTTGCCTGGCATGTATGAGGCATTGGGTTTGATTCTCAGCACCACATATAAATAAATTTAAGAAGAAAAGCCAGTTTTAACTTTTTGAATTAATTTTACAACTACTGGAACATAAACTAATTAAGTCAGTTAAAAATCCTTTAGAGACATTTCTTTAGAAACTTCTCATAAGTATACTATAATAGTTGAAAAGTTACTCGTATATCACCTTAGAGGTGGCATTTAGATGGGTAAATAGTTCAATAGCTAACAAGGTTTCATTTAGACATCTAGTAATGAGTTATGTAAATTTTATAATTTTGATGGGAGTTTAAATTTTACCAAATGCAGGAAGGAAAAGAGGTAGAATGATGAATATTTTTGGCTAAATATTTTTAAAGTTACAAAAATGCTTTGAATGTGTAATTTTTAATTTTACTTAAGTATCTCCTCATTCACTATCGTGAAATTAGGTAGAAACATTTCCCAAACAATATTTATTTAAGCCCAAGCTAAAAAGAATTTTACCTGTAGTAAACTCGTAGTGTCTGGATTTCTTCTTCCAATTTTTTGTACTGTTCAACTGCAGCTTCTCTGGCTTCTTGCATCGATAACAACTTTGCCTGTAAGTAGTTAACATTTTTAAAATTTCAATATTAATTTTGTGGTGTTAAAAAAACAGTAGTACAGTATGAATAGAGGTCTTACATTTCTGGGAGCTGAAAAACTTATCAATATTTTTATTAGTGTCTTAATTTCACAGACAATGATTAAAATGTATTAATAATAGAAATACCAAAGACATGAACAGTAAATTATGAACTTTGCTCATTATTAAACTTCTACCTTATTTTATCTGTATCATCAGATATATGCCCTTCTGCAATGTTTAACTTTATACACAGAATTCAGAATGGGTTCAGAGCAATATCTAGGGTAGAGATAAGCACAATGGGTGTTTCACATACAAATTGAATGTGGCTTCGCTGCCTAATCACATTAGATTTTCTTTTAACTTTATTAATAGTAAAGCTCAGAAAATTCTAAATATGTTGCCAAGCCATCTTTGATATTTAATGTGAAAAAAAATACCTGACATATCTGATTCTTACAGAAATGATTTAACCTTTTCAATTCCTTTTTGTTAGGTGAAAAAAAAATCCCTAAAAGGCAAATGTTAGCAACTTTGAATGCTAGAGATTTCAAATTAAATTTATTTTAACTGATAACTTGAAAACATAAAATTATTCTAATTAAGTAATGTGATGTTTAAACACGTGTATATTTTATGATGTTTAAATCAGGTTAAACTCTAACTCCTCAAACAGTTATCATTTCTTTATGGTGAAAACTTCAGATATATATTTTTTAGTTTTTTGAAATGTAGTGTTATCTATAGTGTTTTTGATAGGGTTAAAACAGTAATTTCAAAACCTTTTGCTGTCTTTTCACCATCATTCACACTAGATTTTAAGAAATGCCAAAAGGGTTTTCAGCATAGCTTTTTAAATATAGCACCAGTAAGCAGATTTTAATATTATTAATTTGAGATTAAATTTGCATGAAAAGATTGTTTTTTACCCGAAATGTTGTTTGATAGATAACACAAACACAAAGCAATCTTATTGTCACAAACCTCACAAACTACATCAATGCCAATACTTAAAAATAATTGAAAGTTTCAAGTGGAGTTATAGAATGTTGCTGAATCCATTGTGATTTCGGTGGGATTATTTTCTTGCATAAGAATGCAGTCATAAGAAAAATAAAAAATCCTAATTATAGAAAAATTAATTAGTGTAATGAAAGTGAACAATAGATAATGCCATTTTTCTATTTTAATAATGGAGAATTATAAAAATGTGCAGCAGTTTCGATATTTGCATATAAAGTTTAGGCACAAGATATTAATTTGTTCTCTATCTGGGCTAATAAATTCTAACAAAGGGTTCTCTTTGTAATTAAACTTAAGATGTTTGAATGCTTACTTTAACATGGTGTATTCCATAATTATAGATGAAACACTCTAACAAATAAGGAAAAATCTTTTAAAATAAAAAAGTAGGATTTTTTTTTAATTGTACATAGACACAATACCTTTATTTTTTAAAGTTTATTTTTATGTGGTGCAGAGATTGGACTCAGTGCCTCACACATGCAAGGCAAGCACTCTACTGCTGACCTACAACCCCAACCCAAGTAGTTGTTTTTGACATCAATAATTAACCACTTCCCCAATTTTCACTGTACCCTAAAGTATGGACTGTAATGGTACTTTGGAAGGCACAGGTACTCACTATGACTAACAGCAAGTTAAAAAGAATCACACAAAAAAGGTCACATTGCATTCAGTTCAATAAAACTTCAAATATTCTGTTGCTTGTATTTAAAATACATCAGATAATAGTCAGGTAACAGAAACTTTGAAAAATATGCCAATGCTAAATACTTTAGGTGATTATTCTGATTTTTTTTTAAACTGATAGTTCTGCAAAGAATAAACACAAAAAACTAAAACCAAACAAAAAAAGCAATGTTCTTGTAGGAAAATACCAAAATGTAGATCTTTGCTTAGAAACTTCCATAATGAAAATGGATTGTGAGAACTTAAATTTCTCATGCTTAAGGAAATATTGAACATTTCCCTTTCACTCCCACATTTAGTTGGCAATGAAGATGCAGTGTTGCTTCATAAACAATTCAATTTCTTATTCTCAATGTCTAATTTTCTCTCTACACTCTGGTGACTATGTCAAGGTTATTATAAACTTTCTGGCTTTAAATCTCCTTACTTTATCTGGTCATGCTGTCTTTGGGGGAAAATCTCCTTACACAATGGCACAGGGCTACTACTTCAGACCTAGCAGCTAGGATGAACTTCATTCCCTATCACCTCAGATACAAGATCCATGTTCTCTCATCAGAGTACTCCATCCCACTATCCTAGATGAAAACTGATTCCTGATGACACCATTTGTACTCTTAGAGCTATATATGCCAGAAGACAGACGCAGATCTACTTCTTAGACTTCCTGGGTAAGTAAATCCTTTTTGTTTCTGAGCGGGACATGGTGTTAGTGAAGTTTGAATTGAATGTCTGTTACATGGAGCATTAAAAACTAATTTTAAAGTGCTGTTTACTTCTATTGTATTTCCCAGATTCTTCATTAACATAATTCCATCACACTATAAGTAAAAAAATGAATTTTATTTCAAAATATTAAGGAAATTAGCAAATTATATTTTTCTTGTTTTTTTTTTTTTTTTTGAGCATACCATTCCCATTTTCTGGCAATTTCTTCTATAAAAACTGCATGCTATCATCTAGGTACATACTCACATAATTAAATGCATACAGTAAATAAAACTAATGAAACTTAGGGTAAGAGAATGTTCGATGTAAAGTAAGTCTCCCACTTCCATTCTTCAGTACTACATATCCCCTCTAGTGAGATTGCCAGTTACCTTTTTGTTGTGTTTCCTTCAAGAGATATTCTATGCATTTACAAATAGAAACTGCCATATTTGTGTTTTTGCAAATAAATACATCCATTTATAAAATTGAAAAATTGACAGCATAGATAATGCCATTTTTGGCATTATCTTGCTTTAAATTTTTTAGAAATTTTATATTTTGCTTTAAATTAAAAAAAATCAATCATCCTGTCCCACAAAAATCACATTACCAGTCATATCTATTTCCTTCCCTCACAGACATAAAGTAAAACATCTCTGTGAGTTGGGGTTCATCATTTTCAAGAATATTTTATACTTTACTACACAGTTATATCCTTATAGATATTGTATCTTTATGTATTCATGGACAATTGTTTTTGGTCAGTTATTCATATTGATACATGTATCTTTTCCTATAGTGTTTTTTATACATACACTGTGATTACTGATATATTTGGACTTGTTTTTACACATTACCTCATATTTCACAGTAAGCATACTTTGTTTTCTTTCCCCTCAGACTTATGTTGGAATAAATTTTCTATATTTCCCCTTATACTATACTCTTCACATTCTCTATATATGCTAATTGAAAAAAACACTTTTTTTTGGTACTGGGAACTGAACTCAGGGGTACTCAACCACTGAGCTACCTCCCCAGCCCTATTTTGAATTTTATTTAGAGAGAGAGTCTCACTGACTTACTTAGCACCTAGCTTTTGCTGAGGCTAGCTTTGAACTTGAGATCCTCCTATCTCACCCTCCTGAGACTCTGATATTATAGGAGTGTGCCACCGTGTCTGGCTCTAATTGAAAATTTTGATAAAATTACTGAAAATATATTTTTGAGCAGTCTACAGTGAGTCAGGATTTCTATAGAAAATTATAATTTTAAGTGAACATGCTAATACAAGTTTTATGCTTATACTCATTTTTTAAGGTAAAGTTTTTGTTTTATCAAAACAAAACATATATGCAATATCATATAAGTATGCACATGGATTTTTTAAGTCAGGGTAATTAAATCATAATTTGCATAAAGCAACAATTCACCCATTTTCAGTATATAGCTTTTTATACACAACAACTGATGTGATTTTTGTCCCTACAGTTTTTCTGTTTCCTAGCAAGTTATATACATAAATATGATGCAGTCTTTGAGTTTGGTTTCTTTTATTTAATATAATACTTCTGAGATTGATCTATATTATTGCATGTATCAGTAAATGATTCCTTATGTCACTGAGCAATATTACTTTCTGTGAAGGTACCACAATCTAAGTGACATTGGATTTCTCTTATTTTTGGCAATTATTAATAACGGGGCTCTAAATATCTGCATACAGGTCACTTTGTAGACATTTACCTCCATTTCTTTTGAGTAAATATCTCTAGAAGTAGAAACGATGAGTCCTATGGTAAGTGTGTGTTTATATACTTTATAAAAAAATCATTGAACTTGCTGCATATGTTGAAATAACTTTAAAGCATCTATGCTTAACTAATACCAATACTTCTTATTAAATGCCTATCTATATAGGTTAAAAATGTATCAAGTGCTTGAAATATGTTTTATAACCTATCTTATAACAACCTATTAGATAATTCCAATTATTGCTATTTTACAAGTGATAAAACAGGTTCATGGATATGAACTTAAGTAACTTACAAAATGTAAGTTTATACTTAAGTAACTTATAAATATAACAGAGCTAATGACTGGTGGACTAAAATGCAAATTCAGGTCTGTTTGACCCCCGAACACATAATTTCACTTTATACCACTGTATAATATTCTATGATAACCATATCTCTATATCCAGGTAAAACAATGGAATCAAATCATCAATTGGTAACAGAGTTATCGACAATATGGAGGTTCACAGAATAATGAGAATGTGTTTTCCATCTTTATTATACTTTTAATATTCCTAAAGTGATTGAAAAATATTGGTTAACTATTAGGTTAGTCTCATATAGTTAAATGCCCCATTGTATGCCTATCTTGAGTAGTCATCTAAATATGACAGCCATTTGTACTGGTATTGTATTAGAAATGAAGTACATTGTTTCCTTAGAGTTTTATCTAGTAGTTTAGGATGACAGAAAAAGAAAAGATTACACTGTTTACAACATTGAACACTACAGGTTATAGGTATTATGGATAAACCATTATTATCCTATGTTCTGATCTTATTATGTTTGGTTTGAATGTGTTTTTAATAGTTATAATCTGATACAGTTAAGCCTTCCTTTGGTAACTCCAAGACCATTAATGGAAATCTATTTTTATGATAGAACAGAAGTAACTGATTGTATGCTTGATATCTGCTAAGTAAAGAAGCATACAGTACAAATTAAATCACAGAACCAGACAATTTTAGACTTGGAAAGGATTTTAGAGGTAATTTAGTCCCTTACTTTATAGATGAGGAGATTGTTGCTAATACAACATGTACAGAAAAACATCTGTAAATTATCCAGGGCTAATTAGAAAGAAAGGCAATAAGAAAGAAAGTTGGAACTAGAATACAAATATCCAGAAAACACTGTATATTTTGCTATATGCACCACATTTCAATACACTATAATTTAATATTATGTTAACAGTTTTAACAGGATTATTTTCCAGGGTAGCCATGAGTATATACTATTGTGGTATACTACTAAACATATCTGTAAGAGATCTAGTTAGATATTTTTATAAAAATATGTCTAGTTAAACAATTGCTCAAGCAATATGACTAGAGTCATCATAGAATTTTAGTTTTTAACCTCATAAGCAATCTAGGGACCTAGTAGAAAATCAGATAGAGCACTGATGTCCAGGATATATAAAGAACTCAAAAAATTAAATACCAAAAAAACAAACAACTCAATCAATAAATGGGCTAAGGAACTGAACAGACACTTCTCAGAGGAATATATACAGTCAATCAACAAATATATGAAAAAATGTTCAACATTTCTAGCAATTAGAGAAATGCAAATCAAAACTAAGATTTCATCTCACTCCAGTCAGAATGGCAGTTATCAAGAAGATAAGCAACAATAAGTATTGGTGAGGATGTACGGGGAAAGGCATACTCTTACATTGCTGGTGGGACTGCAAATTGGTGCAGCCAATCTGGAAAGCAGTATGGAGATTCATTAAAAAACCTGGAATGGAACCTCCATTTGACCCAGCTATCCCACTCCTCAGTTTATACCCAAAGGACTTAAAAACAGCATACTACCGGACGCAGCCACATCAGTGTTTATAGCAGCACAGTTCACAATCGCTAAATAGTGGAACCAACCTAGATGCTCTTCAGTAGATGAATGGATAAAGAAAATGTTGTATAAATATACAATGGAATATTACTCAGCATTAAAAGAGAATAAAATCATGGCATTTGCAGGTAAATGGATGGAGTTAGAGAATATCATGCTAAGTAAAATAAGACAATCCCTAAAACACAAAGGCCAAATGTGTTCTCTGATAAGTGGATGCTGATCCACAATGGGGGAGGGGGAACATGGAAGGAATGGATGAACTTTGGATAGGGCAAAGGGGAGGGAGTGGATGGGAGGAGACATGGGAATAGAAAAGATAGTGGAATAAGATGGACATCACTACCCTAGGTATAAAGATGAAGAAATGAATGGTGTGACTCTACTTTGTGTACAACCAGAGAGATGAAAAATTGTGTTACATTTGTGTATTATGAATCAAAATGTATTCTGCTGTCATGTATAACAAATTAGAAAAAATAAATAAATTAAAAAATATATAAAAAGTCAATTTGTATGTGTTAACTTTTACATTTGCCATAGTATGGGAGAAAAATGTTCATCATTGAAAAATATGATTGTGCTCTATATGTGTAATATGAAATGAATTGTATTCTGCCATCATGTATAACAAAATTAGAGATAAATAAATAATTTAATTAAAAAAATTCCTGAGGATCAGAAAAATAAATCCATCTCTCCCTTAAAAAATTAAAAACTATTATCAAAAGGGTAAAAATTACCAGATTTCATTTATATACCTTTTTCAAAGAAGACTTGGATTGCTCACCATAGCATACTGACACAGCATAATGTTCCCTAGAGGTGATTCCTTAGAGGGTGTTACATTTTATGCTTGCATCATGACTTTCAGTTTATCCAACCAGAGCTGATCAGGTTCTTCACTCAAAAATAGTCATACATGCACTGTCTAGTGACCTATCAAGTGGTTTGACATGACAGAGGGATGATGAGAGCTATGGGAGAACCAAAAATCAAAACATTAATTAATAGACAGAAACTGACAGAGAAACAGTGAACAGAAGACATGGAACACAGAAATGGAGAGCAGAGAGAGGTGCACAAGAAACACAGCTATCTCTGAAACCAGAATGGGTGAGATACCATCCTGAAACTGTCCATTTTGGCAAGTTACTAAAGCTTTATGTGCCTTTATCTTCACCTACAAAAGTGGAATAATGGTGCTCTATACCTTAGAGGGCTGATAGTAGGAAATAATCAGATGAAATCTGTAAAATATTTAAAATGGTGCCTGGCACACAGTTAGTACTACAATATGTGACTATAAAGTAAATAACAAGAAAACAAAAAAATAGCGTAATGGTGTTTATGGTTTTCCTCATGATTCTATGTATCTTTACCAAAAAACCCCCTGTGTTGACCAAGGTAAAAAGTACATGTTTTTCGTTATTGGTGTAATATACCATGTAATTTTCCTTCCAGAAAAAAGTATGAAAAATGAAATATTTTTTCAAGAAACATCTTTAAACATAAGTTATGGAATTTCATTGATCATCTTTAAAAATAGAAAATGTTTTTGAGACTTGATTTTAGGGGCTATAATTCATCATGTATCATTTAAGTTGGAGGCTGTTTATCATTAATATCAATATTACCACTTATAGTAATACTTAGAATTTGTATAGTTATATGATGTTTATGGAACACGTTATTTGAGAGATTAGGAGCTTGAAAAATTTTGTTAAATGAATAATGCTATTTCTATCATTTTAGAAGAGAGGAAAATAGGAGATTATTAATTACACAGATTGTCCATTAACAAAAAGCAGAACCTATAAATAAACCTGGTCTTTGTCTAAGTACAATATAGTACTACAATTTATATTATAAATTTATAATGTTATATATATATGTATATATAATAAATGTTATATATGTACACATATATATTCATTAAAACACACATACACACATATATGTATATGTGTGTGTATACTAGCTAGGTACTTTTCTAAGTACATTAGATATATTCATTTACTTATTTCTCATAACATATCTTTGTTAAGAGTTGTTATTACTATTCCCATTTTACAGAAGAGGAAAATGCTAAGTAACTTACTAAATGTCAGTCAGTTAATGAATGATAGAGGAAGGATTTGAATTTAATCTGGCTCCAAAAACCTTCCTCTTAACTACTATGCTATAAACACTAGGCAAAATTTGGGACTTTTAAAATCTGATGTTAATTATTATCAATAATTGTAGTATGTAATTTTATATAAAGAACTTGCTTTAAGAATTGTTTTTTTTTTTTAACTCAAATGATTTATTTTAATATGGCACCCAGATCTTTCTTGGAGGCATATATATGGTTTTGGAATGTTAGTCCCTTTAGTGACAAAAGGCCACCTCAGTGTTCCCTTAATTTTGTAGACTGTTGGTAAAAAGATAATGTTACAGCTTTTTGGATACATCAGTAATTGCATATAACTTAATTTTAAGGATAATGATGAGGATTTTTCTCTACTACAGTAACTGTCTCTCCCAAAGAATCCTGCCATTTGGGGGCTTAGGGGATTGCACAAGACTCCAAGCATTTATCTACTTACCCATAAATTAGGAAAGGTAGAGAGAGAGAAAAAAAAATTTCCCTACTGGATCTAGCTAAGAATCAACAACCTTGTTGTGCATTTGAAAGTTTCCTCTAGCTTTCAAGATACCAGTTTCAGTGCTAACCTGAATTCCATTCTATGCTTATTTCCTAGTTCTTCATTTAATTTTCAATCCAGACACACATGTATGTTTATTTGCTTTCAGTTTCTGCCTGGCTCATTCTATTCTCTGTGGATCCATGAACATTAAGCTTTGATATGTTCACTTTAACCAGGCTTCTGTGATTTACTGCCAGAAAAAGACACAGGCTTAATTATTCAGTTTTGTGTTCTCTGACCTAATGCTCTAAATTCTGACATCCCTATTTTAATGTTCCATTTCTAAATCTATAAATCTTCCCAGTTGTAATTGTGCACACAACCTATTTGACCACAACTCCTGAATGTGGTCCCTTGGATACTGTTTAATCCACACAGGCTACTAATAACGGTTTATATATTACAGGACTTATTCCCACCCAAAGCAACTCTTTGGCTTTTTCAAGACACTAAATCCTAAAATGTAAGTTTGTATATTAGCAGGCAAAGACAAAGATGAAACTTTGAAAGCAGCAAAAGATAAAGGGCACATCATATAAAAGGAATCCTCAATAAGATTAACAGCAGATTTCATATAAGAAAATATGAAAGCCAGGGGCAATCGGATAGCAAATCCAATGTGATGAAAGAAAACACCCCACATCCTTGCCAGCACTTGTTATCTTTAGTATTTTGGATAATAGCCACTTTTTGGATATTTATTTATTAATTTTTTTCTTTTATTAGTACATTATAGTTATATATAATATTTGGGTTCATTTTGGCAAAATTATACATACATGGAATTTGATTTTCTCCATTTACCTGGATAATAGCCAATTTCAGTGGGGTATGGTAAGCTCTAATTGTGGTTTTTAATTTGCATTTTTCTGATGATTAGTAATTTTTTTTGTATATACCTCCAGGCCATTTGTGTGTCTTCTTTTGAGAAATGTCTATTGCCCATTTTAAATTCAGTTATTTATTTAATTTTTTTTACTATTGAGTTTTGGAGCCCTTAAATATTGTAGCTATCGACCTTCTCAGATGTATAGTTTGCTTTTCACTTTTAGTGTCCAATGGAACTTACTTGTTAAGCCATAATGTGAAATGTTTGTCTTGAACCACTTCTTTGTGCATGAATTTAGACTGTGGAGGGTTTCTTTTCCTTTTACTTCTAAGTTGGATGTACTCTATCTCAAAAAATGCTACCACTGCTAGTTAGGTGTTAGATGTCTAGCCCCAAAGACTTCTTTTCTACACCCTTTAAAAAAAAAAAAAAAAATATATATATATATATATATATATATAT
>NW_025999900.1:22232326-22262553 GCF_001458135.2 Marmota marmota marmota
ATATATATATATATTTTAGATGTTGATGGACCTTTATTGTTTTTATTTGTTTGTGGTACTGAGAATCAAACCCAGTGCCTCACACATGCTAGGCAAGAGTGCTACCACTGAGCTACAACCCCAGCCCCTACACTTTTATACATATATATTTAGTTGTAGAAGAACAAAATACCTTTTTTAAAATTTATTTTTATGTGGTTCTGAGGATCAAACCAAGTACCTCACATATGCAAGGCAAGCGCTCTACCCTTGAGCCACAACCCCAGCCATTTTCTACACTTTGAAAGTCACTTTCTAATATATGCAAAACCACTGACTACCACAGTGGCTTCACTAAAACTCTATTCTTCACTTGATAAGACTTGCTTTTTAATATCTAGAAAAAATGATTAATTGTGTAGTATTTATGGTCTCCAGAAACATATATTAAATTATTAAATTTTCATCTCCCATGCCATACTACCTGTTCCTGAGGTCATTTCCTCAAGAAAAAAAACATATATGCAGGAAAACACTAAACATTTCAGTCAGAACATGGGTTCCTAGGCTGGGGGGTACAGCTGAGTGGTAGAGGAGTGTTGCTTAACATGTGGCTTCCTCAAAAAAAACCCACTCTCCTTTCTCATGGCAGAGTACATTCCTTTCACTAAGCTCTCTGGTACTACCTAAGAACATGAGCACACAGAGAAAATTAAATTCTTATTTAAACTCAAGAAGCAAACATTTCCCAAAATGACAATATTCCCCTCCTTTTCACTTGAGTCGTAAACATTTCTCTACATGCCAGTGCCCTTGTATTTAGTTAGAATTTTAGCCAGCAGTATTTTGTTTATTTGTTCAGGATCATGTATGTTTTTTCATTACATCTATAGTACACTTCATCACCTGAACACCTGCTGAACTAAACTTGTCTTGCCAGCAAAAAATTTTGAAATTATGCAATCTGCAATTCAGTCCATGGCAAGCACTTGGGTAGAATTTCTTCTATACCTTTCAACATCAATTTAAGCACTGCTTGCATAGAAATATTGCCAACTGAAAAGTTAGTGAAGCAAGTTTAATCAAGTAAATTTGACTATCCTTTTAGCTAAGAACTTCTCAGATGCTCATATTAAATAAGTACCAAAATCAATGTCTATCAAATTAACCATAACATTATTCTAAATTTTTTCTGAATGTGGTGAAAGCAAAATCAGTATGATAATGTGATCATTAATTAAGGAGCACATTTTTCATCCATCAAAAATATTTTATGCATATGGGCTTTAAAAAACATGATTATGAAAACAACTACTGAACAAACTTAGCCATAACTGAAAAAGTATATTCTTAAAGGAAAATATTTCAATCAATTATATTTTACATGCCAATTTTTAAAATAGATAAATAAGCAATTTGACATGTACATATTAATATGTAACTAGCAAACTCAGAAGTATAAAATGCATAAACATAAAGCTCAATAAGCAAAGCTGTATGAAATATATTTGACTGAAACTGCTCATAATTAAGTATACTGAAAGTATTCAAATAAAAGAACTATTAATTTTTAAGTCTTTCATTTGTGAAATAAGTTTTATTCAGGTGTCTTAAGTGCAAACCCATAAATTTCTTATTCATTTATTATAAAAAGCAAAAAGAAGCAAAGATATCTGAATTAAAGGCAACTTTTTAAAAAGATCAAATCACATTATAAAGAAAAACAGACTAAGCAAGATTTCATAAATATGCCAAAAGTTTTCTTAAATACTTGTAAGTTGATATTAAATAAGTGAGCTAAATTCTTACAGAGATGGATAGCTTAGATAGTTTTAACCAAAGGAAGAGGACTTGATACACCTGACTTCATTCATGTTAATCAACATATGCAGAAATTTAAACAAAAATTATGCATTTGAATGTGGAAATTATTTGGGAGTTGTGCCTAAGCATGTGAAAAGCATAAGAAAAAAGAATTCCGTTTCCTTTTGGATGCTTGAGACAACAGCAACACAGCCTAGGGCACACTGCTGCGGATTTTAACAGTTGTATGGAACTACTCAAAATGCTTTTGATCCATTTTATCTTGCAAGTTAGCAAAGAAATGTTGCAATAAGAAACACCAACAAAGATCTGAAAAAGTTAAGCTCTGGATTACCATATTGTGTTCTCCTGCCATTCAATGCTTCATACAAAGGCAGTGGTGTTCAAAGTAAGAAAAAAAAAAGTGGGGGGAGAGAGAGAAAAGAGAAACTGGTCTCAGAAAGTGCAAAGCACAAAGTAAATAATATTCTTCTACATCCCTTCTTTTTCACAGATTGGATGTTAAAAGAGTTGCAGCAATTAGGCTTTTGTTAATTACCAGCTGTTGAAACAGATGTGTTGACTATCCTTATTAGTTAGCAGCTGGGTGAGAAGAACAATTGATGCTCCCTAAAACCAACAGCCAGCTGCTCTGCAGTAATTATCTCCAATTAATAATACAGGTGATAACAGCAGAAAGCTCCTATGTCTTTTTCAATAACTTTGGCAGTTTCAATAAGTATGGCTTTATCATTACATGGTAATATACAGAATACATTTATTACAACAAGTAAGGTTGATGTATTAGAGTCGCATTAACTTTATGGTAGTTTCCATTATGCAATTTCTGGAGAAAGAATCAGACAAGTGCTAAAAGTAGAAGCAGACATTCTGTACGCTTTTATTTATCATATTTCAAATGTCACTGCCAACTCACTTCTCTAGAACTAACAATAATAGCTAAGCACTTAAGTTCTTTGAAAGAGAGAAGCATAACTAAAATCTGTTCTTTTTGATTTCCAGGTGTTTTCACTGATCGTGTTTTATATTCAGTTCACTGAAGCAATATATTTTCTCTTGGTATGCCTAAATATCAGTGTCTTGTTCCCTAGCTTATATTTCCTAGGTGACTGGTAGAAGCAATTTTACCAAGCCCCCAAATAATTTACCTCTGAGCAGTAAACATTTCTTGTATACAAAGAGATCAGCAAAACAAATAAGCAAGCAGGAAAACAAGAAAGAAAAAAAATTTATTTTGTAGAACTACTTTATGATATATAACATTTAAGTTTCTAATTATGATAAAGTAAAAAAGAAATATCATAATAAACCATACAAATAAAATAGCAATGATTATATTCTAAAATCACTTTTACTATTTACTATTTTTAAATATTCATATTAAAACTTCATTTATGCAACAGAAAGGGGAGGAATTGGGGAATGAAAATTGATCAAATCATGTTATGTGCATGATTTAAGAAGCATAACTAAAGAGAAGCAGGTATGTCAGTATTTCACAATGAATCCCACTATTACATATAACTATAATGTAACAATAAAAAAATCTTAAAAAGCTTCATTTACATGAATGTACATTAAAATAAAGATTTAAACAGACATGGTAAATCACCTCTGTCTATGAAAGAGGTATCTACAAGAATTTACAACCATACCTATTCACTAATTAGAGAACACTTAAAGACACTGCCTTCCTGAAAACAAGGATTAGAGCTGGATGAATACACCCCTTTCACAAACCTTCCTCAAGTCTCTGTTGGGTCATCATAAGCAGCTTGTTCTTTCAACATTAAATAGAAAAGTCTACTGATTATTAGTTCTGAGTGCCTCAGTTAGGCAATAGGACAATTAATACGAACAGAAACTTTAAATAACATGTAAATAAAACATTTCACCACAAGAGACTGTAATAAAAAGTAGTGAACAAAGATGAAATTTCTAAAGCAATATTATTTAGGTTGCCATTTGGGTAATATGAATGTCTGATACAAAAAATATTAGTTAGAAACCCTCTCACCTCATTCTATGTAATTGTGGTTTCTAAAGCAGGAATTTCAACATTTACATAATTATAAAACAAGAGTGATAAGTACATCTTCACTCCCCACCCCCTGCCAAAAGTTATTCATTTCTATGAATAAAACTTCCGATGAGAATCTGTAATATCTAAGATTCTGTAATTTACAGGGAATCCCCTGATGTATGGGAGCTAACAAAATGTGTAAATAGAGGAAAAAATCTGTTAGCCTTGAGGTTTGAAAGTCTCTATTAGGCTACAGAATTATTCTGATTTCTCAGTTCTGAGACCTAGTTTCTCAGGATAACAACAGCAAGGGCAAGGCAAATATCTTCTGCCCTAACATTGGGCAGCTGTCCTTTCCTTCATCACAAAGCATATCTGAGAAGTACACAAGCAACATGGCAGTGGGTAATACTTTTCTCTTCTCTGTGGAATGGAACAGGTTGTAGTTACCATCTTACAAGCCTACCATGTCATAATTGTGCAGGCAGGCATGGTTACTACTGAAGCAAGAGGGCTGCTGCCCTCTCATCATTGTATCCAATGTGGAGATAAGGCAGAAGTCAAATCTGTTTTGAAGCCACAGTTCCTAAATTCGTTGCTGTTTAAAAATAAGCCAAGAAATTTACATACTCTCCCTTCTGCAAAAAAAAAGAAAACCAATATGTAGTGAACATCTATCTGACTGTTATACTCAGTTGCTTTAAAAGCATTGCTGTTTTTTTTCTGAAGTTTAAAAATACTTGGGCCTAACCTAGATTAGGACTCAAATATTCAGAGGTGCTTTCAATAGGCAGTACCTGAGATATACCCTTTTCACACCAATTTCAATACATTTCAAATTAAGAACTTCATAAGATGGCTTAATTACCTGGTATAAACACCTGCATTTTCTCATCTATAAAATATGTGCCAACTGTTCATCATGTCTCTTCAGTCTTGATCATGACAGACTCATAAACATTCTCATGGTTAAGTCTTTTGCACTGTTTTCCTATGCTTCATTTTACCTTACGCAATAAATCTATTATAGCATTCATCCAATTTTATCTGAATTTTTTGGTGTATGTATCTCCTCAGCAGATGTCAAATTTCCTATCCCCTTTTTGTATTTACAGAATGTAGTATATAAGATCTAATTAAACATTTTAAATAAATAAATATAGATACTTTTAAATCAGGAAGAAAGCTTTGTCTAAAAATGGTTCAGGGTTGTGAATGAAGCTCAGTGGCACAGTACTTGCATAGCATGTGAGAGGCCCTGGGTTTGGTCCCCAGAACCACAGGGGGGGAAAAAAATTATGGATGGAACTAGAGACCATCATGTAGCACAAAGTTGGACTCAAAAAGTCAAAGGTTGTATATTCTCTCATATGTGTAAGTTAGAGAGAAAAAAATACTTTAAGAAGGGACCTCATAAATGTAAAACGGAGACCATAGAGTGGACAATGGAGATCAGGGGGAGGAAGAGGGTAGGGATAGGGGGATTGAAATTGATCAATTCATGGTATGTGCATGTATGAATATATCACAATGAATCTTATTATGTGTAATCATAATGCACTAATAAAAATTTTTAAAAAATCCTAAAATAACTATGGTGATATAGATTAGTTCTTCTTCCTATCATCTCCATCAACCAAGTCGAGCTCCCAGAAACAACTGTTTATACTTTTCAGCTTTTTCTTTGGGTATTCCTTCTATATGTCTATATCATCCGCTTATATCCTTATAATCAGAATCATGAATTGTAGAATTGGCTTTTGGTTATGATATCTGAGGGCTTAGCTCTTTTTAATCAACTCCTCCTGATTTTTCTTCCTACCTTTATTGTCTCAATTTAGGATGTCTGTCTAACTATATCAAAATTCTTGAAAAAAAGTTCACATTACTATGATTATAAAAATGAAATTTTATAAGTCATAAGTGTGTAATATCACATATTATAAAGACAGGACTTCTTAAGGTAGGTTACAACAGCATCTATGTCCCTATGAATAGGAAAATCTGTTTTTTTTTAACTGAAATAAACAACATGACTTTACTCAGTCTCATATTCAAGACACTAATTCCAGTTTTAAAGCATCTTATAATTGATGTATCTAATAAATAAAGGAAAAACTTTGAAAACAAAAACAAGATTTTTAAAAAACATCCTCCACCCATATCACCTATCTCTTAAATTTATTTGGAATACTTTAAAAATGTACTTCCATGCCATCTTTTGGACTTTTCTAATTATATGTACTGTATTTTGAATACTCTTTCTTATACATCACAGTTAAAATGATCATTGTTTATATTTATAAATTTTGAGATATGCTACCACTATGGTTTTGCTATGGGTTGAATGTGTTCCTCACAGTTTCATGTGCTCAAAGCTTGGTCCCCTATGTAACAGTCCTGAGGTAGTGGGCCACTAAGAGATGTGGGGGTGCTATCTCAGAAGAGATTAATGTACTTCTCACCAGATTAACTTAGTTCCTGTGAAGTGGGTTATTATAAAGCAAGGCCTCCTTATGATGTTGACCCCTTCATGTACTGAATAGCTAGTTCCCTTTCTGCTTCTCAGCCATGTGGTGATACAGCCCCGGAGGCCCTTGCTAAATGCCGGTGCCACGTTGTTTGGAATTTCCAACAACCAGAATTGTGGGCCAAATAAATCTCTTTTCTTTATACATTACCTCAGATATTTTACTTAACCAACACAAAATGGACTAAGACAACTACCTTTCACTTATTTTTATACAATGTCCCTCTCTCTTTGGAGATCTGTTTCAATTTTCTTTTGGCTGTTATGCTTCTCTAAGTAATTCCCAGAAAATAAATAGGTTCTTTTAAACTTTTACTTGTTAAAAAACAAGTCTTTGTTTTGTTCTCCTGTATACATGCTATTTTGTCCAGATATAGGAGCCTTAGATTTAAGTATTTTCCTCTGAAATTCACGTAGTTGCACTATTTTGCATTCCAGTGTTACAGGTAAGAATGTGATACCAGCGTAAAGCTATTCTTTTGCAAATAATCAGTTTTATGCAATTTCATAACAAATGTTATAAAGATATAACATTTTCTCTTTATTATCAGCATAATGCCATTTACCTAGCTATGCCTATAAATTTAGCATGTTTATATAAAATTGCATAAGCAATAGGTAATTAAAAAATTTACTCAGTTGTTCTAATAACTCAGTTTTCTTCAGTGCAAGTGAGTTTTCTTCTATTGCTTCTTTGAGTATTGTTTCTTTTAATTTGCTTCTAAACTGAGACCTGTCTTCTACATATTAGGTTTTCATTTCACTCCATTTTCTTGAATTTCTTCTTAGTGTTTTTCCCTTTGCTGTTCTAAATCACTAGTTAGATTTTTTCCTGATCATTTTGTTATTCAAATCATATGCTATATTTTTTTACCTACTGTATTTTTGTCTTTTTTGATTACTCCTTTAAAATATTTTTGATTCTCCTTGTTTTGAAAATTTCCTCTCCTTTCAATAAAACATACTCAATTGAAATTGTCATCTTTCACCAGTAAAGGAAAGGGTACAGGGAGAGTGAGAAGGGGAGAAAAAGGGAAGGTAATAAATTGGAACAAATTATATTCCATTCTTGTATAATTATGTCAAACCCCAATATTATGTATAACTGTAAAACACTAATAAAAATTTTTAAGAAGGTAAAATTTTAGTGACAACATCATATATTGGTGATTTTAAGTATGTGGTCACATTTAATCGCATCATAGCTATAGTTAGGCTCCATGCATTTTCATGAGTTAATTAAATCAATAAACTCATATAACATAAATAAAGATGGAAGAAATGTGCTTTTTTTCCATGAAGCAATCGTTTCTCTAAATTATGAACTATGTCTATGTTTATTCTCTATTTCTCATGTCTATTCATATCAGATGGGTATAGATTCTTTCAGCATATTTGAAAATAGTCATATTTGGGATAGTGATGATGAGAAACAGTGAGTAGTAAGCAGTTTCTTCATTAGGCAGACTGGGAAATTTCTCTAAGGCACATTCATTAGCTGGACAGTTTTAACTTTTTCCAGGTTCTAATAGGACCTTCCAAAGCTCAGGGATTGATGACAAAAACGGCTTTTATTCTATTGTTTCTGTCTATGTTATTCATTGAAACTTTCAAAAGTTCTATTTTGTTTTACGTCTGTACAAGTAGCAAGTACTCCACCATTTGTATCACAATACTGACTCCATAGGACATTAGTACTGGTAGCATAAAGTGATTATGGAGCTTTGTACTATCTGTATCATGAGCTGCAGTACCAGTATCTTCAAATATTAAGCGTATATGTTATGCTTTGAAGTTGAAATTTTCTAAATTAAACTCATTTGTTTCCACAAACCAAATAAATTTCTCAATGTCACTCTGTCAGTGTCATTATTTCCCCTAAAGTTATCTTAAACTTCCCCTTCCTTTCTCATATCTAGTAAGTGAAGTCTTGCTACTTATCTCAAAATATCTTACCCTATTCTCTATTCCTACTATTTTTACTCAAGAAAGTCCCAATCTTCTTTACTTCATTCATAGAATAATAGGCTTCAAGTCAGTCTTTCCTGCCTTCCTATGCCTGAGTAATTGCATTAAAACCCATTAGATTACTTTCTCCATTTCACATTATCAAACCATATATATTGCCACTCCTTCATACACAAATCTTCAAAGCATATCTACTCTCCATTTCACCAATAGTAATCTTTGTCTCTTTTTCAAAAGCTCACTGTACTTTTCAACATCAGTTGTTCACAGGGTGACAAATCATTCTTGGAAATACCTTCATGGGATGTAGAGTCCCAGTTTTTGGCAACGGAGGCAGATGTTGGGGCGGGGGAAAGTCTAAGTCTATATGACAGTCAAAATCATAGAGTCAAAAAAAAACACACTGGTTTTAGTGTCTCTGGATATAGTATATTTATCAACTTTCTGCAGTGCCACTTTTCCCCCTGAGCACTAATGTCAGCATCCACAATTTACGGTTCACGATAATGGGTCACTCATTGTTGCATCACTCCTAGTGGTACATTGTAAATGTAAAATTTTATCTTTGAATTTCTCTGTGGATGAACTGCTGTGCTTTGTACTGGTTTAATTTTTAACATTGTGAATACCATGATGTGCTTTCTAAGTGTCCAGTTAATGAAAATGAGAATGATGACAACAGGATGTCCAGCATAACTCAGACATCACCAAAAATGAAGGCAAGATGAAAGGACACATGAAAGTGGTTTAAGGAGATAAATAATCAGAACAAAATATCCTACAAACAATGACAAAAAGAATTTGGGACTGGGAATATGGAAACGGATATGTAAAAACATGTACAAAGATTGAATCTTTGGGTTTATAATGAGACAGGAAAGTATTTCTAAATCAATCAAGGTCTGTTTTTCGTTTTTTTTTTTTTTTTTTTTTTTTGTGGTATTGTTTTGTTTTCTCTCTCAAAATGACACAATTATTGGAGCTGCTGAATTAGTTTGGGCATTCCACAAGGAAAAAAAACATTGTTATATAATTCCCTTGACTGTTCTACCAAACTGAGTAAAGATACAGTATCTTACTCAGGTTGTAACTAAAATGTCTTCCTAGATAAGCAACAACAAAGGAAATCTTGATGGGAGATATACTGGCACTTAACACTGTACAACTGATTATGTTAATACTAAATAGCAATCCTGATTTTCATTGTACATCAAGTGATGTGTCAAATTATAGCAACAAGGCATGGGGCCATAGGTTAGTGTCAGAGTTCTTGCCTAGCATGTGTGAGGCACTGGCTTCGATCCTCAGCACTACATAAAACTAAACAAATAAAATAAAGGCATGCTGTCCATCTACAGCTACAAAAAAAAATTATAACAACAAAAAATGTACCTTCTACCTACCAATATAAAAAATGGGGTTTTAAATAACCTTGTTGATTTCTATTTAAGTTTTAATAAAACTGTAGAAGACAAAAAATAACTGTTGATATCTTTTTCAAATCCAAAGTAGACACTACTCATTTACGTGGATTTTTGGAAGACAAAAGCAAAGTTTTTTTTATGTTTATTTTTTTAGTTGTAGTTGGACATAATACCTTTATTTTATTTATATATTTTTATGTGGTACTGAGGATCGAACCCAGGGCCTCGCATGTGCTAGGCGAGCACTCTACCACTGAGCCGCAACACCAGCCCCAAAAGAAAAGTTTTGGCAGTATCCATTCAATCTAAAAATTCCTTCTCAAAGAAAATTATAAGATCTTACATACATACTCAATATCTTGCACATTTTGTACACTGTACTTTAAGAAAGGGTGTGATTTTCTTACCTGTAATATTGAGGTTTCAACAACGAAAGTTTTTGGTCATTTTTCAATTTCTAGAAAATGTGCAAAATTAATGATATATTTTACTTTTTAGAAATAAAAGAAGATAGCCTCCTTAAATATGCTCACCATGAAAGATGTTAAAAGTTTAGCCTGAAAGAAAATCATTTTCAAAGTACAGAGGAAAAAAAGAATATCCTTGAAATTGGAAACACATCAAAGGAAAGAAATTTATATGCTTTTTTCTAAGTCTGCATAATGATGATGATCATTGATAAAAACCATAAGGAACCTAGATGCAAAAAAAGAGAATGATTTGCTCGAGTTGTAGCCTGCAATAAATACCCAAACAGTAAATAAAATAACTTTTTTTGTCTTTTTTTTTTTTTTAAGTAAGGCTATTTAAGAACTCAAAGAAATGCTACCAAAAGAGTACAGTATATTGGTTTCCTAGGGCTGTTGGAACAAAATACCAGAAATTGAGTGGCTTAAGACAATCGGAATTTATTCTCTTATATTTCTGAATGCCAGATGTTCAAAATCAAGGTGTTGGCAAGGTTGGTTCCTTCTGGAAGCTCTGAGAGAAAAATCTATTCCATGGCTCTTTCCTAGCTTTGCGCAGTTGCTAATAACTCTTTGGCATTCCTTGGACATAGCACTTCAGTCTCTGTATTCATTGTCCCATGGTTTTCTTTCCTGTGCCTTCTGTGTCTGTGTACAAATGCCCCTCTTTTAAGAACATCATTCACTTAATTACAACTCAGCCTAATCCAGAATAATCTCACATTAACGTGACTACATACACCTGCAAAGACCCTATTTCCAAACACAGTCACTTCATAGGTACAGGGATTAAGACTTGAACATATGTTTTTTGGGGACATAATTCTATCCATTACATGCAATCAAGTTGAAGAAAGCTTTCTCAATTTCTTAAGTAAACTAGAAACTACTTAGAATCCAATTTCAATTTCATAAATTCAAATTACTTCTCTGCTCAATTGATGCTGGAAATGCCTTTAACTGAATTCAACATCCATTCATGATAAAATATTTTAGCAAATTAGTGAGAGAATAGAACTTACTCATTGTGATAAAAGGCATCTACCAAGACCAGAGCTTGCCTCATATTTAAGGGTGATAGGATAAATACTTTCCCTCAAATCTGGAAACAAGGCAATGATGTCTGCTCTTGTTCCACCTAAACAATATGGAAAGAAAAGTAAATAAAAGGCATATGAAAGGAAGAAACTAAAAGGTCTCTTGTAGATTACATGATTATCTATAAAAATTCCAAGGAATCTTTAGAAAAGCAATCATGGGGACAGGGGGAAGCAATCACAGAACTAATAAGTGAGTCCCTCAAAGATGAAGAATACACACTATACCAAAACATTGTATTTCTATATACTAGTAATGTATGATTGGAGACCTACATTAAAAATTACATTACTATTTGTAATCCTGCCAAAACATCAACTATTTAAGTGTAAAGATAACAAAATACATTTTCCAACATCTGTGTAATTGAAATTATAGAATATGTATTGAAAATAAATACCTAGTTGACTGGAGAAACATATTGTGTTTATAGAACATTAAAAAATAGTAAGGATTTCAATTATTCTATCAAAAGCTTCTATGAATATTATATAGAAGTAGAAGTGGCTGATTTTAAATTCATGAAGAAAGTGGAATAGACAAAATAATTTTGAAAATAAAAAAACTGGAATAATCACATTATACAACTTAAATATTTACTACAAAGCTATAGTAATCAAGACATTTAATTGGCATTGTTGAAGGGAGAGACACTTAGATCACAGATCTGCAAGTCCACAAATAAACCCATACAAATATGGCAAATTGTGTATTGATAAAGATATGAAAACCATTCAATTGAGAAAGTTAACTCTTTAAACAAATGGTGTAAGAATAATGGGGCATGTATATGCCAAAAACCAAAAACAAACAAAACAAAACAAAAAATACCCTTCAACCTGTCTTATATGTTGTACAAAAATTAACTCAAAATAGATCTAAATTCATGACTCAGGGTTAGACAGAGTTCCAAGAGTTCCAAAAGTACAATCCATAAAGAAAGAGTAGATTTATTCAAATTTATCAAAATTAAAAAGATGTCCCCTGCCAAAAAAAAACATTTAAAAAATAATAGAACAAAATCCCTCAAATCAGTGGGGCTTTAAAAAATGGAATTAACGGGAATTAACTTTAAAAAATAGACTCTTGGTCCCTTCACAGAACTACCAAATCAGACTCTCAAAGGAGGGATTCAGAATTTGTATTTTTAAATAACTCTACAGGTGTTTTTGGTAGACAGCTGATCTATGAACTGTCATTTGGATATGGCTGTCATAACAAATAATCTCCTACAAGAATGAGAACAGGAACAGACGGAATAGCCCCCATTTGGAGCAGGGATATTTCTTCTGAGACTGTATGTAGGAAAGGACATGAAGATGAGAGTTGAGAGTTCATACTTATTTTCTTTTTTAATTAAGATATAAATGTTTATCTTTTCAGAGAGATATATGAAGATTACTAGGGTAGAAGCTCCAAAAAAAAACCCCAGCATAAGTTAGAGATGGCTGCTGTAGAAAGCATGCTGAAAGAATGGCCAAAATTGAGGCTGAAATTAAATCCATAATAATATAAACTGGCCCAATTTTTGTGATGATGATGATGATGATGATGATGATGATGATGATGATGATGATTTGGAGTACCAGGGATTGAACTCAGGGTCACTCAACCACTAAGCCACATCCCAGACCTATTCTGTATTTTATTTAGAGACAGGGTTGCTTAGTGCCTGGCTTTTGATGAGGCTGGCTTTGAACTTGCTATCCTTGTACCTCAGCCTCTGGAGCCCCTGGCATTACAGGCATGTGCCACAGCACCAGGCTTGATTATTATTTTTTTAATGGAAGTTTAGATATAATAAGTGGAAAAGCAGAAGTATTACATAACCTGGTTGAATATCCCTTATCAAAAATACCTAGAACTAGAAGTATTTCAAATTTAATTTGGGTGGTGTGTGTATATGTGTGTGTTTAGATTTTGAAATACTTGGGTAGAATTTACTTGTTCAGTGATACTCAAAAACTTTCAGATTTGGAGCATTTCAGATTTTCAATCTGTACCTTGAAGTCACCTCAGTAACACAGTGTTGATAAACTAGCATGGGATTATAATTCAGGCAACATCTGAATATCCCCTATGTTGCAATCCCCCAAACTGAATTACAGGAAACTAGTAACAGATGTTCACATTTATTAAGGGAAGAAAGAGTCCCTTGGTCATACAAGTGTTCCTGTTATACTTTAAATCTCATTTAGAGATTCACAAATAACATTAGACTATTAAAGACTTTGAGAAGTCCCACATAAGAAGCTTATTTTATTTTTTATGCATGCAAACTCATTTTCAAGGAACTTTCTCAACATATTTATGGAGATTCTCTAATTTTTAGAAACTACAAACAAAATGCCTACTTACAGCATTATCCTTGGTCTACTAGATGAAAATTTGCAAAAATTTCCAAGTTTACAAAAGATCAAATATCCACAAATCACTCACTAGGTAGAAAACATTTATAATTAACTAAAAATTTTGTATTTATTTAGATTTTAAATGTTATGTCTTATAATAATATTGGACTAAGCACCAAGATATTCTAGATCCCTAAAATGTTATTGTTCCTTAAGTTACAAATTCATAGAATAGAAAAACATCAAACTCTTTTTTTATTACAAAGAATTACAATCAAAGTCCAACTGCAGATTGTGATAAAAAAAGCAAGTCTATCACAATCCATTTCATATGAATTTTATTGCTCTATTTTTAATAGATAACAGTTAAAGAAAAGAAATAGATGAGGAAAATGATACTGCAGATTATTCTTTTTGGCAATGTTTGAGGGAAATGAAAGTGGCTGAGATTAGTATCCTGAATGCTCATTTTACTTGAGGCTTGGAGGTGAAATCTTACCATGTTGAGGCATACAGAGCTAGGAAAACTTTTTTTAAAACTTGTTTTAAAGTGATCTGGCATAACCTCACCATGCAGAATGAATTATATATAACCTATATCTTAAAGTAAGAGGATGAAAAAGTAGCCCTCAATGTTGTCTTTGTTATTTTGCTTTTCATTCACTCATTCATTCAATAAACTGGTATTTGAATAGCTAAGTTGAAAAAAATATTTAAACTAGTTACATATATGAATGCATACCCCTCCTTACTTTATATTTCTTAGATTTATCCTTGACTAACGTCTTCCTTTACTACCATCCCATTTTTCTAATTACCTATGCAGTAAGACTCCTTAAAATTTGTATTATTTCAACTTCCTCACTACACATTTTGTCTTCAGCTTACTCTGCAAGAATATCTACTACGTTTTCACTGTTAGTGCTCCTATTGAAGTCACCACAAACCACCACATAGTTCAAAATCAACAAAAAATATTTTGTCTTAATTTCTTAGGCGACTTGAACCTTTTCTTGGTTTCTGCGGTACTCCATTCCCCTGTGTTTCTTCCTACCTCTCCTTTGCTGGGGCCCCTCCTCTCCTTGATCTCAACATGTTGGAATGACACAGAGCTCCAACTTCTGTCTCTTCTCAATATATATTCTTCTTTTGAATACTCTAAACTAGCCTCATGCCTCATATGACTAAAAAAATTTATGTCCCCCGCCTTGGCCTCTTCTGTGAGAACTCTAAACTTGTGTATCTAACTACCACCACGATAGGATCACTTAGATATATGATGATAAAACTAACATAGCCCTCAAAAATTTGAATTCTACTCTATTTCCTTTTAACATCCCTATCTTATAGAACTACCATTTTTCCAATCTAAAGTCTTAACATTCATTCTTGATTCTTCTTTCCTTTTAGTTACCCTCCAAAACCCTTCAAAAAACACTATCACTATTGCTATCATACCTCTCCACACAATGCAAACACAATATAGCCACAAGTACTTTCTGCTGCTGATAAAGAATCCAAACTGAAGCTACTGTTACCTGTTGCCTAAACTATTATAATAGGCTCCTAACACTTTTCTCTATTTCTACTCTTATTTCTCTAGAAACTCTACTACACCCAGTAGCCAGTGATCTTCTTAATCTTTGAATACTGCTACTCATTTGCTATTAATCATCACTGATTTATATTTATCCTAAAATCTAAGCTTTATCATTGCAGAGGATACTATATAAACACAACAATGTCCTTGCTTACCCTTTAGATCTAATTTTATATATTTGTTTCTGCTCATTCACTATGATTCAGTCATCCTGGATTTCTATTTGCTAAACATACCATACACATTCATGACCCAGAGTGTTTACTTATCTTCCCTCCCTGACATACTCTTTCCATAGGTCCCTATCTGCCAGGCTCTTTATTGTCATTCAGCTGTTCCTATTCTGGCTTATTGAGGTAGAATCTTAGAATACTGATTTTCATCTTTCTCTTCTTCTAATACATACATTTTAAGAATATGCCTTTTCCTATATGGACTGCTTCTTTGAACAAAGTTCCACAGAATATTACATCAAAACAAAATTATCATTTATTTCACAATATTTTATAATTTTCATTGTAATTTCTTCATTGATGCATGGATTACTTGTAACTATTTATTTTCCAAGCACTGGGAATTACTACCTTAATCATACTGTGGTTGGGGAACATATTCTAAATTGTGTCAGTTTTCCAAAGTCTATTAAGGCTTGTGTTATAGCACAACATATATTTTATTTTAGTAAAGTGTCATTTGCACTTGAATGCTGAGTACAAAGTTCTATATGTATTAATTAGGTCAAATTTGTTAGCTGTACTGTTCAAATCTTCGGCACCCCTTCTGGTTTTGATTTGTTTGTTCTATCAATTACCAAGAAGGATATGTTAAAATCTACCTACCAAATGGTTGTAAATGTCAATTTCTCATTCAGTTCCAACTATTTTTGCTTTAAAGATTCTGAAGCTACTAGTGGTTGCATACAGATTTAGTAAAGCTATACCTTCCTGGTATTTATCAGTATTAGTTGTTATAATAAGGCTTCCTGACAGAAAATTGATTTATTTTTGATATGAGTATAAATATGTCAGGTTTAACATTTATGTGCCAATCTGCTTGTATCTTGTGACTTTTAACCTTTTGTGTATTTTGGGTAAGCAGTACATAGTTGGGTTTTGTTTATTATATAGTCTCAAAATCATTGCTTTCTTGTTGGAACATCCATTTGAATTAATAAATTACTTTTAATTTTTGGAATTATGATTACTATTATAATTTAGTTTGGATTATTCAAATATATTCATTAAATCACATTTTAGTGTTTTCTCTTATATGTAGAAATTAGAGCAAAATAAAAGAAGAAGGGGGATAGAATATCATAAAGATATAGGGAAGATCAATGGAGGAAGATGGAGAAGGGAAGATGGAAGGGAAAGGGGAGGAATTGGGAAATGAATTTAACAAAATAACTATGTGCATATATAAAGACACCACGGGGAATATCACCTTTATGTATGTATGGAAAGCACCAATCAAGGATGGATAAATTAATGGGCATGGGGAGATCAGTGGAGTGAAGGGAGGGTGGGAGGAGGAAGGAGAAATCGGGAATGAAATAGAATGGGTCAATTCCATGCATGTATGATTTTGCTGGAATCAATCCAGCTACTATGTATAATTATAATGCTCTATTTTTTAAAAATAACTTCCCCCTTCATATTATAAGTTAAGTATATATTTTTTTAATATTCTTTTCATGATCATCTTGGAAATTCTAACTGTTCACCTGACTTATAACAATCTAATATGAATAGTTATTCGTATAACTGTTTTGGTAATGCCTTATAACCTTAGGTTATTTTTTCTCATGTACTTGATCATACATGCATTTGAATCACTAGAAGGCATTATTGACTACTCTGAATATGCTACATTTAGTCAGTATTTTAATATTTGCCAACACATTTATCCTTTTGGTCACTCTTCATTACGTTCTACATCTTTTGAGTTTATGCTCATATCATTTTCCATTTGACTGAGGAACTTTATTTTCTATTTTTCTCAATGCACATCCTCAAGTATCTAATCTCTGCTGTTGTTTCTCTGAAATATGTTTATACATAACTTTCCACTTTGAAAGATATTTAAATGAATATATGCTTCTAAACTGGCAATCTTTTTAGAGCTTTAATGATGTATGCGTACTTTCTTCTGCCTTCTACTATCTCTATTGAGAATTTAGCAGTCAGTATTGTTGTCCTTTGAACAAGTTTTTTTCCCTTCAGTTTGCTTTCAAGATTTTTCTCCTTATCTCTGAAGGTCATGTTGTGTCCATGGGTCATTTCTTTCTTTTCTACTTGGGGTTTTTAGAGCTTCATGAATTTAAGGTATGAAACATTCCTTATTTGGAGAAATCTTGGCTACTACATTTCAACTTCTGTTCCATTTCATTGTCACCGCATGTCCTTCAGAGACTCCACTTACATACATATTGGCTCTGTTTCTAAGCTATGTTCACCCTCCCCAATTCCTTTTTTAACTCTGTTTTAATTTAAAAATTAACTGTTCTCTTGTTAATTAATTTACTAATCCTGTGTTCTGCACTAAACTCAACTAATACATTTGCAATTTTGTTATTCTGTTTGTCAGTATTATAATCTCTAGTTGATTTTTTTATGGGGAGTCAAATTTTCCCGCAAAATGTTAATATTTTCAGCTATTTCTTCATTTTTGAACATTTAAATCATAGTAATATAAAGTCTTGTCATCAAACTGCAACATTAGACCAATTTTGAGTCAGTTTATGTTTTATTTTGATTCTGTGGTATTGTCCTTTTTGTGTCAGGTAATTTTCAATTAAGTATCTCCCATTGTGTATGTAAGATAAAGGTAGAGAGTTCATTATTTCCCCTAGAATTTTCAGCTTTACCAGGGAGATGGAGTAAGAGCTGATGGCTTTAATTCTATAAAGAACTGTGCAGTACAGATGCCAGGTATGGCCCTCAGTTTACACATTAAAAACTGCAAACTCCATCACACTTTACAGAGACTTTCTGTTTATGCTTATAATCTTTTACCTGAACAACTACAGATGGCCTGAATGGGCTACTGTATGTGGGCTTAATGCTCTCTACACTCATCATAAATGGGAAATTTGCTAGTTCTTCTATATCCTGGCAGTGGCTCTCCAAGAATAGGGTGGAAATTTTAGAATTCTGCCTGTAGATAATCAAAAGTGCCTAAACAAGAAAAGTAGCTGTAGAAATCAGCTTTCTTTTCAGGTTCTTCACTTCTACTGTCTTAGAAGTCAGCATTGCCCTAGCACTCTGATCTCTTAAGGAAAGATTTTTAAAGTTATTTTCAAAAGGATTGTTGGTCTGTTGTAAATTATTCTGTCCCATCCAGAAACAGAGCTAAAGCTTTTCACTTTAAAAAGTGAAAATTCACACTTTTTGTTCTGAATGAAAGATTTTCTAGAATAAAAAATCAAGACTCAGAAGGTAGGACATTGACTATATAATATAAAAATTGACATAAGAGAGAATAAAGATTCAGATTATCACACTATCTAGGAATTCAGTTGGAAAATCACAGATCTCCATATAAACCGTGTAATTAAGCACAATGTATATGCATGTAAACACATGCGTATATTAAATACCTACATACCTTAAATCTGTGATTATCTTTTGTTAAGAGCTTAAAAGGTAAGGAAAACAAAGTAACTTCAACTTAATTGTATAACAGTATGTATTTTTTAGTTAAATAAAGAAGACATATACTACAGTGGAAATCTGACTTTTGTTCCATTGGTTTTTCCACTCTTCCTTCTTAGTTCCTCTGGTTAAAGGGTATTTCACATTTCTTTTAGAAAATCATTCCTCTGCTTATATTTCATTCCTTTGGACACAACAGTTATTTCTGAGATAAGTAAACAAGCACATGACCTCTAGCAATCCTATCCAAGTTAATAACAAGACCCAATTCTAGGATTTGCTTTTTAAATTTTGATCAATAACTTTTTTTAATTCTAAATTTCATCTGGGATACAGAAAGTTTGAAGCTTCTCCCTCCATATAACCTGAAAATTAGGGCAATACATAGGAAAGAGCAAAGAAAACCCAGGAATACAACAAAGCTTTTTTGGTCCTAATTAAGACTCCCCTGAAGTTAAAAGAGGAGTAAACTACTGTAACACAAAATATAGGTGAATCTCAAGCTCATCAAGTCAGATACAAAAGAGTAAATATTATATGATTCCATTTATATAGTATCCTAGAAAGTGCAAATAAATTTATAATGACAAAAAACATATGAGAGGTTGCCTGTAGTCACAGAAAAACTGGAAAGAGGCTCAATCAATCTTGGTGGGGTGAGAAAAGTTCTCCGTGTCTTCATTATGGTGGACAGAGATCTGCCAAAATGCACTGAACTGTATATCCTAAATGGATGTAATTTATTGTATGCACATTATACCTCTATAAGGTTGACTGAATCAAAAGTTTAAAAACAAACAAACAAACAAACAAACAAAAAGTACAGTCATCTCTTGGTATCAACAGGGGATTGGTTCCAAACCACTTGTGATACCAAAATCATGGATGCTCAAGTCTCAAAATGGCAAAGTATTTGTGTAGTATATAATTGTTGTAGAGTGTGGTTTAGGGAATAATGACAATTTGTTTTTACATGGTCACTATTAATACAGCCATTTCAGGTCTAACTTAACTACATTTGTGATCTGCAGTTGGATGCATTCACAGATAGGGAACCTATGGTCAGAGGGTTAATTGTAATGTTTGAAAGTTAGCCTTATCTTTGGAATTTTCAGCTGTATGAATAATACATTTCATTTTTACTTAAACAATTTGGGGTGTTTTTTTTTGATCCCTGAAACAAGCATATACTATCTGATACAATTATCCTTGGTTTACAAAATTTACTGTGACATGCAAATGTATTAATATATTGTTGAAAGTAAATTATGATTAAAATAAAAGCAAGTTTATAGGCACTTACTTTTAATTGGACAAGAAAAAGTATATAATTCTCCAAGTAACATTATCAAATATTTAGCTATAAGTCACGTAATTTGGCTTTCTTTATGGTCAATGATCTTACTTTTTACCTTGAGTCTTTATTATTTATTTTTTAATTACTTTAAAGTATCTTTAAGTTTTCCCATGTGCCTTTTAAAGGTACATTGAAAAACATTAGTTGTAAAGAAATATGAATTATAAAAGACCCAAGAGACTAAAAAAAACCCTATATTCCAAGCACAATAATAGCTTCAAGATTGAGAAAAATTGCCCTAGATTCATAAAGAACTACATACAGTTTGATACAAGGAAGTTGAAAATGTGCTTAAGACAGACGCACATATTATATTTTCATTAGGGAATTATAAATCTTAAATAACACAACAAAATGATTACACATGAATGAGGCTGAAAAATAGGACACAGATACATATATCTAATGGGAATTGTCACCAGGGTAAAACTGACACACCCAATGGAAATACTGTATCAGATTTCTGGATTTAAGTTAAGCAATTTGAGTTTCTGGAAACAAATGTACTGACTGCCCTAAAAGAATCTTTATCCCTTTTACTTCCTCATCAGGAGTCACAGAAAAGAATAAAAATGGAAGACTTAAAATAATTCTTTTTCTTAGTAGTTTTATCTGCCCAAAACAGTTCTAAGCTATGCTAAAATATATACAATATAGTACTATTATAAATCCTTGGTAATATGTTACTTGTTATAAAATTTGTTCCACTTAAAATCATTTACTACTTTTACTATATTAAAAAAAAACTTTTTGTTTTTCCTAAATGCTTTTACATTTTAAAAACTCAACTGTTAGCTATTTTCTTCAAGATTACATTATTTTTGAGGTGATATTATTATTATATGTAATCCCTTTAGGATACAATCTATAGCTAAGTATTCTTTGCTAGATGGACACCTCCATCAAAATCATTCAGTTTTAAGGGGGACAAATGAATGTCAGTAGAGGGGGCAGAGAGAGAAGAGGGGAGGGGAGGGGAGGGGAGGGGGGATAGTAGAGGATAGGAAAGGCAGCAGAACACAACAGACACTAGTATGGCAATATGTAAATCAATGGATGTGTAACTGATGTGATTCTGCAATCTGTATATGGGGTAAAAATGGGAGCTCATAACCCACTTGAATCAAAGTGTGAAATATGATATATCAAGAACTATGTAATGTTTTGAACAGCCAACAATAAAAAATGAAAAAAAAATCATTCAGTTTTTGAATAGAAATACTATTTTTTTGCAAATTTTATGCAATGATACTAATTGAATTTACTTTTAAATAATATAATTTACTTTTTTAATTGAATGTTTAATACCTTCAATGGTGTCTGGAAAAGGAGAAAACTATAATTTGTATTTCAAGTCCATTTAGATGTTGGGATTAGGACACATACATGTATAGCCATCATGGAGAAGAACTATATTGTTAAAATACTATTTATGTTTAATATGAAATTATTGCTTTATGATATTTAATACCTAACATGGTGTCTTGTACTAACTATGCCCTAATCAATCCAGAATTTGATTCTGATTTCTCTGTGATATACTATATAAACTATTGTCTAAAAAAACTAACAATTCTTAAAAAAAAAAAAGAAGAAGAAGAAGAAGAAGACCTAGAACAAAGGTTCATATACTAGGACTCACAGAAAGGTTGGAAAGAAATAAACTAATTCAAGCTATATGTAAATTTCTGTGTATGTGTGGTTTTTATTTTTAGGGAGAAGACCCAAATTTTGCATTTGCTACTGTAAAAGATTTCAGATAAATGGGGGCTGGGGTTATGGCTCTGTGGTAGAGCGCTTGCCTAGCATGTGTGAGGCACTGGATTTGATTCTCAGCACCACATATAAACAAATAAATAAATAAAGGTCCATCAAAAAATAATGAGAAAAAAGTGTTTCTGATACAAAAAGGTTTTTATTTAAAAATTCAAGTATATGGATAAAAATCTATCATTTATCAAAAGATAGAACTATTCCTTTTGTACATCCAACAGGCTTGACATTAGCTGTAATTGTGCACGTGTCTTGCTGCTATAGTCAATAATGTGAATATAGAAAGAGGGCATCACAGAATACATGACATCTGTTTCCAATGTATTAAAGAAATAGGAGGATTAAAAATAAAAAATACATGGGAAGATTAGGGCAAAGAAGAGGGAGAGGGAGGGAGGGGGCAAGGGGACAAAAAAAGATGGTGGAATGAGATGGACATCACTATCCTAGGTACATGTATGAAAAAGACATGAATGATGTGAATATACTTTGTATGCAAGCAGATATATGAAAATTGTGCTCTATATATGTAATATGAATTGTAATGCATTCTGTTGTCATATATAAAAAAAATAGAAAAAAATACTGGAATGAGCCAGAAGAACCTCAAGTTTATTCAGCTAAAATGTCATAGCTAGAAACATTTTAAATTGAGAATAAAGTTTATATAACATGTAGGTATCATGTGAATGTAAAAAATATAATAAAAAATATACTAAAGGAGAAAATTATACCTTGAAATTGTCAAAAATGTTTAAAAAAACTAATTTCAATAGGGCTGGGGTTGTGTCTCAGTAGTACAGTGCTCATCTAGTAAGTGTGAGGCACTGAGTTTGATCCTTAGTACCACATAAAAATAAGTAAACAAAATAAAGGTATTGTGTCCATCTACAACTAAAAAACAAAACAAAACAAAAAAACCCCACAAAACTAATTTCTATAAAGCAAAAAAAAAAAAAAAAAAAAAAAAATTCCAGTATCAAAGCAAAAATTGAGAAATTCCTACTAGAGGATAAAAACATTTACAATAAAATACACATTAAGCCACATTTGGCTCATGTAATTTCCTTTCATTTGTCCCCCCAAAATATGAATTTTCATTTAGCACAAATTCCTTTTGATTATGAAAGAAAATACATCTATACAGTAATATATATCAAGCTCTCAGCCAATTTTTTTTTCTAGTCAGTGAACAAAAGGCAAAATTATGAGCAGATATCTTTAAAAAAGTAAACGGGTATGTTCTAGTATAATGTGTAGATTATATAAATGATGCATTACTTTATACACATATATATGTAGAGAAAAATGTATAAAATAAGAGAAGGGAACTAAAACAGAAAACAAAAGTGTAAAGTTGACTGTGTGTATGCATTTCCTCTACTATAAAAACCCAGCCATCACGAGGGACTGTGCCATTCTTAGGCCACTTTCAGGCAGATTCTGAAAAGCTGAAAAGTAAACACAGGTGTTTTAAAACTAGAGCTGCTGTCACGGACAACCACAAACACCCTCAACGCTGATGTGGCAATGCCTCTTTCCCGCCCTCTATTTTTTAAAGCAATGCCCGAAAAGAAAATGTCAAATGTTTCACCTTTCAACACTTCAGAATAAGTAAGAGCTTAGAGTATTGTTGCACAAATCTCTAGCAAATAGATCATTTTTTTCACTACTTTTAAATGTAGCCAATTAAATATTAATTACATACAATAAAAAGTACAAGATCTTAAAAGATTTATCACAACCCCCAACCTTATATCTCATTTTCCACCACATTTTTAGTAGGTTCTTTACTTTTCCAAAACACAATATTTTATTCAACCACACTTAAATGTTTATTCTGGCCATTTTTTAAAATTCAAAACATCGGATTTTTTCCTGAGGTTTAATACCCAACTGAACAAAAAAGAATTTTAAATATTTAGAACTTTAATTAAAATACATAATTCTTCTAGAAAACTGCATCCTAACAGATAAATAAATCAAAACAGAAATTGTTACTTAGACAGAAAAAGAGAAAAGAGAAGGTAAAATAAGTGACGACAAAACACGGGACTCACATTCATAAAGGGAATCAATTTTCAACTTAATCTCTAGTAATTGTATAAAATAGTCTCCCCAAAAGTAGGCATAAAGTTCATTAGGAATTGATGAATTGCTTCCTAACTGGTGAATATAAAAACTAAAGTACAAAGAATTCTTCACATTTTATCATGAACATCAAGAAGCAGGTGCTGTTAAAGAGAATGGCCACGTATTTATCAGTTTTCAGATTAATCTTGGAGCTTATTTTAGTCTTACAATCAGAATTCCACAAATAATTCTTTCATGCAATTCATACTAGAATTGCTCTATGAAATCACAATTGTGTATTTGGTTACTCATAATAAATCACTAGAAGTTTCTCATTGTGCTAAGCTTCTAATAAAAAGATCTACCTTTTAAAATGATAAAATAAAAATAAGCAGAAATATAAGGCTAAATAAAAATTTTAATCAGTATCAACACCTTTTTCAACAATTTCCTTGGATATTTTATAAGTTCCTCTTATATTACCTTCTAAAAAAATGTTAAGAACTAATATCAGACCTGCGTGATATTTGGCTAATCGGAGGCAATCAACTATAAATGAGAGAAAAGCAAATAAACTTTTACCATCTTGTTCAGATCCACCCATGCCTTGCTTCATCTCACATGTGAGGGACATTTATATAGCATTAAGAGACAAAATAATAATGTTAAGTTGTGACATAAACCAACAAAGTAAAGAAATTTAGAATTAAGTTTGACAGTTCTTGACTGAGTCCACTGTTCTTCAGTATTATAACACACATGATACCTTCAGGCACAAAGGAGCAAGGAAAGGGCAGTGTGTCAGCCTTAGAAGTTAATTTCCTTGCTTTTGTTGGGTTATATTACCATCTACTATTACGTAAACAGTCCGTTTCTAGGCAGTTTATTTTTTTCTTCTGCCATGATGAGCTGAGTTCATTTGTACACTAAATATCTTTTTGTGTCTAAAAATACAGTTTAATAGCAACAAAATCTGGCAAAGGAACGCTATTTTTAAAAATTTACATAATAAGATATATACCATTTGCTTAACTGGAAGGATCACCAGTACTTACATTTTTATAATATCTCAAAAGGTGAAGGTTGATAAAAATTTATTAAATACAAAAGGTTTATCTTAGAATGCTCAGGGCTTATTAGTAATTCATCTTGGTCTAAAAGTAATCACCTGGAAACACAGATCTAGATAAAAATCAATATAAGTGACAAAAACAAAGTAGATTCCAGAAACTATTAGAATAAGTGAATTTTTAGAGGCATTTTGAAGTTAAAAGATAACTATCATATAACAAAAAAAATAGACAAATGTGCTTTTTTCCAGATCATTGTGAGCATAAATTAATTTCATTATCCTCATGTTCTAGTAAAAATTAATAGTCATTCTAGTATTTAAAATGCATACTTTATGTAATAAAATTCAATTAAAAACTCACTTTTAGGAAGAAGGACAGAAGTGCTGATATATCTTGAAAACAAAATGCATAGAAAATGATTCTGGACAAATAGAGCAAGTATCAAAAGGCAGTGAAGATTTAACTATATAATCATAAATAATAAACAACACAGGAAGTAAGATTCTGAATTATATTGGAAATATTTCCAAGGAATATAAAATTTTACTGCATGATTTTGTGAAATTATTAAGAATGTAGAAATATAAGATAACATAAATGCCATTCAGATATGTCATGGTTGTATATGATTCAAAGTTAACATTCTCTAAAGAAAAGGCTACAAGTTACCAAAATTCCTAGAGGTTGATGATATTCATCTGAAAATACACAGAATTTTTTTTCAAGACTGTGAATTATACACTAAGAAATGTATTTCATATTAATATAAAACCCCCAAAATGTTGGCAATATGCTTTTCATATTGAATTTTACATACTAAGCAATAAATTATAGGATCTTTAAAAGTATGTCTGAGTCAGTAGGCAAGAGTGATTTTCCACGATGCCTTTTTTGTTTCAGTTAAAATTAAAATCCATGCTGTCTAATCCTTGGAGTCAATTTGTAATTAAGGGGATTTGATGAGAGACCAGGCACTGAATTAATGATAAAATTTAATATCTGTTTTAATGCATCAACATAACAGAAAAACTAACCAACACTGAGCAACATAATAAAGTCATTTTGTAATGGAGGAAAGACTATAGCCATATCAGTTTATGAATGTTAGTATTTTTGGAATATACATATACATACTAAAGTTCTGTAAGTGCACTGCTAAGAACTGTGTGTCTGAAAATCAACATTCATGTAAAATATACTAAAAGAACAAGGATCTGTTTGGTACTGAAAACTACATTGGTAAATGCAATTATTTTTGAGAATTTTATGTAATCACTAATGAAGAACTCAACTACTTTCCATATAATTTTTCAAACCAGACATGTTTTTATTTAGTAGCTAAAATAAGTTAATTGTATTTGTCAATCTAAAATTTGGTTTTTTTAAATACATCTTTATTTCATTTTTATGTGGTGCTGAAGATCGAACCCAGGGCCTCATGAATGCTAGGCGAGCGCTCTACCATTGCGCCACAACCTCAGCCCTAAAATTTGTTTTTTAAAATATATTTTTAGTTGAGAAGACTAAAAAATTATAACAAAATCTACAAAATTAAATTTCATAGTATTTTAAATAAATATCTGGGTTTTGTACTACAACTTTCAGAGCATTAGTACACTGTATTGTAGTTCATAAGATAATTTAAATAATCATTTTTACCAAGTAACTCTTAGGCACAACTTCTGTAGAATTTGGTTACTGGAAACAAGTAAAAATATAAGAGCAAACATTTCATTTGACCAGCAGTCTCCATGTTGCCTCAACCAACTTATCCCTAAAATACTAAAAAAGCAATACAATGAGACATAAAATGGTCAATGCCACAAAAATCCTGGTATCAACCTAATGTAGAAACCAAGTGGAAAATTAAGCAGAAGTAAAATTAAAAAGCATAGTTGGACTAAAATTAAAGAGCATAGTTGGTATTTTTATAAAAATAGAAAATTCATAGGCCTACAAGAAAATTGGAAAATATTTTTTCCCTACTTTGCAAACACAAAGTCTGTCTTGGGCTAGATTTCAAATGCAAAGAATGGGTAAGCTCTGGGTCAGGCCCAGATCTATCATTTTGAAAACACTCTTGATAATAATAATATGTATCTCTTTAAAGAATGATTGACCTGTACTAGTTACCTAACAATCAGCTGGATCTCTACAAGGTATTGCTTCAAAGCTATCCAGGGCATTCTTCTTAACAGTGCACTATGAACTGCTCTTCTACATCTTATTGGCCTTTGTAATACTAGAAGTCTATATGTCAAGAAAAAGAGGAGGAGATAATAGGGTGACATCAGGGGAAAAGATAAAGCTAGTAATAAAGGAATGGTTGAAATGAATAGAGAGCAGACAGACCTGGGAGGACAAAGGCAGTTTCTCACACATTCCATTTCTTTTCAAGTCAGCACTCATGTTCTTACAGAAAGAAATTCATTCTATCATCCAAATTCCCTTCCAGTGTGCTCAAGACAAGAGGGCTGTGGCCAAACTGAAGACAGAATGAGTAGCTATTATGAGGGGCATAGGAAGTTGGGCAAGAGGCTTAGGTGACATAGGGCATTTCAGTCAGAGGAAAAACCAGGTCCAAAGACCAAAGCCTGGAAAAAGGTTCCAGAATCTATCCAAAAATAATTCACAAAATAGTAGTTCCACATGGTGTACTCAAAATTTATGCCTTTATTCATGTTTATAATACATTTTTATATATTAAAAAAGGTATAAAATAGTTATTGTAGGAAAATTTACAATGTAATTTTGTATTTCCATTGTTATTTATCAAAATAAAATACCAAATTCAGCCAGGCATGGTGGCACATGCCTGTAATCCCAGCAGCTTGGGAGACAGTGACAGGAGAATAGTGAGTTTAAAGTCAGTCTCAGCGACAGCAAGGTGCTAAGCAACTCAGTGAGACCTTGTCTCTAAATAAAATAAAAAATAGGGCTGGGGATGTGCTCAGTGGTCAGGCATCCCTGAGATCAATCCCTAGTACCAAAAAACAAACAAAACAAAACAAATTCATTATATAATAATGACCATGAAATTCAATTCTAGAAAAAATCATTAGTAACCAAATGTAAAAAGCAATTAAATGCAAGTATCACAAGTTTGATGTTTGTGTTTGCTATTAATAATCTCTACAGAAGTTTCCCATAGTAATTCATTTTACTTTCATGGCAGGGTTATAGTTCACAGTTGTTTTATCTGCACCTCATCAGTTTTTATTGCATATTTATAGACTTGATGAACCTACACGGGTTTTAGTAGTTTGGCTTATACTTGATGCTGTAATCCATAGAGCCATGCTTCAATGTATTGTTCATTTCAGGGATCCCATAATGAATGTTATTACAGCACTTCCCTATTTGGTATGAAAATATGGTAAACTTGGTCTAGTTGGGAGTATTGCTTATAAAGAAAGATACTCTCTTGATAAAAAAGTTATTGTGTGGAAAACAAAGCCTGGCATGGGAATAGTATGCTGTTAGTAAACAGGGCACAGACTCTCCCTCCATTCCCCTTGCTCAGAAATTTGTGTTTTGCTATATATTATCTCCTTTCTCTCCTTTTTGCTAACTGGATCCTTTAATAACCTCAGACAGCACATGGCCTACAGCAGCCTCCTTGGCCCCAAGCCTACCTCATGATCACTTGGCTCAGTCTTCAAAGCCAACTGGCTCATTCCCTTTCAGTTTCCCAATTCCAATTTATTGAAGAAGGAATATGACCTACCTGTTTTCGAACCAGACCACATGGATCAAGGCCACTAACTAACTTTGGGTTAGACAGCAAATGCATCAGATTTCTAATAGAGAAAGAATGGTTGGAGGATAGCTAAATGAATTTGAGTAGACAACAAAAAAGGCTTGTTACACCCTAGTCTGTAAAATAAATAACATTCCCATTTAATAACTGAGCTCCTCAAAAAAATACTTTACATTTTTTCTGCTTTTAAACTTTCCATTTAACTGGAATTAAGGCTTCCAGCATCATCACAGAGCTGATAGTGCAATGATAAAGTCACTGCCACCCTAATTACCAAATCAAATGGGTACTTTTGGTCTTAACTTGACGTTGCTGCGGAAAATTACACTGTGAACTCTCTCTTCATAAAATTTAATTCAATTCTGAATTTTGTGAAAACATACTATCTTGATCATCCCACTATCTTTCAGACTATTCCTTCTCTGCCTCCCTGGTGAACCACTTATTTTTGTACACTACTTTAGTGCTGGAATCACTACTATTCCATCTTTTTATTTCTCTTCTTCTCACTCTGATCTCTGAGCATTCCCATACACTTCAGGTATGAATACAACCTATCTAAGATCTAGTATAATTCTCTCCTTCTTCACCTATGACCTGAGCACTATACTTCCCACCATATGATCACTTAACCACTAAACGAAGGATATATGCACAAGAGTACTTATAATTTTCTTATGATAATAAGAAGTGGAAAAAAAAATGTACTAAAATAGAGGACTGAGAAAATTAAACATTGTGTATCAAGGAATCAAGATCTAGAAAACAAAATAAAAAAGAATCATGTAGATCTGCATTTATAGATACTGAGAGATCTTCAGGACATATTAGTAAGTGACTCCATTTTTTGTTTAAAATATGCTCATAATGATATTGAGACAAAATGCTGAAAACATGGCTTTAATTGACACATGCACCCATTTTTGAAACAATTACCGTGGCAAAAGAATCTGATAATCTTATTGGTCAGGAGTGAGACCTACAGTACTAGTACCTTCCACCAAATTTCATCTGAGGAGAACCATGGTTATAAAAATAAGGTACAAGCTAAATTAACTTTGAACACCCACAGAGCAGGCCCAGCGGCCTGCTGAGGGGCAGAGCCGCCCCCCACCCCCCCGCGCCTGCCAGGTAAGCGGAACTGTGACCACCGACAGAAAAGGCCCAGTGGCCCGTGGAGGGGCAGAGCTTCCAATCACTCCTGCAAGGTAGGCGGGCCTGCAACCCACCGGCAGAAGAGGAGCAGCGGCCTGCTGAGAGGCAGAGCCGCCCCC